>NC_143583.1:139012297-139333963 GCF_048544385.1 Mastigoproctus giganteus
TGGGGAAATATAGTATGTGTGTGTGTGTGTGTTGCTTGCTTAGTATTCAGCCCACGAAGCAGTCAATACCCGAACAACTGCTGCCCGGCTCCAGTCCCCAGGCATATGGAGCCGTACCTGGGTCTATCATGTTTGTGCTAGTGCACAAAAATGCCGCACCCACCAGTAAAAGTGCTAGACCAGTGGGTGCCAGCAATCCGGCTCCCAGGTCGCCAAAGCCTGAGAGCCAGTTAGGGAGGTCTTTTAATTGCAGTTATACAGGCAGACCATAACATAATACGGTAATGCTCATAACTTTAATTGTTCTGGTGCAAAAAGAGTCACTGCACCAAAACTACAAACATCTGGTCCACCCGAAAGATACTGAGTTTCCCAGTGTCGTAACTAGAAAAAGTGGGCCCAAAGTTTAGTTTGGCTCCCCCCTGAAAATAAAAATATTTGTTTTCGTAAAAATAAAAAATCTTTAAAAAATTTTAAGGACTAATACCATTTCACCTTTCTTCACTGCAGTTTCGCTTGCGCTATTCAGCTAGCTAATAATAAACATGCTTCGTGTGAAAAATAATTATTGTTCGTAGACATAGTAATTATTATTATTATTCATACGGTTCAAGGAAGCCTGAGGCTTATGCTGAACCAGGCAAAAAAATTCTGAATTACCCTGTGAGAGAGAGTGAAAACAACTAAAAAATGTTATTTTTACTCAATAGAATTTTTTTCCTGCTTGGAACAGGATGGAAGTGGGCCCCCTTTGTCGTGGGCCCGAATGCACTGCATTGGCATAGTTACGCCGCTGGAGTTTCCTCTCCTCGTCTGCGCTTTTCGGCAACTGTACTGAAGTGACCATCGAGGCCATTCTCCGATTCTTTGTTCCCCTTCCCCTGCGACAGCAGACCTGGTGGTATGCTAGTTTTGCCACTAGTCAACTCAGCTTTTAGGTAGCCTCTGTGCCTAAAATCTGATGTCTCAGCTCTGCATGAGGTCTTTAGAAATTCCTTCAATCAATGATGGCATTTGGTCCCCAATCTCTCTATATGGGTAACAAACTTCCATACTTCTGGATCCTCACGGATGGTTGGTATAAACGAATATCGATTTTCGATCATTTTATATATACAAATTTTTTTTGTATATTTAAAATGGGAACACAGCAAATCTAACCTTGAACGCCCCTGCTTTATCCCCTCCCCGCGAACTTCAGCAAATCCTGAATCGCCACTAAACGTAGCCAACCTGTATTAAGGACAGATTGATGTGGTAGCATCTCAATAAACATGCTAAAACAAATTTTAAGTGGTTTAACAGTATCTGCAATTTAACTTCCAAAATATATACAGTATTTAAATCTTATTTTCGTTGACAAATTTTAGTGTTGAGGCTGTAAATACAGCAGTCCACCTCTAGCACTGACTGCGAATGATACCTATTCCGCCCGGTAGAAGCCGCTAGAACTTGGTATTAAGTGTACCAGCTGTGGCTCATGTTTTGCACTGTTTACGGTTAAGAATTAAGAGCAGTGCAGATTGTTGAAAATATGAAGTTAATTGTCTCGTTACGAATTTTTTGGTTGTGAGAGATGTCTGGTATGTGCATATTTAATTTATCTTTTCTAAAATCCTGGTGAGCCGGACAATTTTCAGCATAAAATTGCAGTGTAAATCTTGAGTTTCTACGACATTTCATGTAAAAAAGGACACACTTGTTTTTTTCCCATTATAATAATGAATGTGAACTTCACGCCAGTTACCATAACGCTTTGCAAAAAAATGTGCACGTCCAAGTTAGTACAGGACGTGCAAATTTGGATGGTTCAGCGTACACTCGAATAGGCAATTTTTACATTATGGAAAGATGTGATCAGCGCCATCTGTTGAGTGAAATCGTATATTCAAAATTGCACGCGGCTCCATTTTGACTACTATTAGTGAAATATTATTTTCTGATTCAGCATCATCAGAACAGTTTTTTTATGGAACAAACAGTATTAACATACTCCTACAAGTGATTATACATAATAACAATACTTTCCCAAATGTTGCTGTTATTAATAACAAGAAAAAAAATTGCTCGAGCTTACACAAGGATTTTACAGAACAAGCCTAATTAGTATTGATTAAGTTATGACATGCCCTTTTGTGCATCCAGTTATTATTACACATACTTTGCACCTCCCTACCGGATCTTGTTTCCTCCTAAAATTATGTTTATAGATGCACATCAGAGTTGTAGAAAATACTAGGGAACAAATATTCTAGACCTGAGCATCACCCATGAACCAGATAATCATATGCCTGGATAGTATACAAATTCTTGGTTAGATGTGATCATCAGTGCCAAGTTGTATTATGAGAGAGAGGGATATTGCAGTCATTAAAGGCAAGAGCATGAATTTTAATTTCAAAAAAGGGGAGTGTGACAATTTAAGATATTACATAGTAGTAGTAGTGGCATGTGATGCAAGAAAGCAAGTGTATGAGCTTATGCAGCATCAGCCAAAAAAAAAAAAAAAAAATTTCACACATTTCCTTCCAAATGCCTATCCAGTTCCTCCTTAAATTTATTTAACCTATCAACTTCCACAACGACAGATGGAAGTTTATTCCAGCAATTAATCACCCGCTGGCTAAAGGCAAATTTCTGCACATATATTCTACATCTGTCTTTTCTTAATTTGAATTTATGCTCCCTTAGGTTCGTAATCTGAACAAGTGGAAGGATCCCATCAGAATTCAGCATGCTCAACCCATTCAAGGCCTTATACACCTCAATCAGATCACCGCGCAGGTGCCTAGTCTACAGCCACTGCAATTTGCAGAACTTAAGCCTCTCTTGGTAAAAGGATCCCTTCATTCCCCTCACCAATCTTGTTGCTCTTCTCTGTACACACTGAAGCAAATCTACATCCTTCCTAAAATGAGGCCTCCAGACCTGTACACAGTACTCAAGGTGTGGCCTGACCATTGCCTTATACAGAGGGATGATCACCTCCTTTTCTCTGCTAGCAAAATTCCTATATGTCATTGACAAAACCCCATGACCTGCCTGGCAGCCTGTCTGCATTGCTCAGAAAACTTGATATCTGACTGCACAATTACTTCCAGGTCTTTTTCATTTTCTACCACCTTAAGTGTAGTACCACACAGTTGGTATGTTTCTCTGGGGTTACTTATATGCAGTACTTTGCATTTGTCAAGGTTAAACTTCAGTTGCCACTTCTTAGCTCATCTGCCCAAATTATCTAGATCCTGTTGCAGTAGCACACTGCCTATCTCTATCAACTGGGCAGATTATTATTATTGTTAATATTAGTGGCAAATGATGTGAGAAAGCAAGCATATACAGCATCACCCAAAAAAAAAAAAAAAAGTCAACACTTCCCATTACACACCTGTCCATCCCCTTCAATAGTTTATCTAGTTCTTACTTGAACTTATTCAGACTATCAACTCCACAACTTCTCACGTGGGAGTATGTTCCAAGAAACAACCACCATCTGGCTGAAGGCAGATTTCTGCACATCCACCCTGCAACCAGCTGCCCTCAATTTGAATTTATGTCCCTCGTGTGCAGTCAGAGCAAGAGAAAAGATTCCATCAGCATTGAGCATACTCATCCATTCAAGGCCTTAAACACCTCAATCAGATTTCATAATATCTAGATATTATAATTTTCAAAACTGAAGCTCTTTCCTGCTAAGAGCACCCTTTTTTTGCTCTCATAACCACCCTTGGTGGTCATGAGAGCAAAAAAAGGGTGCTCATTCCAGCAGATCCACATCTTTCCTGAAATATAGGAAAGATGTGGATCTGCTTACCTCTTTTGCTGCCTCCTTTACACATCTTTCCTGAAATACAGGAACGATGTGTATGCAGTATTCAAGATGTGACCCAATATCTGAAATGTTGTGCAGTCAGATATTTCATATCTGACTACACAATTAACCACAGGTTTTTTCCATTGTACACTGCTCTGAGTGTGGTAATGCACCACTGGTATTAACCTGGAATTGCTGCTTCCCATATGAAGTACCTTGCATTTTGTAAATATTAAACTTCAATTGCTGTTTCTAAGCCCATCTGTCTGGTTTGTATACAAACCCTGATTACTGTGATTAACTACCATTGCCAACCTGTGTATCATCTGAAAACTGAGGTATTAACCTGATATTCCTTCATCAATATCATTAATAAATATATTAAACAACAATGAAACCAGCACTCAACCCTGGGGGACTCCACTAATAATATTAATCCAAGTAGAGCAGTGCCCATTGATAAGCACTCTTTTTCCTTCATGCCACATTGCTCAAAATTATATATCAGTTTGTTATGTGCAACAGTATCAAAAGCTTTTCTGAAATCTAAGTATATGATCTCAAAGTTATTTATCTTTTACATCAGATTCCTTTGTTACTGTGTCATAGCATCTAGGCGGAATGGACAGCCAAGATTGCTTTGTAACAAATCCATACTGCGACAGCAGTATAACTGCATTCCTGTTTAGATGGTCCTGCCTTACTTCATTAACCAGTGATTCCATGATTTTTGCTGGGACAGTCAAGCTAACAGGTTTCTATTTACTTGTGACCTTTTGATCCCTCTCTGTAAATATGGAATACATTTCCAGTCCATTGGGACCTTTCCTGAATCCATCATTGCTAAAGGTTTGCTTACCTTTTTGCTGCCTCCTTTAATATAACTGGATAGATTCCATCCACTCAGGTGCCTTTTTACATTTAGCTTCAACGATTTCACCTCCACTTTCCTCTCAGTTATCACAAAAAATCATTTAGCTCCCTGCAAGAATTTGACTCACTTCTGGCAGCCCATCCCTAAAAAAAAATCCTCATGTGTGAATGTAAGTGCAAAATATATTAATAGTGTATAGTGTTAATTGTAATGCTTCTCTGGAGATTTCCCCTAACTCAGTGTATAGCAGTGCGATGAATACATACTCTGTAAAGGCCATGTTTATGTAGGTTAATGCATGTTCATGTAGTGTTATTGTGGGTTGTGTTGTTCATCTGGCCTCTTAGCCTAGTGGCTTGTGTTTGTGAACAGAAACCTCTAGTTTACCGCCCAGTGCCACAAAGAAGCAGGCTGGGCACTGGGAAGTGTGAAGCACTTGCATGGCAAACCCTGAGGTAGCCAAGGCTACAGGCAGAGAGAGCCCAGTTAAAAAAAAAAAAGAAAAGAAAGAAATTTAGGAAAGAATAGTGGGGAGATAGGAAGTGAGGGGGAAAGTGGTAGAAGAATAGAGGGGGGTAGTAGCGAAGGCACCCACCTGGTTGGAATGATCAACATGAGGACCACTCATGTTGATCATTTCTTGAAAATGTTGGTGAGAAAAAGACCAAGGATGTTTGGCAGGGATTAGGATTGTTTGGTATTCTGGTAAGTAAATGAACAGTCTTTTCAAGGTCATTAGTAATTGTAAAACCCTCAGCATCCCAACCAGCTGGATCCATGTTACTAGAAAACTGAAGTCAGCTGGAAAGGTGAATATTAAAACTGCTATGTGCCTCTCGATAAGCAATAAATTTATTTAATAACAGCTCTTCTTACAAAAGTAGTTGTACAGGGCAAGAAAGGAAAGCCATATTTCTTTTTCTGATAGTTCTATTACTAACCCCTACTACTTAATGCTTGGTCACACCAGGCACTGCTCCTGCCTCCCCATGATGGGGCCGGTAACCTGGGTGGTAAAAACAAACCCCCAGGGCCAAAAGGAGTCATCATGGATATAAGTAATCATCCACCTTTAGAGCCCTTGAGCTCAAGATCAGAAATTCCTGACATTAACCATGACTCCAATCATCCAAAGCGACTACGGATGGAAAAACAGAATAAAGACGTGCCAGCATTTCTTATAATGCACTCATTATCCATGCAACCTGTTGGCAAATGATCGCCTTTTCTAACACAGAAATTTTTAGAATCAGTTTGTGGACCTCTTAAATGTTTAAACATCTCCAATCTGGAGACCTTCTAATTGAAACTTCTAACACAACTCATTCAGAGAAGCTGTTAAAATTAACATCATTTAACAGTATTCCAATGTCAGTTATGCCCCATAACACTCTGAACACCTCAAAAGGCATTAGGCATTATCAGCAAATGGGACTTCCTATCTGTCTCTGAAGAAGAGATAATACAAGAACTCAGGAAAAGTGACTCATGCAGAGAATAATGACCAAAAAGGATGGCAACCTACTACCAATCATGTCCATCATTTTGACATTTAGTACTCCGACTCTTCCATCTTCTGTTAAAGTAGGTTATTTAACCTGCAAGATTCGGCCCTACATCCCAAATCTCATTCACTGCTTTAAGTGCCAGAAGTATGGCCATTCTCAGATGACATGCCGAGGCAGTGCTGTGTGCCCTATTTGTGGCTGTAAGGAGCATTCCCAAGGAGATTGTATAGCTTCCATTCCTACTTGCCCAAACTGTAAAGGAAGCCATTCTGCATTTTCTAAAGCATGTGACCTTTGGAAAACAGGCAAAAACAATCCAGAAATATAAAGTGGAGCATAAAGTCATATACCCTGAAGCAAGGAAGAAAATACTGTCAACCATGCCTAGCTGATCATACGCATCAGTCAGTGAAACCAGCAGCACACCAATCAGTATCCTAACTGATGCTATCTCAACCTCACCCAAAACAACAAAATCTGTTAGTGTTGAAAACCAGAAGAAAGTGAAACCACACTATAGCAACATGGAAATTGAGGTTCAGTTAGAGGATGATGACACAGTACTAGAATTACATGCCAATGATACCATGGACACAGGATGCCCAACCTTTCCCAGAAATGAAAAATCAAAACTAAGCAGACAGAAACCTTCTCAGAAAAAACAGTCAGATCAATCTTCCTCAAATAAACCCAACCAATGAACAAATTCCTACAATGGAACTGTAGAGGATTACGCAGTAATATAGATGACCTGAATGATTTACTCATACAAACTAATGCAGTAGGCGTATGCTTACAGGAAACATTTTTATCACCAAAAGTTTCTCTCATATTTAAAAACTATACTATGTTTAAGGCAGGACAGGAATTCTGACTCTTCTCCTCATGGAGGGGTAGATATTCTTCTCAAACCTACCATACCATCAAGATATCTCCAACTGGAAACCTCTTTAGAAGTTGTAGCAGTTCAGATGGCAATGGGAATATCATTAACCCTTGCATCTGTTTATATATCACCTAATTATCCTTGTTCCCAGACTGAACTTGACAACCTTTTAACACAACTGCCACCACCTGTCCATTTATTTGGTGATTTCAGCAGTCACCATCCATTGTGGGGATCTTCCACCATGGGTAGGAGAGGCCAATTAATTGAAACATTCCTAGATAACCATAATATGACTGTAATAAACACTGGCTCTCCAATTCATGTTCAACTACCTATAGGTACAACATTTGCCATAGACTTATCCATCTGTTCAGCATCTTTTTTTTCAATCATGGAATCGTTAGTGCTTAATGATCCATTCCACAGTGACCATTTCCCTATTATAGGTTCAATTCAAACACAGGTCGTGTCATGCCCTAAAGCCAGTACTTCTTGGAATTTCCACAAAGCAGACTGGAAAAACTATTCTACTTGTGTCCTACTGAACAAACAGTATGTACAGCAACAACATATTGATGACGTAACCAAACACATTATTAGCCATATACATATTATTGGCAGCCAAAATTTCCATTCCAAAATCTGACCAGCGCAAACGGGTTACACCAAAACCAGTGGTGGAATGAAGATTGCTCCAAAGCGAAAAGAGAAAAAAACTGTGCTTGGAACCAATTTTGAAAATTACCAACTACTGCCAACCTAATTGTTTTCAAAAAACTCAGAGAGACTGAGCAAGACAAATTATAAAAAAAGCAAAACGTGATGCCTGGATTAACTTTGCCTCAACTATTAATGAAAATACTGACACTCGGATTATTTGGAAAAAATACAAGCACTCAATGGGAAATTTCTGCTGTTGCAGTCTCCAATAATACAATGGAATGGACAGGACTTATCCTCTCCTACTGATATTGCAAATGCTTTAGCAGAATCTTTCTATAATATTTCTGCCTCTTCCTCTTATGTGACCTCCTTTCAACGCATTAAAACTAACGAAGAACATATTAAATTGAATTTTTCAATTAGTTGCTCACTTCTGTATAATCAGCCCTTATGCTGAGCTGCGAGAATCCCTGAGCAAATCTACATCTAGCGCTGCAGGACCAGATGACATTCACTACAGTATGTTGAAGTACATTTACGTGAACCCAGTCTATGCATATTATTGCTCTTTTACAACCGGATCGTTTCAGAAAATATATACCCTCTCTCTCTCTTGGTGTTATTCCTATATTTGGCTATACCAAAACACGGCAAAGATCCATCTCAAATTCAGAATTATAAACCGATATCATTAACAAGCTGTTTGGGCAAAATATCTGAAAGGATGGTGCATAAGAGGCTCATCTGGATTCTAGACCCCGAAAATCTACTTTCTGATCAACAATATGGCTTCCATAAAAACAGATCCACTCGATTTACTTGTAAAAATTGAATCCAACATTCATAATGCCTTTGTCAGGAGAAAATGTCTAGTGATGGTCAACCTTGATATTCACAAAGTATTTGACACCACATGGCATCATGGTATCATTAAAGATGTGCATCAGTTAGGACTGAGAGGCTACCCCCCTTTAATAATTCAGAACTTTTTAAAATTATGCACATTTCAGTCCGATATCAAAACATGCTGGCAGCATCTCACATTCAAGAAGAGAGTGTCCCACAGGGTTCCACATTGAGTCCAATCCTATTTGTGATTAGGGTCAACAATATATTGGAAGAGCTTCCAAAAATGATTGAAGTATACATATATGCTGACAACCTCGCCATATCCTGCCAATCGCAAAGTATGAATACTATTGAAAGACAGCTACAAATTGCTCTAACCAGAATTCAATTGTGGACCTTATGCAATGGATACTATCTCACTGAACAGAAATCCACTACCACTAATTTCTGCAAACTTTGGTCACTTCATCTTGATCCAGAGCTAAACGTGCCAGTTCCTCTTGCTCACACTGTCCGGTTTCTTGGCCTGATTATAGATAGGAAACTGAACTTTCAAGCACATGTGGCCTATCTTCGAATTATCTGTTTGAAGAAGTTGAATATCCCCCGGTGTGTGTGTGTGTGTGTGTGTGTGTGTGTGTGTGTGTGTGTGTGTGTGTGTGTGTGTGTGTGTGTGTGTGTGTGTGTGTGTGTGTGTGTGTGTGTGTCATGGAGCGCTGATTGACATATCCTTATCCATCTTTATAGAGCTCTCATCAGGTCTCACTTGGACTATGGTTCTCCAGTGTATGACACTCTGCAAGAAAGAGTACTTTAGAGCAATTAAACACCATCCAGCACAGTGCTCTGAGAGTTGCTCTAGGGTCTTTCAGAACCTCCCCAGTTCAGAGTCTTTACATCAAAGCCCATGAACTTCCCTTACAACTTCGCAGAAAAACATTACTTCTGCTGTATGGCTCAAAAATTCGCAGTCTTCCCTCTCACCCTAGTTGGAGAGGTCTATACAAAACCGAATGGGAGTCATTTTACAATAGTAAATCAAATGAAAACCGACCTGCTCCACTTAGATTTAAGGACTGACTCAATCATGGAATAAAGAAATCGGTAATGTATTTCAGGACATGACCCCACCAGATCCACCCTAGACAAATAACCGTCCAGTATATGATTACTATTTTCAACAGTGGGGAAAGAACACCTTATCTCCCCACAATATCACACAGTTACATATAGCTTACTCTCTTTCTCATTCACAGGCCTGTGAAATCTACACAGATGGATCAAAAACTCAGACCCTTGATTGTCTCTTCCCAGCTTGTTTGGCACAATTCTTGAAGCGCTGTGGCTGATTTCTTCTTTTCCTGTCTGATGTCATTATTCAAGTCCAGGGTAATACCCAAATGTTGGGTGGGTATTCCTTTTTCTTTGAGTCTGTAATGCTTTGTATAACTTCCAAATATAAGAGCATGGTTCTGGCTAATACTTGAAGGGGGAATTCAGTATGGCAGGTTCTGGTGGTGGCAAGTAGAATAGCACTTTGAACCTGTGCCTAGTTTTGCTGTTTCTAACTAATGATGTTCTATTGTACCAAATTCCAGCTCCATAAGAGATAACTGCAAATAAAACTTTATATTAGCATTAGCATTAGCATTAGTAGAGGCATATGATGCAAGAAAGCAAGCTTATTCAGCATCAGCCAAAAAAAAAAAAAAAAACCTCTCCCATTTCACCCCTCCGTTCGTTCGAAATACCTGTCCAGTTGAGCTTTAAATTTGTTTAGGCTATCAACTTCAACAACGTGATGGAAGTCGGTTCCACCAACCAACCACCCGCTGGCCAAATGCAAATTTCCACACATCTATCCGACATCCGTCCTTCCTCAATTTGAATTTATGCCCTCTGAGGTGATTATTCTGAGAAAGATGAAGAATCCCATTGGCATTGAGCATGCTCAAACCATTCAAAGCCTTATACACCTCTATCAGATCACCTCGCCGGTGCCTAGTCTCCAGACTCTGTAATTTGCAAAACTTAAGCCTTTCTTCGTAAGAGCAACCCTTTGTTCCATTTACTAATCTTGTTGCCCTTCTCTGTACCCGTTCCAGCAGCTCTACATCCTTCTTGAAATGAGGCCTCCAGACCTGTATACAGTACTCAAGATGTGGCCTAACCATTGCCTTATACAAGGGAATAATCACCTCCTTATCCCTGCTAGAAAAATTCCTGTATATCATTGACAAGACACCATGAGCTACTCTTGCAGCTCGTCTGCACTGCTCAGAGAACTTCATATCTGCCTGCACAATTACCCCCAGGTCCTTTTCATTCTCCACCACTGTCAGTGTAGTACCGCAGAGTTGATACATTGCTCTGGGGTTACTGTTACCCATATGTAGTACTTTACATTTGTCAATGTTAAACTTCATTTGCCATCTCTCAGCCCATCCGTTCAACCGTTCCAGATCCTGTTGCAGCAGCATAGCGTCAGTAGTGTCCTTAACGACCCTGCCAACCTTTGTATCATCTGCAAACTTAGACATTAAACTTGATATCCCATCATCAATATCATTCATAAACACCGAAAACAACAATGGACCCAACACTGAACCTTGAGGAACTCCACTAATAACATTAGTCCATGTTGAGCAGTGTCCATTGATTACCACTCTCTGTCTTCTGCCACTCAACCATCCCCTTATCCATAGCAGCAATTTGCCTCCAATGCCACACTGCTCCAATTTGTGCAGCAGTCTTCCATGTGCAACAGTATCAAAAGCCTTTCTAAGATCCAAATATATAATATCAAAGTTATTCCCTGCATCCAGTTCTTTTGTGACTGCATCATAGTATCCAATCAAATTGGTCAGGCAAGACCTGCCCTTAACAAAACCATGCTGCGTCTGAGCTATAACTGAATTCTTGTCTAGATGATCCTGCAGTGCTTCTTTAACCAGTGCCTCCATTAATTTACCTGGAACAGAAGTTAAACTAACAGGTCTATAATTACTTGTGTCAGCCTTTGATCCTCCTTTGTGAATTGGGGTTACATTTGCACATCTCCACTCTATGGGTACCTCCCCTGAGTCCAAAGAAGCTCTCATAATTATGGCTAGGGGTTTGCATACTTCCTTTGCTGCCTCCTTTAATATAACTGGATAGATCCCATCCACCCCAGGTGCCTTTTTTATGTTTATCCTCAACAATCTCTCCTCCACTTTCCTCTCAGTTATTACAAAATCATCCAGCTCACTGCCAATGTTTACTTTACCTACATCATTCTCCTTCCTGAATAACTCCTCATGCGTGAATGTAGATGCAAAATACTCGTTTAGATTGTTAGCCACCTGAGCAGGATCCTCAACTGTTGAACCATCAATATCCAGTGGACCAATCTGATTCATCCCTTTCCTTCTCGAGTTCAAGTATGTAAAGAACTCCTTTCTGTTTTTCTTTGCATCCTTTGCCAAGGATTTTTCGTAGTCTGCCTTTGCCTGCCTAATCTCCTTTGTGACTTGGTTACAGACCAACTTATATCTATCATAGGCTTCCATGTCACCCATTAATGTGTATGTATCCCATGCATTTTTCTTCTCTGCCACATGTCTCATTAGTCCATCTGACAACCATTTAGGCCTAAACCTTGAACAATATTTCTTAGTTGGTATGTAAAGCCTGGTAGCCACCAAGATTAGTTCCTTGAATGCTTCCCATTTTGAGTTTGCTGTTGGTAACATCATCAGTTGGTCCCACTGTATAGAATTTAAATACTGTCTCAGACCATCATAGTCGCCTTTACGAAAACAAAAACCCTTCCCTTTACCTCTGATGGTAGTTACCTCCTTGAGTAAATCCCACTTCAACACACTGTGATCACTGCCACCTAGTGGTTCATTTATCTGCAGGTTCTTAATGCATGAAGAATCACTACTGATAATCAGATCAAGAGTATTGCTCCCTCTTGTTGCCTCACGAACATGCTGATGTAGAAAACAATCATCCAATAAATCCACAAAAGCCTTGCTAGTGTGCGAGTGACCAACCCACAAATTCCAGTCAATATCTGGGAAATTAAAATCCCCCATTATAAGACTCTCTGATTTACTGGCCCACTCTATTTCCCTGTACAATATATTATTATACTCATCAGAGTCATTAGGCCTATAGCACACTCCTACTCTCAATTTTGATTTCCCTATGCTTATGTCACACCAAACTGACTCGACACTGCCTGCCCTGTCCATCGATGTCAACTGGCTTCACTTCCTTTGACTTTATGTGTTTCTTAATTAATAGCATAACCCCTCCTCCCCTCCTGTCCTGTCTATCCTTTCTATATACATTGTATTCCCCAAATTCCAGTTCCGCATTACTTATATCTGTGTGACACCACGTCTCTGATATCCCAACAATATCTGCCTTTGATGTTTTGAGCAATACCTCAAATTCATCAAATTTATTTACCAAACACCTAGCATTGGTGTACACGCAGGTATACATGCACCTGTTTCTATTCTTAGCTACCCTAACACAACCCATGTGTTTACTTGTAACGCAATGACTACCAGCAGTCTCTGAAATATCCTGCATCTTGTTTTTCAGACTTCTGCTCATTTGAATAGAAGCAGTGCAAGAATCACTTCCACCTCTGCCAGTGGCTACTGTTAATCTATTAGTCCTTGTATCCCCCCCAACTAGCAGTTTTCCGACTCACCTAACACTGCCTCGACAGCATCAGCAAAAATTCTTGCACCCTTTCTATTTAAGTGTATCCCATCCCTGTAGAAGCAATCTCTCCTGTTAACAAGTACAGTCCAGGCTGAAAAAAATTCTACCCCTTGAGCCTTGCACAATCCCTCCAGGGCCGAATTGATCGACAAGGCTCTCATCATATACTCCCTCCTATCGTGTCTGGGCAGAATTGCAGACACTTTCAAGTTCAACCCTAATTCACGGCTTTTTTTCAACAGTGACCTGTACTTGCTATATATAAGAGCAAGATTTTTTTCTGTGTAATCCTTAGTCAGATTTATTGATTCTGAAAACTGTCAGTTTCCAGAATCAGTAAAGAATCTGAAACTATGATCCTTGCTATCAAATACTTATCCCTAGGCATTTTGGTTCTTTTTTTTTTTTTTTTTTAATGAAAACCCCAAACATGAGAGGTATTAGAACTTATAGTACTTAGTACCATGCTTGGGTTGGAGGTTGAGAAGACAAGAGAAGATATTTGTTTACATTAGACTTGAATTTCTGTAGACTGTAAAATTTAGGAAATACGTATGCCCTTTAGCATTAGTAGAGGCATTTGATGCAAGAAAGCAAGCTTATGCAGCATCAGCCAAAAAAAAAAAAAACCACTTCACCCCTCTGTTCATTCAAAATACCTGTCCAGCTGAGCCTTAAACTTATTTAGGCTATCAACTTCCGCGACAAGGGATGGAAGTCTGTTCCACCAACCAACCACCCGCTGGCTAAAGGCAAATTTCCGCACGTCTGTCCTACATCTGTCTTTCCTCAATTTGAATTTATGCCCTCTCAGGTGATTATTCTGAGCGAGAGGAAGAATCCCATCAGCATTGAGCATGCTCAAACCATTCAATGCTTTATACACCTCTATCAGATCACCTCGCTAGTGCCTAGTCTCCAGACACTGTAATTTGCAAAACTTAAGCCTTTCTTCGTAAGAGCACCCCTTTATTCCATTCACTAGTCTTGTTGCCCTTCTCTGTACTCGTTCCAGCAGCTCTACATCCTTCCTGAAATGAGGCCTCCAGACCTGTATACAGTACTCTAGGTGTGGCCTAACCATTGCCTTATACAAGGGAATAATCACCTCCTTATCCCTGCTAGAAAAATTCCTGTATATCATTGACAATTCACCATGAGCTACTCTTGCAGCCCGTCTGCACTGCTCAGAGAACTTCATATCTGCCTGCACCACCACCCCCAGGTCCCTTTCATTCTCTACCACTGTCAGTGTAGTACCACAGAGTTGATACGTTGCTCTGGGGTTGCTGTTTCCCATATGTAGTACTTTACATTTGTCAATGTTAAACTTCATTTGCCACCTCTCAGCCCATCTGCTCAACCTTTCCAAATCCTGTTGCAGCAGCATAGTGTCAGTAGTGTCCTTGACAACCCTGCCAACCTTCGTATCGTCTGCAAACTTGGACATTAAGCCTGATATACCATCGTCAATATCATTTATAAATACAGAAAACAATAAAGGCCCCAATACTGAACCCTGAGGGACTCCACTAATAACATTAGTCCACGATGAGCAGTGTCCATTGATTACCACTCTCTGTCTTCTCCCCCTCAACCACCCCTTTATCCATAGCAGCAACTTGCCTCCAATGCCACACTGCTCCAATTTGTGCAGCAGTCTTCCATGTGCAACAGTATCAAAAGCCTTTCTAAGATCCAAGTATATAATATCAAAGTTATTCCCTGCATCCAGTTCTTTTGTGACTGCATCATAGTATCCAATCAAATTGGTCAGGCAAGACTTCCCCTTAACAAAACCATGCTGTGTCCTAGCTATAACTGAAGTCTTGTCTAGATGATCCTGCAGTGCTTCTTTCACCAGTGCCTCCATTAATTTTCCGGGAACAGAAGTTTAACTCACAGGTCTATAATTACTTGTGTCAGCCTTTGATCCCCCTTTGTGAATTGGGGTCACATTTGCACATCTCCAGTCAATGGGTACCTCCCCTGAGTCCAAGGAAGCTCTCATAATTATGGCTAAGGGTTTGCTTACCTCCTTTGCTGCCTCCTTTAATATAACTGGATAGATCCCATCCACCCCAGGTGCCTTTCTTGTGTTTATCTTCAACAATTTCTCCTCCACTTTGCTCTCAGTTATTACAAGATTCTCTAGCTTACTGCTAGAGTTGAATACACCTCTGGCATTCCCCTCGCTGAATAACTCCTCATGTGTGAATGTCGATGCAAAATATTCATTTAGTTTGTTAGCTACCCGAGCAGGGTCATCAACAGTTGACCCATCGATCTCAAGTGGACCAATCTGATTCATCCCCTTCCTTCTAGAGTTTACATAAGTAAAGAACTCTTTGCTGTTTTTCTTCGCATCCCTTGCCAAGGATCTCTCGTAATCTGCCTTCGCCTGCCTAACCTCCTTTGTAACTTGGTTACAGATCAACTTGTATCTATCATAGGCGTCCGTGTCACGTGTTAATTTGTATGTATCCCATGCATTTTTCTTCTCTGAAATATGCCTCATTAGTTCATCTGACAACCATTTAGGCCTAAACCTTGAACAACACTCACACAGTAGCAAGGCTTTTGTGGATTTATTGGATGATTGTTTTCTACATCAGCATGTTCGAGAGGCAACTAGAGGGAGTAATACTCTTGATTTGATTATCAGTAGTGATTCTTCATGCATTAAGAATCTGCAGATAAATGAACCACTTGGTGGCAGTGATCACAGTGTGCTGAAGTGGGAGTTACTCAAAGAGGTAACTACCATTAGGGGTAAAGGGAAGGGGTATTGCTTTCGTAAAGGCGACTACAATGGACTGAGACAGTATTTAAATTCTATACAGTGGGATCAACTGATGATATTGCCAACAGCAAATTCAAAATGGGAAGCATTCAAAGAACTTATCGTGGAAGCTACTAGGCTTTACATACCAACTAAGAAATATTGTTCAAGGTTTAGGCCTAAATGGTTGTCAGATGAACTAATGAGGCATATGGCAGAGAAGAAAAATGCATGGGATACATACAAATTAACACGTGACACGGATGCCTATGATAGATACAAGTTGATCTGTAACCAAGTTACAAAGGAGGTTAGGCAGGCGAAGGCAGATTACGAGAGATCCTTGGCAAGGGATGCGAAGAAAAACAGCAAAGAGTTCTTTACTTATGTAAACTCTAGAAGGAAGGGGATGAATCAGATAGGTCCACTTGAGATCGATGGGTCAACTGTTGATGACCCTGCTCGGGTAGCTAACAAACTAAATGAATATTTTGCATCGACATTCACACATGAGGAGTTATTCAGCGAGGGGAATGCCAGAGGTGTATTCAACTCTAGCAGTAAGCTAGAGAATCTTGTAATAACTGAGAGCAAAGTGGAGGAGAAATTGTTGAAGATAAACACAAGAAAGGCACCTGGGGTGGATGGGATCTATCCAGTTATATTAAAGGAGGCAGCAAAGGAGGTAAGCAAACCCTTAGCCATAATTATGAGAGCTTCCTTGGACTCAGGGGAGGTACCCATTGACTGGAGATGTGCAAATGTGACCCCAATTCACAAAGGGGGATCAAAGGCTGACACAAGTAATTATAGACCTGTGAGTTTAACTTCTGTTCCCGGAAAATTAATGGAGGCACTGGTGAAAGAAGCACTGCAGGATCATCTAGACAAGACTTCAGTTATAGCTAGGACACAGCATGGTTTTGTTAAGGGGAAGTCTTGCCTGACCAATTTGATTGGATACTATGATGCAGTCACAAAAGAACTGGATGCAGGGAATAACTTTGATATTATATACTTGGATCTTAGAAAGGCTTTTGATACTGTTGCACATGGAAGACTGCTGCACAAATTGGAGCAGTGTGGCATTGGAGGCAAGTTGCTGCTATGGATAAAGGGGTGGTTGAGGGGGAGAAGACAGAGAGTGGTAATCAATGGACACTGCTCATCGTGGACTAATGTTATTAGTGGAGTCCCTCAGGGTTCAGTATTGGGGCCTTTATTGTTTTCTGTATTTATAAATGATATTGACGATGGTATATCAGGCTTAATGTCCAAGTTTGCAGACGATACGAAGGTTGGCAGGGTTGTCAAGGACACTACTGACACTATGCTGCTGCAACAGGATTTGGAAAGGTTGAGCAGATGGGCTTCGAGGTGGCAAATGAAGTTTAACATTGACAAATGTAAAGTACTACATATGGGAAACAGCAACCCCAGAGCAACGTATCAACTCTGTGGTACTACACTGACAGTGGTAGAGAATGAAAGGGACCTGGGGGTGGTGGTGCAGGCAGATATGAAGTTCTCTGAGCAGTGCAGACGAGCTGCAAGAGTAGCTCATGGTGTATTGTCAATGATATATAGGAATTTTTCTAGCAGGGATAAGGAGGTGATTATTCCCTTGTATAAGGCAATGGTCAGGCCACACCTAGAGTACTGTATACAGGCCTGGAGGCCTCATTTCAGGAAGGATGTAGAGCTGCTGGAACTAGTACAGAGAAGGGCAACTAGATTGGTGAATGGGACAAAGGGGTTCTCTTACGAAGAAAGGCTTAAGTTTTGCAAATTACAGTGTCTGGAAACTAGGCACCAGCGGGGTGATCTGATAGAGGTGTACAAAGCCTTGAATGGTTTGAGCATGCTCAATGCTGATGGGATTCTTCCTCTAGCCCAGAAAAATCACCTGAGAGGGCATAAATTCAAATTGAGGAAAGACAGATGTAGGATAGATGTGCGGAAATTTGCCTTTAGCCAGCGGGTGGTTGGTGGGTGGAACAGACTTCCATCCCTTGTCGTGGAAGTTGATAGCCTAAATAAGTTTAAGGCTCAGCTGGACAGGTATTTCGAACGAACAGAGGGGTGAAGTGGAAGTGGTTATTTTTATTTATTTATGTTACTTTTTTTTTTTTTTTTTTTTTTTTTTTTGGCTGATGCTGCATAAGCTTGCTTTCTTGCATCAAATGCCTCTACTAATGCTAATGCTAATGCTAATATTTCTTAGTTGGTATGTAAAGCCTAGTAGCTTCCACGATAAGTTCTTTGAATGCTTCCCATTTTGAATTTGCTGTTGGCAATATCATCAGTTGATCCCACTGTATAGAATTTAAATACTGTCTCAGTCCATTGTAGTCGCCTTTACGAAAGCAATACCCCTTCCCTTTACCCCTAATGGTAGTTACCTCTTTGAGTAACTCCCACTTCAGCACACTGTGATCACTGCCACCAAGTGGTTCATTTATCTGCAGATTCTTAATGCATGAAGAATCACTACTGATAATCAAATCAAGAGTATTACTCCCTCTAGTTGCCTCCCGAACATGCTGATGTAGAAAACAATCATCCAATAAATCCACAAAAGCCTTGCTACTGTGTGAGTGACCAGCCCCCAAATTCCAGTCAATATCTGGGAAATTAAAATCCCCCATTATAAGACTCTCTGATTTACTGGCCCACTCTATTTCTCCGAACAGTTTCTTATTATACTCATCAGAGTCATTAGGCCTATAGCACACTCCTACTCTCAATTTTGATCTCCCAATGCTTATGTCACACCAAACTGACTCGACACTGCACTGTCCAGCGATGTCGACTGGCTTCACTTCCTTGGATTTTATGTGTTTTTTAACTAATAGCATAACCCCTCCTCCCTTCCTATCCTGTCTATCCTTTCTGTAGACATTGTACTCCCCAAATTCCAGTTCTGCATTTCTTATATCTGTGTGACACCACGTCTCTGAAATCCCCACAATATCTGCCTTTGATGTTTTGAGCAATACCTCAAATTCATCAAATTTATTTACTAAACTCCTAGCATTGGTGTACACACAAGTATACATGCACCTGTTCTTTTTCTTAGCTACCCTAACACAACCCATGTGTTTACTTGTACCCCAATGATTCCCAGCAGTCTCTGAAATATCCTGCATCTTATTTTCCAGGCTGCGGCTCATTCCAATAGAAGCAGTGCAAGAATCACTTTCACCTCTGCCAGTGGCTACTGTTAATCTATTAGTCCTTGTATCCCCCCAATCTAGCAGTTTTCCGACCCACCTAACATTGCCTCGATAGCATCAGCAAACATTCTTGCACCCTTTCTATTTAAGTGTATCCCATCCCTGTAGAAGCAGTCTCTCCTGTTAACAAGTACAGACCAGGCTGAAAAAAATTCTACCCCTTGAGCCCTGCACAATCTTTCCAGGATCTTGTCATATCTTGTCATGGGCACAAAAGTAAGTTTACTTTATAGATTTTGAGGTGCTAAACATGGAAATAGTGCTTAAAATAGCAGATTGGCTTTTGTTTTTGAAAAAAGTATTTTTTTTATATTTATACAAGGTATTTTTTATTTATATGGCAGTAAGTTGTAGATACAAACATACCATACTGTATCAAACACGAGAGCTTTTCGCCTTTCACTTGTATTCAGCTTCAGGAGCATTGCTTTTCACCATTCAACAATAATCGGCTAACATGGTGGCACTGCATTTGATTAGGCACATTATAGCAGCTTATGTGCCATTAAACCTCCATAACAACAACTGCTTATGTTTTTGTGTCTTTGTTCCATCGCTGTGGTGGAACAAAGCTGTGGTTGATGGAAGTGCTCACCATGTTTGTTGCTAACAGCACCACAGTTTGGCGGGAAGAAATCCTGGTGTGAATGCAAGAAATGCATCTTCAATGACATGTTACAAACCAGATTTTTGTAAGAAATAATGAGATCTTCCATAAGCTGCCTGTAGTTGCTGGCTTTAACATTTCCTAGAAAACCAGTCGAAACATTTCGAAAGGCTTTCTGCACTGATTTCTCGCTATCACTAAGAATACGTTCAAACTGTTCATCTTTGAAAAGTTTCTTTATTTGGGGACCAATGAAAATGCCTGCCTTAATCTTCTCTATACTAAATTTTGGGAATTTCTCTTGCAAATATGTGAATCCAGGACTGTTCACTTCCAAAGTCTTCACGAAATTTTTCATGAGCCCAGTTTAATGTGGAGTGGTGGAAGCAAAACTTTATTTGGATCTACCAGAGGTTCAAATGCTACGTTCTTCCTTCCAGGTTAATGATTTTAGTTGAAGTCGACTCCTCTTCTCATAGTGTATTTCCTTGGCACGACTATCACACTCACAGAGAAAGCAACAATACTTAGTGTAACCTTTTTGTAGTCCTAATAAAATGGCGATTACCTTTAAATCACATATCTGCCACTCATACTTCTGATAGTGTGCACCTATCAGGATGTTCTCCGTGTTTGCATATGTTTCTTATTTTTGGATGGCATGCGCATACATTCCATTGTAATAACACAGCTTTAAGGCTAACCTTGGAAGTGACTATAAATAGTCATCATTCTTTGGGAACATGCCTCATGTTCATTATTTTCAGACTATCAACATCCTTACATACAGCGAGTTCACCTTCTGTTTGATAGAATTTATCATAGTTTTTATTTTGAGTACGAAATATTGTCACTTTCACAGAATGATCTAGAAGATTCCACTGTTGTAGTCTCGACGCCAAAAGCTCTGCTTTATTCTTTGGCAGTTTGAGATCCCTGTGAGGTCATTAAGCTCATTTTCTGTGATCTTATGTGGTTCAGAAGGATAAAGGTTTGGAAAAAATTGTGGATCCCTTGATGTAGACAGCTGCTGTACTTCTTTGTGTGTATCAAGTTGATGTTCATCAATGTCTTCATCTTCATTGGAGTGTACGGCACTGTCCACTTTTTCTTCATTGTCATCCCTTTTCTAATAGGAGACACCATACAGAGGTAACAGTCTGTGATTCCCTCCATATCACGGGCACTGCAAAAGGCATAAAATGTCCCTTTCAATTCACCCACTTGTTGAGTTTTGATGAACAGGTAGTTCAGCGTATGTGTGGAACCCAGTTCTTGTTCTGGTTGTACTAAGTCCTACTTGTACTTTACACCCAAAATACAAGAAGTAGGCCTTTTTATGGCTCAAGTTAAGGGATGCTTCCTTGAAGTTAACGTGACTTCTCCATATACATAACAGGTCATCTGGACTATTCACACAAATACAGGGCATATTAATCTTACACGACACAAATATTGCACAAAGAGTAGGAATCTCACAGACAACAACCCTTAACTGAGAACAAATCACCCAGTACCTAATTGTATTTGAGGATTACTGCAGCAGAGTTGAAGATACATTTGAGGCAACAACAACTTATCGTGTGATGCAGAGTGAGGCGATAACTGCCGATCACGTAATAAGAGCGTTGTGGTACTGAAACTGCGGTGTTGCCATACGTTTTGCTGAGAGCCGCAGTTGATAATGTAGAGTAACTCACTAATATAAGATCCCAACTCTAATTTAAAATTGAGAGCCAATCAACAAATTTTAGTGTGGTTTTTGTGTTCAGCAACATAAAATTAGTCAAGATCGTGTATTTTCGTTTTCGTAACATTTTACTTGTTGGCTAGTGTAATCATAAAAATGACTGGGCATTTCATACCAACTAAGAAATTCTGTTCAAGGTTTAGGCCTAAATGGATGTTAGATGAACTAATGAGGCTCTTTGCAGAGAAGAAAAACATATAATGCATAAAATTATCAGGTGATACAGAAGCCTATGGTAGATATAAACTAGTCTGCAATCAAGTCATTAAGGATGTTAGGCAAGCTAAGGCAGATTAAGAAAAATATTTGGCAAAGGATGCAACAGTGGCACATTATACCTTCGTGGAGCCCAAGCCAAAATTGAATTTGGGCCCCATCTAAAGAATTTGGGGGTCCCACCTCAGACCAGTCTTGGACATTCATTCAAGACTGGTCGATAAGATTGTGGCTTCTTTCTCTCTGTTACTGTACTGCCTTAAGCATAAGGGTGCCAGTGGCACTCATTACATACAAGGCAGTCTATTTGTCAATTAACTCAACTATTTAAGGAAGAACTAAATATAAAATTTCATCAAAATCGGTAAAATAATTGTTAAAAAAATGTAATTTTCAAATTAATTTTCAAGTAAAGTTCATTGACCTTGACAGGTAGAAAGTTCAGTTTCCAAGAAAAATCACTTAAAAAAAAAAAAAAACAGTAATGAGTTTTTTAAACCATGATTTTCTAGCCCCCCCCCTCTGATTGGGGCCCCCTAGGCAGATATCTTTTTTGCCTATAGGATAACTCACACTGGGATGCAAAGAAAAATAGCAAAGAATTTTCTACTTATGTAAACACCAGAAGGAAGAGGATAAATCAGTCCACTTGGTATTGATGGCTCAACTGTTGATGATCCTGTCCAGGTTGTTAAGCTGAATAAGTATTTTGCAATACACTGACACATGAGGAATTCTTTAGTGAATTGGATTCCAGAAGTTTATCAAACTCTACCACAGAGTAAATTATTTTGTAATAACTGAGAGGAAAGTGGAAGAGAAATTGCTGAATTTAAATGTATGAAAGATACCAGGGGTTAATGGGATTATCCAATTAGCATTAGTAGAGGCATACAATGCAAGAAAGCAAGTTTATACAGCATCAGCCAAAAAAAAGAAAAAAAAAAACCCTCCCATTTCACACCTTCATTCGTTCCAAATTCTGTCCGGCTTGTTCAGCTCAGTCTTAAATTTATTTAGGCTATCAACTTTATTTTATTTTTATTAATTCATTAATTTTTTTTAGTTGTTGCAGCAAAAGCCTCAATCTTCCTTGCACCATATGGCTAATACAGTAATATACTCTTTTACAATGTAGATTAAAATTATAATTGTTTTAAATGCTGCATTAGCATTAGTAGAGGCATACCATGCAAGAAAGCAAGCTTAGGCAGCATCATCCAAAAAAAACCCCCCTCCCATTTCACCCCTCCATTCTTTCCAAATGCCTGTCTAGCTCAGCTTTAAATTTATTTAGGCTATCAACTTCCATAACAAAAGATGGAAGTCTGTTCCTCCAATCAACTACCCGCAATCAGAATAGATGTGCAAATTTTTGCACATCTATTCTACAACTGTCTTTCCTCAATTTGAATCTGTGCGCACTCAGGATCTTAATCTGAGCAAGAGGAAGAATCCCATCAGCATTCAGCTTGCTCAACCCATTCAAGGCCTTTAACACCTCAATCAGATCACCTCACAGGTGCCTACTCTCCAGGAGCTGCAATTTGCAGAACTTAAGTCTTTCTTGGTAAGAGCGCCCCTTTGCTCTCCTTACCAATCTTGTTGCCCTTCTTTGTACTCATTCTAGCAACTCTACGTCCTTTTTAAAATGAGGCCTCCAGACCTGTACACAGTACTCTAGGTGTAGCCTGACCATTGCCTTGTATAACAGGATAATCACCTTCCTGGCCCTTCTAGCAAAATTCCTATATATCATTGACAAGACTCCATGACCTGCCCTGGCAGCCCATCTGCACTGATCAGCAAACTTCATATTTGACTGCACAATTACCCCCCCAAGTCTTTTTCACTTTCCACTTCCCTGAGTGTAGTACCACACAGTTGGTACGTTTCTCTTTGGTTACTGCTAACCATATGCAGTACTTTGCATTTCTCATTTTAGACTTCAGTTGCTTCTTCTCAGGCCATTTGCTCAACTTATCTAGATCCAGTTGGAGTAGCATATTGTCTTTACTGACGTTAACAACCCTGCCAACCTTTGTGTACCTTCATCAATATCATTGATAAATATACAAAACAACAATGGGCCAGACACCGAACCCTTGGTAACTCCACTAATAACATTTGTCCATGAAGAGCAGTGTCCATTAATTACCACTCTCTGTAGTCTCCCATTCAACCACCCTTTTATCCATTGTAGCAACTTACCCTTAATACCATACCTCTCAAATTTGTACAGCAGTGTTCCATGTGCAACAGTATCAAACGCTTTCCTGAAATCCAAGTATATGATATCAAAATTATTTTTGGCATTCAGTTCCTTTGTGACCACATCATAGTATCCAATCAAATTGGTCAGACAAGACCTCCCTTCAGCAAACCCCATGCTGTGTCTTAACCATTTCTGCAGGCTTGTCTAGATGATCCTGCAGTGCTTCTTTAACCAGTATATCCCTTATTTTCTCTAGAACGCAAGTTATGCTAACAGCTCTATAGTTACTTGTGTCACCTTTTGAACCCCCTTTGTGAATTGATGGTACAGTTGCACACTGCAGTCCATGGGCACCTCCCCTGAGTCCAAGGAAGCTCTCATAATTATGGCTAAGGGTTTCCTTACTTCCTTTGCTGCCTCCTTTAATATAACTGGATAGATCCCATCCACCCTACTAGACTTTATATACCGATTAAGAAATATCGTTCAAGGTTTAGGCCTAAATGGTTATCAAACGAACTAATGAGACTCGTGACAGAGAAGAAAAATGCATGGGATGCATATAAATTATCAGGTGACGCAGAAGCCTGTGGCAGATATAAGCTAGTCTGTAATCAGGTGACAAAGGAGGTTTGGCTGGCGAAGGCGGATTACGAGAAATCTTTGGCAAAAGATGCTAAGAAAAACAGCAAGGATTTCTTTACTTATATAAACTCTAAAAGGAAGGGGATGAATATGATTGGTCCACTTGACATTGATGGTTTGACTGTTGATGATCCTGCTCAGATAGCAAACAAACTGAGTGATTTTGAAACTGAAACAAAATGATTTTGCATTTACATTCACACGTGAAGAATTATTACAATTTGAAAATGGAAGAAGGTTATCAAATTGTAGCAGTGTGCTTAATGATTTTGTAATAACTGAGAGCAAAGTGGAAGAGAAATTGTTGAAGTTAAACATAAGAAAGGCACCTGGGGTGGATGGGATATATCCAGTTATTTTAAAGGAGGCGGCAAAGCAACTAAGCAAACCCTTAGCCATAATTATGAGAGCATCCTTGGACTCAGGAGAGGTTCCCACGGACTGGAGATGTGCAAATGTGTCCCCAATTCACAAAGGTGGATCGAAGGGTGACACAAGTAATTACAGACGAGTTAGTTTAACTTCTGTTCCGGGTAAAATAATGGAGTCACTGGTTACAGATGCATTGCAGGATCATCTAGACAAGACTGCAGCAATAATTCAAACACAGCATGGGTTTGTTAAGGGAAAGTCTTGTCTGACAAATTTGATTGGTTATTATGATGTGGTCACAAAGGAACTGGATGCAAAAAATAATTTTGATATCATATACTTGGATTTCAGGAAAGCTTTTGACACTGTTGCGCATGGAAGACTACTGTACAAATTGGAGCACAATGGTATTAAGGGTAAGTTGCTACAATGGATAAAAGGATGGTTAAGTGGGAGAAGACAGAGGGTGGTAATCAATGGGTGCTGCTCTTCGTGGACTAATGTTATTAGTGGAGTCCCACAGGGTTCGGTGTTGGGTCCACTGTTGTTTTGTGTATTTATCAATGATATTGATGAAGGTATATCAGGCTTAATGTCGAAGTTTGCAGATGACACAAAGGTTGGCAGGGTTGTTAATGACAGTAATGGCAGTGTGCTACTGCAACAGGACCTAGATAATTTGGGCAGATGGGCTAAGAAGTGGCAACTGAAGTTCAACCTTGACAAATGCAAAGTACTGCATATGGGTAGAAGTAACCCCAGAGAAACGTACCAACTGTGTGGTACTACACTTAAGGTGGTAGAAAATGAAAAAGACCTGGGAGTAATTGTGTGCAGTCAGATATGAAGTTTTCTGAGCAGTGCAGACAGGCTGTTAGGGCGGGTCATGGGGTTTTGTCAATGATATATAGGAATTTTGCTAGCAGGGAAAAGGAGGTGATTGTCCCTCTGTATAAGGCAATGGTCAGGCCACGCCTTGAGTACTGCGTACAGGTCTGGAGGCCTCATTTTAGGAAGGATGGAGATTTGCTTGAGCGTGTACAGAGAAGAGCAACACGATTGGTGAGGGGAATGAAGGGATTCTCTTACCAAGAGAGGCTTAAGTTCTGCAAATTGCAGTGGCTGGAGACTAGGCACCTGCGCGGTGATCTGATTGAGGTCTATAAGGCCTTGAATGGGTTGAGCACACTGAATTCTGATGGGATCCTTCCACTTGTTCAGATTACCAACCTACGGGGACATAAGTTCAAATTAAGAAAGGACAGATGTAGAATAGATGTGCGGAAATTTGCCTTTAGCCAGCGGGTGGTTAATTGCTGGAACAAACTTCCATCTGTCGTTGTGTGAAGTTGATAGGTTAAATAAATTTAAGGAGGAACTGGACAGGCAATTTGGAGGGAATGGTGTGATTTTTTTTTTTTTTTTTTTTTTTGGCTGATGCTGCAGAAGCTCCTACACTTGCTTTCTTGCATCATGTGCCACTACTACTACTACTACTACTACTACTACTACCACAGGTGCTTTTCTTGTGTTTATCTTCAACAATTTCTCCTCCACTTTACTCTCAGTTATTACAAGATTATCTAGCTTACTGCTAGAGTTGAATACACCTCTGGCATTCCCCTCGCTGAATAACTCCTCATGTGTGAACGTCGATGCAAAATATTCATTTAGTTTGTTAGCTACCTCAGCAGGATCATCAACAGTTGAACCATCGATATCAAGTGGACCAATCTGATTCATCCCCTTCCTTCCAGAGTTTACATAAGTAAAGAACTCTGTTGTTTTTCTTTGCATCCTTTGCCAAAGATTTCTCATAATCAGAGGGCGCTGACTCTCTTTAAAAATTACAGCTGTCAGTTGCAGGCTCCGAAAAAAACGATAAGTGTTTGCCTTTTTATTTACATAGTTGTTATTTTATATTGTACTTAATACGTAGTCTTATAGTTATAGTTACGCTGGTTATTTTTATTTTAATTTAGATAAACAGTTTTGTAGATATACGTAATACATATGTAAAACCGTTATTTCGTTCGAATCTTGCAGTCATTGTTTTTGTATATAGTGGTAGGGAATTCAAATTTTTAATTGAGGTAGTTAGGTAGCTCTAACGTATAATTTAGAGTAATACGCTTCACTGTTTCTATTAGATAGCATAGTATTGACATTTAATTAATTTAATTTATTGATTTTATTAATTTAAAGTATCATGCCCCAAACTAGAGCAGCAAAGCAACGGGCACAAAGTGGCAGGAGTGCTGTGACTCGGGGGAGAACTGAGGGGGGCGATTCTCCAACGCATCACAGCCTAAAATAATGTGCAACTTGTGAAATGTTTGCCGAACTCTCTGGAACGGAACATGACATTGCCATGGGGAATGTCTTTGTGTGTGTGTGCGCAATGTAAGGAGTGTAAGGAAATCAGGCGACAACTCAGCGTTGTTATGGGCCTATATGAGAGTTTGAAGAACAGGGTGGACGCCCTTGAAAGATCTAAATTGAGTGGCCCATCAGGCTCTCAGCTGCCCACATCAACGCCAGAGCTTGCACTTGGTCATCATGCAACACAGCGGCAACCCCCAAGGCAGAATGCACTGGTCCCACAGGAACTAGTAGTTGTTGGTGACTCTATTGTCAGGGAAACGGGAAACATGCTTTGTAAAAAGGATAGGTGGAACAGGACCAGGGTATGTCTGCCAGAGGCAAAGGTGATGACGTTGTAGAGCGGATATTATCTTCTAAGGGCAACGTGTATAGTTGTACACGTTGGCACTAATGATATTAGGAGTAGGAGACCGGCAGAATTACTTAACAAGTACAGGTCACTGTTGAACAAAAGCCGAGAATTAGGGTTGAATTTGAAAGTGTCTGCAATTCTGCCCAGACACGATAGGAGGGAATATATGATGAGAGCCTTGTCGATCAATTCTGCCCTGGAAAGAATGTGCAAGGCTCAAGGGGTAGAATTTTTTTCAGCCTGGACTGCACTTGTTAACAGGAGAGACTGCTTCTATAGGGATGGGATACACTTAAATAGAAAGGGTGCAAGAATATTTGCTGATGCTATCAAGGCAGTGTTAGGTGGGTCGGAAAACTGATAGCTTGGGGGGATACAAGGACTAATAGTTTAACAGTAGCCGTAGGTAGAGGTGAAGGTGATCCTTGCACAACTTCTATTAGAATAAGTAGCGGCCTGGAGCGTGGGGTGATGGGGGTTTCAGGGACGGATGGCAGTCATCCTGAAATAGGTGGGTATATGGGATGTGTTAGGGTAACTAAGAATAGGAGTAGGAGCATGTATGCTTGCATGTATACCAATGCTAGAAGTATAGTAAATAAATTTGATAAATTTGAAGTGTTGGTCAAGACATCAAAGGCGGATATTGTTGGGATAGCAGAGACGTGGTGTCACACAGATATAAGGAATGCTGAACTGGAATTTGGGGAGTACAATGTGTACAGAAAGGATAGACAGGATAGAAAGGGAGGTGGTGTTATGCTGTTAATTAAGAAAAACATAAAATCAAAAGAAGTGCATCCAGTTGATATAGATGAACAGTGCACTGTTGAGTCAGTTTGGTGTGACATAAGCACTGCGAAAGCAAAAATAAGAGTATAAGTGTGTTATAGGCCTAATGACTCGAAAGAGTACAATGAACAATTGTGCAGAGAAATAGAGTGGGCTAGTAAATCGGAATGTCTTATAATGGGGGATTTTAACTTCCCACACATTGACTGGAACTTGTGGGTTGGTCACTCACACACTGGTAAGACTTTTGTGGATTTATTGGATGATTGTTTTCTGCAGCAGCATGTTCGAGAGGCAACCAGAGAAAGTAATACTCTTGATCTGGTTATCAGCAGTGATCATTCATGTATTAAGAATTTGCAGATAAAGGAACCACTAGGTTGGCAGTGATCACAGTGTACTGATGTGGGATTTACTTAAAGATTTAATTACCATCAGGGGTAAAGGAAAGGCTTTTTGCTTCCGTAAAGGTGAGTACAGTGCTCTCCGACAGTTTTTTAAATTCTGTATGGTGGGATCAACTGACAATGTTACCAACAGTAAATTCTAAGTGGGAAGCATTCAAGGAATTAATCGTGGATGCTACTAAAAGTTTCATACCTATTAAGAAATATTGTTCAAGGTTTAGGCCTAAATGGTTATCTAATGAACTAATGAGACTCGTAATAGAGAAGAAAAATGCATGGGATGCATATAAATTATCAAGCGACTCAGAAGCCTATGGCAGATATAAGCTAGTCTGTAATCAGGTGACAAAGGAGGTTAGGCAGGCGAAGGCAGATTACGAGAAATCCTTGGCAAAAGATGCTAAGAAAAACAGCTAGGATTTCTATACTTATATAAACTCTAAAAGGAAGGGGATGAATCTGATTGGTCCACTTGACATCGATGGTTCGACTGTTGATGATCCTGCTCAGATAGCAAACAAACTGAATGAGTATTTTGCATCTACATTCACACATGAGGAATTATTAAGGTTTGAAAATGGCAGAAGGTTATCAAATTGTAGCAGGATACTTAATGGTTTTGGAATATCTGAAAGCAAAGTGGAAGAGAAATTGTTGAAGTTAAACATAAGAAAAGCACCTGTGGTGGATGGGATCTATCCAGTTATATTAAAGGAGGCGGCAAAGCAACTAAGCAAACCCTTAGCCATAATTATGAGAGTGTCCTTGGACTCAGGGGAGGTTCCCACGGACTGGAGATGTGCAAATGTATCCCCAATTCACAAAGTGGGATCGAAGGGTGATTCGAGTAATTACAGACTAGTTAGTTTAACTTTTGTTCCGGGTAAAATAATGGAGTCACTGGTTAAAGATGCATTGCAGGATCATCTAGACAAGACTGCAGCCATAATTCAGACACAGCATGGGTTTGTTAAGGGAAAGTCTTGTCTGACAAATTTGTAGGATATTATGATGTGGTTACAGAGGAACTGGATCCAAAAATAATTTTGATATCATATATCTGGATTTCAGGAAAGCTTTTGACACTGTTGCGCATGGAAGACTATTGTACAAATTGGAGCAGAATGGTATTAAGGGTAAGTTGCTACAATGGATAAAAGGATGGTTAAGTGGGAGAAGACAGAGGGTGGTAATCAGTGGGTGCTGCTCTTCGTGGACTAATGCTATTAGTGGAGTCCCACAGGGTTCGGTGTTGGGTCCACTGTTGTTTTGTATATTTATCAATGATATTGATGAAGGTATATCAGGCTTAATGTCGAAGTTTGCAGATGATACAAAGGTTGGCAGGTTTGTTAATGACAGTAATCGCTGTGTGCTACTGCAACAGGATCTAGATAATTTGGGCTGATGGGCTAAGAAGTGGCAACTGAAGTTTAACCTTGACAAATGCAAAGTACTGCATATGGGTAGAAGTAACCCCAGAGAAATGTACCAACTGTGTGGTACTACACTTAAGGTGGTAGAAAATGAAAAAGACCTGGGAGTAATTGTGCAGTCAGATATGAAGTTTTCTGAGCAATGCAGACAGGCTGCCAGCGCAAGTCATGGGGTTTTGTCAATGATATATAGGAATTTTGCTAGCAAAATTCCTATATATGGTTAGGCCACGCCTTGAGTTACTTCGTACAGGTCTGGAGGCCTCATTTTAGGAAGGATGTAGATTTACTTGAGCGTGTACAGAGAAGGGCAACAAGATTGGTGAGAGGAATGAAGGGATCCTCTTACCAAGAGAGGCTTAAGTTCTGCAAATTGCAGTGGCTGGAAACTAGGCACCTGCACGGTGATCTGATTGAGGTGTATAAGGCCTTGAATGGGTTGAGCACGCTGAATTCTGATGGGATCTTTCCACTTGTTCAGATTATGAACCTAAGGGGGCATAAATTCAAATTAAGAAAAGACAGATGTAGAATAGATGTGTGGAAATTTGCCTTTAGCCAGTGGGTGGTTAATTGCTGGAACAAACTTCCATCTGTTGTTGTGGAAGTTGATAGGTTGAATAAATTTAAGGAGGAACTGGACAAGCATTTGGAGGCAATGGTGTGATTTTTTTTTTTTTTGGCTATTGCTGCATAAGCTCATACACTTGCTTTCTTGCATCACATACTACTACTACTACTACTACTACTATTTGCCTTTGCCTGCTAACCTCCTTTGTGATTTGATTACAGACCAGCTTATATCTGCCATAGGCTTCTGTGTTGTCTGATAATTTATATGCATCCCATGCATTTTTCTTCTCTTCTACGAGCCTCATTAGTTCATCCGACATCTATTTAGGCCTGAACCTTGAACAGTATTTCTTAGTTAGTATGAAAAGTCTAGTAGCCTCCAAGATTCAGTCCCTGAAGGCTTCCCATTTAGAATTCATTGTTGGTAACATCAGTTGATCCCACTGTATAGAATTCAAAAACTGTCTGAGACCACTATAGTCAATTTTACGAAAACAAAAACACTTCCCTTAAGTAAATCCCGCTTCAGTATACTGTGAACACTGTTACTTAGTGGTTCCTTTATCTGCAAATTCCTAATGCATGAATAATCACTGCTGATAATCAGATGAAGGCTATTACTCTCTCTGGTTGCCCCTCGAACATGTTGCTGTAGAAAACAATACTCCAATAAATCCACAAAATCTTGCTAGTGTGCAAGTGACCAGTCCACAAGTTCCAGTTAAAATTCCTCATTATAAGGCATTCTGATTTACTGGCCCACTCTATTTCTCTGTACAACTGCTCATTATACTCATTAGATTTATTAGGCCTATAACACACACCTACTCTCATTTTTCCTTTCTTAGTGCTTGTGTTACACCAGACTCAACATTCCATTGTCCACCAACATCAATTGGATGCACTCCCTTAGATTTTATGTGTTTGTTAACTAACAGCATAACCCATCCTCCCTTCCTGTCCTGTCTATCCTTTCTGTACACGTTGTACTCCCCAAATTCCAATTCTGCACTGCTTATATCTGTGTGACAACAATATCTGCCTTTGATGTCTTGACTAGCACTTCAAGCTCATCAAATTTATTAACTATACTCCTAGCGGTGCCTCCATAGGCAGGTGGGCAGGAGCAACAGTGCATAGCACATGCTTCTTGATTAGAACAGGATTCGAGCCCGTCACCACCAAATACGGAGGATGCGGAAAGGTTAGGGAATTACCACCGCATATCCTCGGAGCAATATGGCCTTAGTTGCTAATGCTCCTAAAAAAAAAAAAAAAAAAAAAACCAAACCAAATATACTCCCAGCATTGGTGTACATGCAAGTATACATGCACCTGTTCCTACTCTTAGTTACCCTAACACAGCCCATGTATTTACTTGTTCCACTATGACACCCTGCAGCCCTGGAAATCTCCATTACCCTTCTTTCCAAGCTGCTGCTCATTCTAATAGAAGTAGTGCAAGAATCACTTTTGCCTCTGTTTGCGGCCACTGTTAACCTTTTAGTCTGTATATTATCACTGCACTTTGTTGCCTGATGCACAGGAGCTCACTCCTGTGCATCAGGCAACAAAGGGCAATCACCAACCATAACTTTCCTTTGGGACCAGCACATTCTGCCTTGGAGATTGCCTCTCTGTTGCCTGATGCACAGGAGTGAGCTCTGCCGTTGAGCTGGGCATTTGAGAGCTTGATGAGCCCCTCGTATTAATTTCTTCGAGGGCATTTACCCTACAGTTCAAGCTATCATAGATGCCCATCAGAACTTTGAGTTGATTATTTTAATAGAGGCAGCAAAGGAGGTAAGCAAACCTTTAGCCCTAATTATGAGAGCATCCTTGGATTCAGGAAAAGTCCCTGGGGACTGGAGATGTGCAAATGTATCACCAATTCACAGAGTGGAGGATCAAAGAGTGACATGATAATTACAGACCTGTTAGGTTAGCTTCTGTTCCAGGGAAAATAATGGAGTCACTTGTTAAAGAAGTAATTCAGGATCATCTAAACAGGAGTGCAGCTATATTTCAGTCACCGCATGAGTTTATTAGGGGAAGATCTTATCTAACCAGTTTGATTGTATATTATGATGCCGTAACAAATGAACTGAATGTAAAAAAATTATTTTTATATCATATACTTGGATTTCAGGAAAGCTTTTGATATTGTTACACATAATAGACTGCTGCCTGCTCAAATTGCAGCAGTGTGGCCTTAACCAGCAAGTTACTGCTATGGATAAAGTGATGGTTGAGTGGGAAAAGAGAGAGAGTTATTATCAATGGACACTGTAATTCGTGGACTAATGTTATCAGTGGGGTTCCCAGATTTTGTTGCCTGGCCGATTGTTGTTGTGTATATTTATTAATGATATTGATGAATGTATTTCGCCGCTTAATGTCTAAATTTGTAGATGATACGAAGGTTGACAAGGTGATTAATGATAGCATTGATGATGTGCTACTGCAACAAGATCTAGAAAAATTGGTTAGTTGGGCTGAGAAATGGTAATTGTGATTTAACATTGACAAATGCAAAGCACTGCTGTTGGCTACAGATTAACGTATACCAGTTGTGTGGTACTACACACAGGGTATCTTTTCAGTTTTCTAGTCAATATAGTGGAAAATGAAAAAGATCTAGGGGTAATTATGCAATTAGATAGAAGTTGTCTGAGCATTGCAGACAGGCTGCCAGTTAAGGATATGGGGATTTTTCTATGGTGTACAGGAATTTTGCTAGCAGGGATAAGGAGGTTATTATTCCATTGTACAAGGCAGTGGTTAGGTCACATCTTGAGTACTGCATTCAGGTCTGGAGGCCTCATTTTAGGATGGATGTAGAGGTGCTGGAGTGGGTATAGAGAAGGGCAATGAGATTGGTGAAGTGAATAAAGGGTTCTATTACCAAGAAAGGCTTCAGTTCTGCAAATTTCAGTGTCTGGAAACTAGAATCTTGTGAGGTGATCTGATTATGGTATTTAAGGTTTTGAATGGATTGTGTAAACTCAATGCTGATTGGATTCTTCCTCTTGCTCAGACTATGTATGTAAGGGAGGAATAAATTCAAATTGAGGAAAGATGGTTGCAGAATAGATCTTCGGAAGTTTGTGTTTAGCTAGCAGGTGATTGATTGCTGGAACAAACTTCCATCTGATGTTGTGGAAGTGGATAGGCTTGAATAATTTAAAGGAAGAACTAGACAAACTGTTGGAGGGGATGGATAGGTGAAAGGGAATTTTTTTTTTTTTTTTTTCCAATGCTATATACGCTTGCTTTTTTGCATCATTTTCCATTACTAATGCTAATACTAATATACATTTCTTGGACTCACTCCAGTCACTGTCTGGCAGAGTGTTGAAGCAGCGAGATTATGCAGTGGCCAATCTGGATGCCTCCTAGAGAGTTACCAATAGGTTTTGTCTGGTGGACTATAAATCGGCCAGCCTGTGAATACCATTTTAGTGCTGTACCCTCAAAACGTAAGGAAGATGAGATGCCCTTCAAAACCTCAAAAGATATTAGTCATTACTGCTTGGTGGAAGGGATTGGGGTTTAGTATAGGATGATCGCGGTCTCCCTTTGCCTGGAATATTTTGCCTTCAAATAGCAATATTTGTTTTAGTAGTGATGATGCAAGGAAACTAGCTTATACAATATTAGTCAAAAGGGGAAAAAATGAAAATAAACTATCAAATCATTGATTTACCTCTAATAATTTTTACAATCCTCCTTAAATTTATTCAAATTGCCCATTTTCAAAACACCCATGGAAACTAGCCCTTTGAAACAAATACTTTCTGGCAGCTAATTTTGCGATATCTATCCCACAACAAACTTTTCCATTTTAAATTTATGTTCCTCAGTGTTTGTCATCTGAGAAATGGATATAGTCTTCAATATTATTTATGAAAATTAGAAAGAGTAAGGGACCAAACACCAATCCTTGGAGGATCTCACTTGTTAGTGGCCCACTCTGAAGACATCACTTATGACAACCCTCTGTCTCCTATCTTTTGGTGAGATCTGATGTTGGATCTTACAAGTAATCCCAGTTTGTTCAGTTTATATGGCAGCCTTTTGTGGACAATATGAAAAGCTTATCCAAAGTCTGGGCATGTCAGTATTATTTCTTGCAACGAACTGTTTATTGATTTCATCATAGTAATTTACTATTCATTATGAAGGACAAAAAAAAAAACAGGATTAAGTAATATACAGTAGAACATTGTTTATCTTGAAGTCAGTTATCCGGAATAATTTGAAAGGGGATCTTTCTTTTTTTTTTTTTTTATATTAACAGTAGTGCAGTAAGTGCTGGTTATAGTGAACATGTTTGCAAATTGAATTCCGATTCTAATAAGCAAAAGATCGAGTTTACTACCCATTTATAACAGAATGTACAAACAAAAAGCCCAGTAAACCGAAAACTGTAAATTGTTTTTATTGTTTTGTGGTTGTGAACCTCTAGAATGTGACCTTCAGAAATGTGCTTTAGAAAAATATCGCAGAGACTACTGGGTTTTCTCAAAACCATGAATGAATTTCAGATTAGTTTACCTCCGGATTCAATAAGAATAATATCACCCCGAAACTGTGCCATTTATTTTATTTTTTAAAATTTTTTACAGTAAAATATGGACAAATTGAAAATGCGTGGTTTTCACATTGCAATAAAAAAACGGAAATTATTAATAGAATTGTAAAAGGTGACAATTTAGAAAATCTCTACAAAGAGTTTAATGTGGGGACTTCAACAATTCACGACATCAAGAAAAATTCCAATGTTATAACAGAATTTGTGTCGATTACGGATAGTGAGGGAGGATCTAGCAGGAAAAATACAATATTGAAACCTGATAATGCTGCTTTAGAGAGTGCACTTTATTTGTGGTTTCTTCAGAAGCAAAATTTAGGTGAACCAGCGTCTGGTCCAATGTTCTGTGAAAAAGCATTAATTTTAATCGAAAATTAATAGGTAATGAAGATTTTAAGGCAAGCACAGATTGGCTGAAAAAGTTGAAACTGAGACACGTATATGTGAACTAGATATTCGAGATGAGAAACTTTCTGCAGATGAATCGGCAGCGGTGTCCTTTGAAAAGTAAGCTTGCTTCAGTTATAGAAAATTACGAGAAAGAAAAAGTTTATAATGTTGATGAGACAGGCTTATTATGGAAAGCATTGCTGAGAAAAGCCCTAGCCACCAAAAGAGAAATTCCTGCACCAGGTTTTAAGATGAGAAAAGAGCAAGTTACAATTGCTATGTGTGAAAATGCTACTGGGACGCACAGATTGCCCGTGCTCATTATTGGTAAGTCGAAAAAACTGAGAGCATTTAAAAATATTTCTAATTTTCCTCTTTTGTAAAATAAATTATAAAAATGCCTGGATGGATGTTTCTGTTTTCCGAGATTGGTTTATAAATTTTTTTATTTAATTAATCTTTAATCTAATCGTTAGGTAAGATTAAATTTATTTAAATTTTACCTTAAGTTTGATTATCTGGAAAATGTGGCTATCTGGAAGAGGTCTGACATCAATTATTCTGGATAACTGATGCTCTACTGTAGTTGGAAGGTGAGAGGAGTACACTGTTTGAAAAGGAAGGACTTCAATTTGCAAGATAGGGAACTTAAGTACAGTATTTCAGAACTTGTTCTTATTCTTAGGAATATTTAATGCATTGGCTGCCTGGGTCATAGTATGTAAATTTTTCTTGTTACCATACATTGTGTGTGTGTGTGTGTGTGTGTGTGTGTGTGTGTGTGTGTGTGTGTGTGTGTGTGTGTGTGTGTGTGTGTTTTCACAATCCAAGAGCAGTGGAGAACCCTTTTTCCTTTATCTGAGATCAGCTATCTACAGAGGGTCCTCAATGTATGTCGTGCTGATATATGTTGTTTTGCAGACACATCGTTGATTAATTAGGGATGGTAAAATCTATATATGTCGTATATATACACACTTATGTCGTTTGAACAGGAACGTATTGTTATTATTAGCTACATGGTGCAAGGAAGCCTGAGGCTTATACTGCACCAGCCAAAAAAAAAAAATTCCTGTGTTACCCTGAGAGAGAGAGAGAGAGAGAGAGAGAGTCAAAAAAGGGAATCACCAAGAAAGAGAAGAATGATGATATCCAGCTCAGGACCCTGGGTGTACCAAGCCCATACTCACCAGACGTGAGCCCCTGTGGTTGTGTGTATATTTCCCTCAAATCTTCTCTTTCTCCTTCTGTATTTAAATTCATAATTACATACTGTATATAAAATGTAAAAATTTTTCCTGTTACAAGGTCATGGGGTAACAGAGTTATGATTATCAAAACATAAGTACAGTAATAAGTATGTATTAAATATGTTAATACAACAAATAAATTTTACAAAACTATATAGCCATTTCTGTATACCAATACTGTAAATCTTAATTTTACAGAATATATAATGAAATAATAATGTAAATAAAAATAAATAGTAAATTCTAGAAAATAAACAATAGAACTTTCTAGAACAATGCACAGTAGGTCTGTGATGTCACATGGCACAGCTTGTGTACCCACAATTTCCAGTTCCACATTGTTTTTGTGAGTGAAAAGAGGCAAAAGAGGCTATGAATATATATTCAAAAATATTTCACTAATCCTCATCACGAGCGGAAAATATTGAAGAAAGTTACCTAGTGCAGTGAAAAGGCAACATAATGTGACTTTAGATGTTAAAATAGAGGTTATTGAGCAAAGTAGAAGTGGTGAAAAAGCTGTTGATATTGCTCGGTGTCTTGACTTACCATCAACAACAGTGCATATAATTATCAAAAATGCAGTGGAGATAATGAGCAAAGAACAGTATAGAGGGGAGATAATGAGCAAAGAACAGAACTGATAACCCAACGTTCTACAATTAAAATTACCAGGCAGAGGAGTAGCATTATGGAAAAAATGGAGAAGTATCTTTCAACATAGCTTGAAAATTTGCATAAGCAGAATACTCCAATAAGTTTTGCTCTTATTTGGGAGAAAGCCCTGAGCCTTTATGATTTTGTTAAAAGTGAATATCCTAGTGAAAGGGATTTTCACTTTTAACTTTTTAAAAGCCTTGCATTACAAGGCAAATCTTCTGTGACTGGTTTGTAAAAAGTCTTGTTCCTGAACTAAAACTTTATTGCCAACATTAAAATTTGTCATTTAAGATTCTTCTGTTGTTGGATAAAGCCCCAGCCCATGACATTGACTTTGAAGCTTTGTGTCCAAACATCAAAGTTGTGTTTCTGCTACCATGAACTACTTCACTCATTCAGCCCATAGTAAATTTTAAAGCTTTCTATTTAAGAAGAACATTTAGAAAGCTAATCCATGAGACTGATGGTGAAGGCAAATCAACTGTTCAGGAGTTTTGGAAGAGCTTTAACATCAGGGATGCAGTGTACATTTGGTGAGGCATGGAATGAAGTGACAGTTAGGTGTATGAACAGTGTTTGGAAGAACATTTATCCTGAAGCTGTGCATGACTTCACTGGTTTTGAAACTTCTGAAGAAGTTCTTGGGGAGCTGGTGTCTTTGGAAAGGCAAGTTTTTGATAATATCTAGGAAGAGGATGTTAAAGAGCTGCTTGAGTCACACTCACAACCCTTAACTAATGAAGAATTGGCAGGTATTTGATGAAGAGACCATGGAAGACGAAGACAGGCCCAACAGAAGAAAACAGCTTAACAACAAAGAATCTTAGGCATGTTTTTAACCTTGCTGATGAATTAACAGGCATTCTGCAGAGTTGTGATCACCTGCTTGATCATTTTGCTAAGGTAACATGACATAAATGATAGTTTGTCTTGCTACTGTGAGATTTATGATGCAAAGATTTATGGTGGCAAGCAGATGAAGTTAGACTCCTGCAAGAAAAAAGTCAATGAATCTCAACCTCAAAGCTAGTCACAGAAGCAGCAGGAACTTCAGCTACAGAACTGCAGCTTCAAGAGCAATGAAGAAGAAGGCCGCCATAGCCTAGTGGTCAGGTGCACGGGTGCATAAGTACACGTGCCTTGAGTGACCGGGGTTCAAGCCCGTGACTGCTGAATACTGTGCTGTTTCTTATATTCTCTCTCTTGTGAACTCCTCTGACCGTTTGGTCATCCCGGAGTATAAACAGAAAATTTATTTTAATTGTAATAGGAAGAATAATAAAAAAATATATTTTTATGTTTTATTAATAATTTTATATGTATATTCTAACTATTATTTAGCAGTTACAATAAATTATACTGTATTGCAGTTTAGTGTACAATAAAATGAGTATTTTCTATTCATATGCCTATACACTTCCATATAAATTCAAATTTTTTAGTTGGTCTAGAACATATCTCCCACACAATACATTAGTTCAATGGGAAATCGATGACTGATATACGTCGTTTCATTATAAGGCGTGCTTTTTAGGAACATAAATACAATGCACATTGAGGACCCCCTGTATATATGCTTAAAAAGAGAGTTACACATGTTTAAAAGAGACTTAAAGAATTGGAAAACAGGCCTTGAGCTTTGGGTTACATATCATACAATTCTCTAGCAATGACTGACTAACTGAGTTAAAATAAATTTATTGAAATAAATGAATAATATATACATAAAATACTAAAACAAAGATAAAATATAAAATAAAATAAAAGCGTTAAAATACAATATGATAAAAGCATTAAAATACAATATGATAAAATTGTTAAAATACAATATGATAAAAGCGTTAAAATACACAGTAGCTTTCGAGATGAAGTGCCTCTTCATCAGTTTAGTTGATGAATGGTGCACTCCAGTATATATTGTTGGTTACAATAGCAAAAGTCAGCTGAGCATTGTCAGGTGTCGGTAGAACAGAATTATGCACACGTGATGAGTGCCAGCGCTCATCACACTGCAAAATAGTACATTCCATAATGGGGGTGCAAGTGCACTCCCCTAGTGCAATTCATGGTACTATTACTGCTAGCTATGTGCAGTGTCTCAAGCCATGAGCGCTGGTGGTAATCAAGTGAATGGTCAATGATTTCAATGTCAGGGATCAAGATTGTGCTGCTCAACCCAATAATGCTCGGCAACCACAGAGCGTTTAACATTAGTGGTTTGAAAACCCGATCTTTCATCTTCTACTGGACTCACCTATATTATATAACACTCCCCACAATCTGGACATGTAATACGGTATACAGAACCACTCTGTAGGAGAGGAGGAACAGGGATACCCCATTGGGAGACAGAATGTGGTATCCTTGTTCTAGCTCTCTACAGAGCGGTTCCATATACCGCATTACGTGTCCAGATTGTGGGGAGTGTTATATAATATTGTGGGGAGTGTTGTGTCCAGATTGTGGGGAGTGTTATATCATGTTCAATGACTCTGTTTTGCCAAATACAGGGCAGCACAGCTATGGGTGCCCCTGTTAGTCCTATCGTGGCCAATATCGTCATGGAAGAACTTGAGGGTCAGATTTTCTTGAACTTGCGTGTTCCTATAACTCTCTGGTGTCATTATGTTGACGATATCTTTGCTATTGTCCCTCGGGGATCAGAAACTCAACTGCTGTAATATCTCAATTCCCTCTCACTGTCATTCAGTTTACGATCGGAGGTTGATAATACTCTTCCTTTTTTGGATGTTTTAGCCCAACATGTGGGTTCACGTTTTGTAACTTCCGTTTTTAGGAAGCTATTGTGTGCAGGCTGATTTACCAATTATGGATCTGTGCCCTGCTATGCAAATGACCAGGGGTCATTTGCATAGCACTGCTCGCACTTTATTCCCCCGCCCTTGGATACACTCTAGTTCGATTGGTGGCAGGCAATTGGAGATTTCCAAAATTAGGGTGGAGCTTTCAAATTGCAGTTATCCACCTCAGGTTCTAGATGGATGTGAGCTTCAGGCTCACGAATTTGTTGCCCCATCTAACCCTTCTTGTGTCAATGAATTTATCTCTACTGCCTACATCCCCTATTATCCGGGCATATAAGAGCGTCTTGTTAGGATTTTGCGCCTCCATCATATATGATGTGTGCAACTTCTGGGGAGGAAATTATCTATTATTTCTGAGGTGAAAACATCTGTTCTTCCTCTCCTATGGAGTGGTTCCATATACTGCATTACTTGTCCAGATTGTGGCAGGGGTGTTATGTAGGTGAGTCCAGCAGAAGATTGAAAGATCAGGTTTCTGAACATGAGGTGGCTCTTTGAACTGCTAATGTTGAATGCTCAGCGGTTGCCGAACATTATTGGGTTGAGCAGCACAATCTTGATCCCAATGGGATATTTAAATCGTTTGTTCATGCGATTACTGCCAGTGCTCATGGCTTTGAGGCACTGCACATATCTAACAGTAATAGTACCATGTATTGCACTAGGGGAGTGCACTTGCATCCCATTATGGAATGTACTATTTTTTTGCAGTGTGATGAGTGCTGGTGATCATCACGTGTACATAATTCTGTTCTATTGACACCAGACTCATGATACATGCTTGTGCTCAGCTGACTTTTGCTATTGTAACCAACAATATATACTGGAGTGCACCATTCACCAACTAAGCTGATGGAGAGGCACTTCATCTTGAAAGCTACTGTGTATTTTAATGCTTTTATCATATTGTATTTTAATGCTTTTACCTTATTGTATTTTAATGCTTTTTTTTTATCTCTGTTTTAGTATTTTATGTACCGTATTTCCCCCATGTATAAGACGCACCTTTTTTCGAAAAATTTGGGGTATAAAAACTGGGTGCGTCTTATACAGTGGTTGTAGATTTTTTTTACTTCCATTTCCCGCTTTTTCACGCTTATTGTCTTTGCCCTCATTTTGCACTTGTTACCGGTATATTAGGTTACGTTTTGCCACGTTCTGCCCAGAAATGGCTCAGAAAAGATTTTCGTACAGTGCTGAATTCAAGTTAAAAGTGATCCAGTTTGCAAAAGTGAATGAAAATCGTGCTGCTGAAAGTAAGTTTGGTCCTCCTCCAACTGAGAAAACAATCCGAGACTGGCTATGGCAAGAAGAAACCCTACTGAAAACGCCACGGCAGAAGAAGGCCATGAGAGGCAAGTCAGCAAAATGGCCTGATTTAGAGAGGGAATTGAAGATATGGATTGAAGAGCAAAGGGCAATTGGAATTCCTGTGTCCACAAAGATAGTTCAGCATGAGGCAAGAAGAACTGCTGATGAAAAAGAAGTTACTGATTTCAAAGGAGGACATAATTGTGCTTCAGGTTCATGAAACGGAATGGACTAAGCATGCGTACACGCACCAGACTTGTCCAAAAGATGCCTAAAAGCTATGAGCAGAAGGTCCTTGAATTTCATCGTTTTGTCATTCAATGTCGGAAGACACATCAGTTTGAGTTGGGGCAGATTGCAAATATGGACAAAGTCCCCCTTCAATTTGATGTCCCAAGTAACAGAACTGTTGATAAGAAGGGGGTGAAAACAAGTGGACATAAAAAGAGCCATTATACAGTTGTTCTAGCTTGTTGTGCCGACGGAACCAAGCTGCCCCCTATGCTGATTTTCAAACGCAAAACAATGCCAAAAGAAGACATTCCTCCAGGAGTGATTGTCCACGTTCATGACAAGGGTTGGATGGATCAGGATTGGATGAAGATCTGGTTTGGGAAAGTTTGGAGCAGGAGACTAGGTGGGCTCTTACACAAACCTGCCCTATTGGTGCTTGATCAGTTAAGGGCACACATAACAAAAAACGCAAAGAAGATTGCTGCAGAGCAAAAAACAAAACTTGCCGTTCATACCTGGAGGCTTGACATCCCAGCTCCAACCACTTGATGTCAGCATTAACAAACCCTTCAAAGCTGCCATGAGAGACAAATGGAACCAATGGATGAAGTCTTCTGGGGACAATTTGACACCAGCAGGAAGAGTGAAGAAACCAACTGTAGGAGAAGTTTGTACCTGGGTGAAATGATTCTGGGATAATATCAAGATTGAGATCATTGTCAAGTCATTTAAGAAATGTGGCATTTCAAATGCCATAGATGGAACTGAGGACGAAGCAATATATGAAGACAGTGATTCGTCATCAGACACAGATGAGGACAAACTAATGGATGGGAGTTTTGACAGTGAGTTGTATGAATTTTATGATGAATAAAACTTGAGTTCAATAACTTTATGTAATACATTTTTTTTGGGCCCCAAAATTAAGGTGCGTCTTATACATGGGGAAATACGGATATTATTTATTTATTTCAATAAATTTATTTTAACTCAGTTAGTTGGTCATCGTTAGAAAATTGTATGAGACTTAAGAATTCCTCCAGTCTCTACTGAGATTTGAACCAAGACTCTCCAAATCAGTGGCAAAACTACTATGCTCTCGTGGTGGACTGTATTCAAGCTGTATATTGAGATATTCAACAATAAATTTCTGAATTTCTTTAAATCATCCTTTTTATGATTGGATTTTTTGATGGAACCAATGGTAGGCAAAAAAATCTAGTTTCAGGATAAATGTTCATGAAAAGGAGCTCAATGTGAAAATAAGTTATATCAATTTATATATGAATATATATATATATATATATTTTTTTTTTTTGTTTTAGAAAGAAAGTTAAATATGAAGCTTATTAAATAATTATAGAAAGTCTATAATTATCTAATAAGCTTATTTATTTATTAAGCTTATTTATTAAACTTATATGGAGCTTATTTATTTTTTTTTTGATTGTTATAAGTGTAAAACTTCTAACAAAATAATGCTTTAATTTTTTAGGATGATATTACAATGAAATTAGAGTGATGGTGCTCACTAGTAATAATTCCACATAGTCATATTTGGCTTTCATTATGTGAATTGGCTGTGGCAGTAGGATAGAATTACCTTTTTTTTATTATTGATAAAAGAAAGGGGAAAAACAACAAGTTATGGCTCGAATACTGACGGAATACAGGAATGGTCGTAGGTATCATACACCTCCAGCAACACCCACAGGAAACCGGAAACATATTCAGAGTGGAACAGATGGCGACTCCAGAACTAGACTCAGTTTTAGCCCTTCAGGTTTGTTGCATAATTTCATGCTACCACTGCCATTTAGAAGAAGAACCAAATCAAAGGTAAGAAATATGTTTAATTAAACTTTATGGTGAAATATAATTTCTTATTAAAATTCACTTTGGAACTTTCACTTTCTGTAACAATTAATCTGCAAAAGCAAATTAAACTGCACTCTTTTGAGACGAGATATATCAATTGCCATAACAAAACTGTTATAATTGAAAAACATTGTAAGATAAAGTATATATTTTTTCTAACGATCCTTATCATTAAAAAAATATTTGTATTAGTATACCACAGGTATGCAGAAAATCATAGTGATTGGGTATTTTTTTGGTCCTTTTCAACAGAGTTCTTGAATTTTTTATAGTGAAACCAAAAAAAAAAAAAAAAAAACTTAAGGTTGAGGTGTCTCTTCGCATGGAGTATTTTGTCTTCAAATATTGGTATTGTTTTTAGTCGTGATGATGCAAGGAAGCAAGCTTCCTTGCGTCACCATCAAGCAAAATACATCATCAGCAAAAAAATAAATAAATAAAATAAAAACACTACCCAGATCATAGGTTCATCCCCTGTAATAATTTATGTTATCCTCCTTAAATTAATTCTAACTACCCATTTCCACAATGCTTGATGGAAATCATTTTGTTGAAACAGTCAATTACTCTCTGGCTAAAAGCAAATTTTCACATCTCCTCCTACAACCACCTTTTTCAGTTTAAATTTATGTCTCCTTAATCCCCCCCCCCCAGGGGCTCACATCTGGTGAGTATGTGCTTGGCACACCCAGGGTTCTGAGCTGGATATCATCATTCTTCTTTTTCTTGGTGATTCACTTTGACTTTTGACTCTCTCTCTCTCTCTCTCTCTCTCAGGGTAACTCAGGATTTTTTTTTTTTTTCCCGGCTGGTGCAGCAGAAGCCTCAGACTTCCTTACACCCTGTAGCTAATAATAATAATAATGTTTGTCATCTGATTAAGAAAGATGTTATCAACATTTAGTTTAATCAATCCATTCCAAGCCCTGAAAATTCCAGTCAGTCTCCTTGCAGGTGTGCCTAGTTTCCAGATGCTGGAATTTTGGAGAACTGAACATTTCCTTAGTAAGACTACCCTTTTTGTGTTTCTGACTAATTTTGTTGTTCGTCTCTGCAACTGTTCCAATAGGTCCACATCCTTCCTAAAATGAGGCCTCAAGACCTATGTGCGGTACTCAAGATTCAGTCTAACCACTGCCTTATGCAATGCATAATCACTTCCTGTCCCTGCTGACAGAATTCCTGTTTATCATTGACAGAACCCCATAAGCTGTCCTAGCAGCCTGTCTGTAGTTCAGAACTTTATATTGGACTGTACAATTAATCCTAGGCCTTTTTTTGTTCTCCACTACCTTGAGTGTTGTACCACCAAATTGGTACCATACCCAAGGTAGTGGAGAATGAAACTCAATTTGTTATTCTGGAATTACTGCTGACCATATCCATTACTTTGAATTTATCAATGTTAAATCTGAATTTCCACTTCCTAGCCTATTTGTCTAAATTTCTAGGTCTGGTTGCAGTAGTATAGCTTGATTCCATTTATTAACTATCCTACCAACCTTTGTATCATCTGCAAACTTAGACATTAAACTTGATGCATCTTTATCAATATTGTTAACAAATTCTAAAAACAGTAAGGAGCCCAGCACTAAACTCTGAGTGATTCCACTAATAACATTGATACAAGAAGAAAGTGCTCACTTATAAGCACCCTCTGTCTTTTGCTACTCAACCCCAAATGCACACTGGTTCAATTTATATGGCAGTCTTTCATATGATATGATGTCAAAAGCTGTACCAAGTATATGATGACAAAATCATTTTTTCATCCATATCCTTTATGATAACATCATAGTAGCTAATCAGATCGATCAGACAAGATCTCTCCTTAACAGATTCATGTTGTGATTGCCATATAACTGCATCCTTGTCAAGGTGATTATGCATTACTTCTTGTAAAAAAAGCTTCGCGAATTATCTTGTAGTTGGTCTATTAACTCGATTAACTCAGACTTGTAACTTGCAGAATTTGCTGTATATGAATCAGCGCTGTGCGTAAATCTGCAGTAGTGACACAGACTTTGTAGTGTACATTGTATTTAGTACTTTGTTACGTGTTTTTATTTTACAAAAAAAAAAAGAACCTAAAACATGGATAAGAAGAGACCACTGACCGAAGAAGAGCTTGAGCTCTATGCTAATATGAGTGACTCGGAATTTGAAGTTTTTTGATGAGCTGTACTGTTCTAGTTCTGACGGTGACAATTATAAACCTTCTGATGATTCAAGTGAGGAAAGCGAAGATGAAGCCAGCTCCCAGCCTGAAGATAATCCTAATTCACCGCAGGAAAGTATGTCAAATAATGACAATAATTTGTGAAATGAAATAGCACAAGATCCTCCAGAATTTATTTTTGAAGAGAATCTTGGTTTGAAAACGGACACAACAGAATTTAGTGTACAAAAATTGGTAAACCTATATTTTTTGGAAGAGTTTCTTACATTATTAGTCGAACAAACTAATTTATACGCTTTGTAAGAAATTGAAAAATGTGGACAATCACGGAAATCTAACAGGTTGTCAAAATGGAAGGACACTGACATCTCAGAAATGAGTGTTTCTCGGACTTTAGTTACAAATGGGTCATTGTTCTTTTCCTTCAATAGAGCATTACTGGAGTACGAGTGCATTCTACAATGTTATGTTTTGGCAATCATTTATGAATTGAAATAGATTCCAGTTGATATTACAATATTTTCTTTTTGCAGATAATTGATTACAATCTGCTGACAGACTATACAAAGTAAGACCGATGTTGAATCATTTCAATAATGTTATGCGCAATAATTATGTACTGAATAAAAACATCTGTATTGATGAGTCGTTGATGTCGTGGCATGGTAGACTGAATTTCCACCAGTACATAAAAAATATAAAGCACAAATACAGAATCAAACTTTACTAACTGTGTGTCTGACAGCCTTGTTATGAAAATAAAAATTTGCTCCAGTAAATCAGAAGAAACTGAACAAAACATAGGTCATACTGTTGAAGTTGTGCTATACTTGATTGAGGACTACTTAAACAAGGGATGTGTATTGTATATGGACAATTTTTATAATTTTGTTGCTCTGATGAAATTGTTGTCTGCTTGAAAAACTTATGTGGAACATTATACACTAACAGAAAAGAAAATCCAAAAGATTTGGTGATGCAAAAATTGAAAAGGGGAAGGGCCATTTCATTGCCATGCAATGGCTATGAAATGGCCCTGTTGTAGTATGTAAGCGGAGGGATAAAAGAGAAGTTCTCACTATTTCTAACATACACATTGTTGAAACGGTCAAGGTATGCAACTGGAATGGAAAAATTTCGATAAAACCAAACATAATTCGTGATTACAATAACGGATTGTCCTGCTTAGATCAATTGGATTAAATGCTCTCGCATTATTCAGCACTAAGAAAAACTACCAGATGGCCAAAAAAAATTGCATTACATATTATAGAAATATATATACATAATGCATACATCCTTTTCTGTCAAGTTGCGGGTTCCACCATAAAATGTTGAAATTCAGAGAAACATTAATTGAATCTTTGATTGGAGAAAAATTCTAAAAAACGTTCCAAAGAAGATTAGGTCTGAATGTGAAATTCATTATTTAGAGGCTATACTACCAACTGAAAAAAAACCATGCCCGACTAAGCTGTGTCGAGTATGTACAAGAAATAAAAAATGCCGTGAAACATGCTATTATTGTCCAGTGTGCCAAGAGAAGCCAGCTCTTTGTGTAGAAGAATGTTTCAAGAAATATCACAAATAAACAATATTATTTTTGTGAGTTTTAGTAACTTTATGTAGTTGTGAGTTTTAGTTTCTTTATGTAGTTGTGAATAAAATATTTTTTTTTTTTGTGAATAAATTTTCTGTTTTCTGATGCTGTGGTTGATTTTTCATTCTTATCCAAGAAGCCCACTATCCATCAGTTGCACATATTTGCTACGAATATGCTCATAGCTGTGAGCATATTCCTGAAAGGAAAGTTGTACCAGTCCAAGTTAACTCATATGCGGTGTCCTGGGCCAGATTGCCAAATACGAGTTAACTTGTATTAGCAGTTAATGTGTTAATGTAAAGCACATGCCATAGCAAAGCACAACTAAAAAAAAGTGAATTAGGAAGAATTTAGTAAAATTTAAAGAATTAAATATAAGAAATAAGGGCCAAAATGAGATAAGCAATGGTGGGGGGGGGAGGAAGACTATATAAAAAATGCAGGCATGTGGTTCAATGTGAACGACGAATCTGCATTTTTTTTTAATATGGCGCATTGTCTTGGAAGATCCTGTTTCTGTCCAGGAAAAAAATGCAACATGGCAGGGAACACATGGTCTCTTAAGAGGTGCCAGTAGACCTCATCAGTGAAACATTGTTCAGGGGCCCTAGTTCTTACCAGCAAAACATGCCCCATATTAAGCAACCGCAGCCATTCACTTGGATAGTGGGCATCGTGCATGATGAGTCCATGGACTTGTGTTGCTTGCACCACACACGAATCCATCCATTGGCATATTGCAGTATTTGGACTCATCTGAGCAGCATACTAGTTTCCAGTCCTCCAGTGTCCAACCAGTGTGTTGTTGATGCCACAGTATTCACCATCAATGATGATCAGTGGTGAGGAAAGGATGTCTCTTGGGTTGTCTGCTGTGGAACCTGATATGCTTTAGTGTGAGGAACATTGTCATTTGGGATATTGTTCTTGTATTCCTTTGTGTTGTTATTGCAATGTCAACCGTGGCGCAGTGACCTGCCATTGAGCCCATTTGATGTGCTGCACTTTTTGCTCACCATGAACATCCGGCTTGCATAATCCCTACAGGCCTGACGTAGCCCAGTGGTCAGGAGCGAGAGTGCATAGCACGCATTCCTTGAGTGGACCGGGGTTCAAGCCCGTGACTACTAAATACGATAAATATTTGTATTGACGATTTATTGTAAACTCTACTGACTTGGTTGTCGTGCCGGAGTATAAACAGAAAAAAAAAAAAAGCATAATCCCTACAACTAAAGATGAACTTTTAGAGGAGATTTTCTCTAGGAATCTTGAAGACATCCTCAAGAAAGAAGAGGTCCTTCAAGAAATGAAGTTCCAGTTTTCAACCAATACTAGGACAAAGTCTTATTTAAACTGGATAGTGGAAATTTCTCCAAGAATTGGGAATGTTTTTAAAGTCCAAAATAGTCTACATGGGTTGGTTGTCACATTGCTTTAAAGGCTTTGTGCCTGTTATAAAATTTTTCATTGTCTGAGATACGGGCATGCCTCTGCCCATTGTTCCTACAAGGCACTGGCTTGTGGATGCTGTGCTGTGCTGAAACTGGCCACCTGTTTAAAGAGTGCCCCAACAAAGAAAAGCCAGCACAATGTGTAAACTGTAAGAGGATTAATAGGGCCCATGACCACTCAGTAAGGGATACCTCGTGCACAGTGTATAAATGAGCAGTGAATAACCAATGCAGCCGGATCACTTATGGATAGGAGACCAAATTCTGCTGCTTCTAAGTTGTTAATTGCGCAAATAAATGCAATAAATGTAAATAAATAATCTAAGTTGTTAATCGCACAATTATCTATTGCAATTGCCAACCAGCTGACTAAACTTATGGAAGAGCTGCAGCTGGATGTGTGTGATATTACTCCAAGAACGTACTGCAGCAGAGGAAAGGTCTCAGGCTATCCACTGGCACTTAGTCATCCAGTCCCCTGGACCTGCCTGCATGATGGCCATTGTTATTAGAAACCCAGACCTGGTGTTACTAAGATCTCCTCCATTTGTAACTCACACTCTACCTGTGCCACAATTGAGAATGACGCTGATTGCTACTCCTTATTTATCTTATATTTTCAGTTTAGTGACAGAATAGAGCCCTACATTGCACACTGCCACAGTGCCATGGATCTTCTTGGAAGAGGTCAGTGGCGGACTGGGTCTAAAAATATTTGTTGCCAGGAGACAAAGGGGGCCCACCCACAACTATAAGGTTATCATTTAATTTTTGCTTAATTATATTTTTAAGCTTTTAACATATTGTCTAATGTTTAAGGTGGCTCACTTGCCATCGGGCATTAGCATTAGTAGAGGCATATGATGCAAGAAAGCAAGCTTATGCAGCATCAGCCAAAAAAAAAAAAAAAACCCACTCCCATTTCACCCCTCTGTTCGTTCGAAATACCTGTCCAGCTGAGCCTTAAATTTATTTAGGCTATCAACTTCCACAACAAGGGATGGAAGTCTGTTCCACCAACCAACTACCCGCTGGCTAAAGGCAAATTTCCGCACATCTATCCTACATCTGTCTTTCCTCAATTTGAATTTATGCCCTCTCAGGTGATTATTCTGGGCAAGAGGAAGAATCCCATCGGCATTAAGCATGCTCAAACCATTCAAGGCTTTATACACCTCTATCAGATGACCAACCAACCACAAATTTTATCTTAAACCTAACTAAAAACTTACAGTTTTACTCAGATGATTTCCTGTTGATTTCCATTGGGGCCCACAACTGAAAGTTGTGGGCCCCAATGCACCTCATTGGCTACATTGGCATACTTATGCCACTGCTCCTCAATCAACAAAGATACTGACACCCGAATAATCTGGGGAAAAAAAAAGCAGCAGCTAAGCAGGAAATATCATATCACCTATTATTAACTGGAATGGGAAGGAGATCTCCTCTCCTGGGGAGATTGCAAATGCCTTAGGAACTGTGTTCTGTGAATTGTCTGCCTCAAGAGCATATCAACTGTCTTTTCAAAAAATTAAAGGCAAGAAAAGGAAACTGAACTTCAAAGCTACATATCCTTTATCCTATAACCAACCACTCACAATATCTGAACTGATAGAATCTATATATACCTCAAGAAATAGCACGCACTCCTATCCTACTGGAATTTACTATATAATGCTTCAATGTCTCAATCAGAAATCGCTATCGATTGTAAAATTTTACAATCGGATATTCTCAGAACATATATTCCCCACTTCCTGGCAACATTCTTATATAATAGCTATACCGAAACCTGGAAAAGATCATTTGATTCCTCACAATTATAGACCAATTTCTCTAACCAGCTGATTGAGTAAGACTTTTAAAAAAATGGTTCACCATCGACTCACCTAGTATCATGAATCCTGAAACATAATCAGTAACAATCAGTTTGGTGTTCAAAAGAATAGATCTTCCCTAGACCTCATGAGGTTTTATCTCAAACATACATACAAGAAGGATTACCACAAGGCTTTGTTCTTAGTGCCACTCTGTTTTCAATACGAATAAACAATATCACAAACCGCATTCCAAACACCGTTGACTCATATCTCTATGCAGATGATCTTACCATATCCTGCCATTCCCAGAATTTGAACTATTTTGAGAGGCATCTATAAATAACATTGAATTATGGATGGCACAAAATGGACACAAACTGTCAAGCTACAAATCTACAGCCATACATTTCTGCACAAAGCACAGAATACATCCTGAACCTGAGTTGCACTATAAGGCCCTAATTAGATCTCTGCTAGACTTCTGAGCACCTGTTTATGACTCAGCTAGGGAGAGCACCTTAGCCTGTCTTGCACCCATCGAACACTCTTCTCTTAGGATAGCCCTGGGTGTATACAGAACATCACAAGTTCAAAGTCTGTATGTTGAGGCTCACTAACTTCCACTTAGCATCGGAAGAAAGATGTTGCTGATTAAAAGCCTGCCTATCATCCTGTTTGGCCACTACTGCAAGATCGCCAGTGGAAAACCCACAAATAAACCCAGAACAGTTTGGCCTACTGGTATCAGACTACAGAATCTAACATAAAGCTGGAACATTCAGCTTGATAATATCCTCAGAGAATCAAAGATCCTGATCTACTTTGAGTTGAATACTTTGAGCAATTGGGTAAAGGTTCTATAGTAAATATTAACATCCAACAACTATGTTTTGCTCATACACAAAAGTAACCCCCGTTTTCCAAGATCCATACTGATGGTTCAAAGTTTGACAGTCAAGTGGGTGCAGCTGCTGTCTTCTCTAACACAACTATTTCCATTTCACATCCAGCTGAATACAGCAGTTATATTGTTCAGCTTCATGCCTTTAAGCTTGCTCTGAAAAACATCTCACTCCTGTCAATAAATAAAAGCATAATATATACTGATTCACAGAGTGCTATTTTAGCTTTGAAAGGCACTTCCTCACCTGATAATCCTTTATTAAAATTTATAAGACATAAGCTGATGCATCTTCATGAGCATGAGGAAACTGTTATCTTCTCTTCGATCCCTGGCCACAGTGGTATTCCAGGAAATGAATGTGCAGATGATGCTGCAAAGCATTTTTCCAACATAGCTTCAACAAATGATCTAGTCCCATATCCTGTATATAGACACAATATACAGAGAACATGCATGGAACAATGAGCACTTCTCTGGAAAATGCAAACAAATAACAAGCTATTTCAAATAAAACCTGAACCACAATTATGGACTTCTAGCCTTCGTAAAAATAGAAAAGAGGAAGTAATCTTAGTCAGAACCCGAATAGGTCATACTCACCTCACACATCTCTATCTGTTTACAGGCAATGATCCTCCTCCTCAGTGGGCACACTGCTTGCAACCACTTACAGTAAAACATATACTCCTTGAATGTAGCTTGTTCAACAATGTCTGACGAACCTTTTTTAGTTTCATTTCAGATCTACAACAACCTCTGTCTCTCAGTAGCATCATAGGTAAAGAAGCAAATCTCTCTGAATTCTTTCTCTATTTAAAACAAATTCAAATGTATGACTGTTTCTAATTACTGCACAAGCAGTTCTTATATGTAAAGTCAATTGATTTGGGAGGTGCAATATGGCCTAAGTTGCCCTTGCACCAGAAAACACAACAACGACTATCGCGAATAAGACAGCCACTTCATGGCTGAATCCAAACCTGCAGACTCCTTTTCTCCTCACAGGACATAGAGCCTTTAACAGTAAATTGCAGGATCTAGGAATCCAGGGAAGATGCACTATGTTCTTGTGGGGATGAGGAAACTTGGCACCACATCATGAACATTTGTTCAATCTATCTTGACCTTAGACTGAACCTACTGCAAGTGCTGGGTATCATGACATTACAACCTGAACATCAGCTTATCGCATCCAAAGAAGCCTTCCAAGCCTTGACCTCCTATGCTAAAGCTATCTTCCTACACTGCACCTTTCAATGACAAAGACTGCATCCATCCACCTTGAACACAACTACTTTGGATGCTTAATGCCTGCTTTCACTACCCCGGGTGCAGTATTCCATCTGAAGCCCATGCTTCTCTCTTACCACAAGTGCTCGTGGTTTCACCACTGTCTCTTGGCTTTGCTTCTTTTTTCTGGTTTGGCCCACCCAGATTTGTCTCCTGTGTCTGACACCTCTCTCTCTCAGCCGGTGCTCTTCTGCATGCACCTCTGCTGTCCTGGCCTTTGTGCTGATGGTATACTGCCCTCCGTAGGTTCCTCTGTTTCACTCTGGTCCCTTGGGCCCTTTCCGTATGGGTGTTCAATGATTGCCCTGCAAACATTATGGCTTTCTCTGCCTGCCATCTTCTTACTTTTCTTGGCACCCTATCCCATCCTTCTTCAGGGCTCTCACTTATTTAGTTTCACTCTCGGCACTCGCCACATGTAGACATGTTTTTGTAATGGGTGGCTCCTAGAACATCTGTTCAACTCCATCTCATATCTCTGAAGAATAGTACCACTGTAAAAGGGCCAGATATGAGAGTAGTGTAGGTTTGTGTGAGTAGTGTGCATGTTCTGTTGTTGTGTGCTGGTCACTTGTGTGCTGGTTACCCAGAAGCATCAGTCATCTGGAGAGATGATTCTGGGTACTTGTCCACACCACGGGAAGGTGGGCCAGTCCCTGTAAAGCTCGTGGCATCTCAAATCAAGACTCTGACTCACCTGATGTTTCCAAAAGGTAGGCCAGATTCCTCTGGGGAGCCCATTCCAGAGGGGAGAAAAATCCTGTGGTTTTAAAAAAAGATAGGGACACTTCAGAGGGGGGGGAAAAACTTTCCAAATAGCTGCCATGCTCTCATTGGCAACCAGTGGAGTTCTGTACATCATTCTTCTGCATTTTAAGGCCCTCATTGCAAAGTTGTACAATGCTAAGAAATTGTCAGGTTTCTGTAATAAGAGCTCCAGGTGTTCATCAGAAATTCGAGTGCAGGTGACCAAGTTTAGACTGAGTTCATCCTAGAGGGCACACTCAAAGTGGATGTGCCACCAAGTTTTCCTGTAACAACAGGTGCAGAGGTCAGTAGGATACAAGTCCAGTTGATGCAATTTTCCATTCATCGATCCATGACCTGTGATCAAGAATGAGGTTTCTAGAGCTAGGTTGAACCATGTGTGCACAGATTTGGAGGCAGGATAGTTAATGTCCAGGAGGAATCTTCTTGTGACTGCTCCAAGAGTGGAAGTGGCCCATAGGGTTTGCCAGATGTTTAGGAGCTCATCATAGCATCTTGACTTCTCGGCTTTGGGAACGGCATTGGGGCTGAGCTCAATGCCATGGAACTTTGTAGGGATGTTTTTCTTTATACTGAATGTCAGCCCCCAAAAGGTGACATATAGGTCACGTGGTAAGGTACTGGCAATGACTTGGATGGCCAGGGTTGAAACAGTTCTGTAAACCTTGCAGATTGCCAGCAGCATTGATTGCTGGATGGAGCCCAACTTGTTGCACATCTTGACCAGGTTTACCTGATGGAACCAGGTGCCAGATGCATAGCTCACAATATGCATAGCCCCATTCATTCCTAGTTATTCGGATTATTGCACTTGAGAACTTTTGAGCTTTTCACTAAGATAGATTAGATGTAGAAAATTTAGTTTATGGTCAATGATTATGCCAAGTACTTTAGTTTGTGTAGCAATCAGTAGTTGCACACCAGATCTGGACCTGCAGTGGCTGCCTGAGATCTAATTTGTTCTTGAAGAGCATCATCTTTGTCTTCACTGGGTTAATTCTGAGTTTGTTGAGTGCAGCCCATGTTGCTAAATCTGTAAATACGTGGTTTGCATTTTCCCCCATAGCTTTACTTACGAAAATGACCTGATACAACAGTTGTATGGTCATCCGCAAAGGCAATCACTTTTGTGTTCCTGAAATTGCGTAAAAGCAGCTCTGCAATACTATATTCCATATAAGGGGCCCCAAGACTGAACCCTGAGGTCCCCCTCAGTTGGTGCTTCTGGAGATTTGATGATACTTAGATCTGAAGATTATTTCCCTCTCTGAGAAATAGCTCCAAAAGAGGCTGTAAAGCTGCTGGGAGCAAGAGGCTGAATGCAGGCATGCCTGAACACTATCCCACCAGACTGTGTCGAAGGCTCCCCTTGAAGTTGACAAAAACAGCAAGTTCAAACTTCGCCTCGGAATTCTCAATATGCAATAACAGGTTGAAGAGGGCCTCCTAACAAGATCTCTCAGGGACGAAACAAACTTCTATCTCCCTGCCAGTACAGTTTCATGTACTGGTAGGGAGACAGAAGTCCCTGAGTGTGGAGCAGTAACACAACTTGGTGAGCCATGAGGTGTTTGAGGACCTTACCCAGATTCGCAGGCAGTGCAATTGGACAGTATGAGTGGATCAGTAAGTGCCTTGTGAGGTTTCTTTATTAATTGAAGTAGGGCTAACTTCCAGATTTTTGGAAAGTAGCCTTCCTCCAGGCATTTATTAAATAGGAGAAGATACACTGATGGCCTAAGTTGGTGCACGTGGAAAATAAAGATGTAGCATTAGCATTAGTAGAGCCATATGATGCAAGAAAGCAAGCTTATGCCACATCAGCCCAAAAAAAAAAAAAAAAAACCACTCCCATTTCATCCCTCCGTTCATCCGAAATACCTGTCCATCTGAGCCTTAAATTTATTTAGGCTATCAACTTCCACAACAAGGGATGGAAGTCTGTTCCACCAACCAACTACCCGCTGGCTAAAGGCAAATTTCCGCACATCTATCCTACATCTGTCTTTCCTCAATTTGAATATATGCCCTATCAGATGATTATTCTGGGCAAGAGGAAGAATCCCATCGTCATTGAATATACTCAAACCATTCAAGGCTTTATACACCTCTATCAGATCACTTCGCCAGTGCCTAGTCTCCAAACACTGTAATTTGCAAAACTTAATCCTTTCTTCGAAAGAGCAACCCTTTGTTCCATTCACTAATCTTGTTGCCCTTCTCTGTACTCGTTCCAGCAGCTCTACATCCTTCTTGAAATGAGGCCTCCAGACCAGTATACAGTACTCAAGGTGTGGCCTGACCTTTGCCTTATACAAGGGAATAATCACCTCCTTATCCCTGCTAGAAAAATTCCTGTATATCATTGACAAGACACCATGAGCTACTCTTGCAGCCCGTCTGCACTGCTCAGAAAACTTTATATCTGCCTGCACAATTACCCCAGGTCCTTTTCATTCTCCACCACTGTCAGTGTAGTACCACAGAGTTGATAGGTTACCCTGGGGTTACTGTTGCCCATATGTAGTACTTTACATTTGTCAATGTTAAATTTCATTTGTCACCTCTCAGCCCATCTGCTCAACCTTTCCAGATCCTGTTGCAGGAGCATACTGTCAGTAGGGTCCTTAACAACCCTGCCAACCTTTGTATCATCTCCAAACTTGGACATTAAGCTTGATATACCATTATCAATATCATTTATAAATACAGAAAACAACAATGTACCTAACACTGAACCCTGAGGGACTCCACTAATAACATTAGTCCATGATGAGCAGTGTCCATTGATTACCACTCTCTGTCTTCTCCCTCTCAACCATCCCTTTATCCATAGCAGCAATTTGCCTCCCAATCCCACACTGCTCCAATTTGTGCAGCAGTCTTCCATGTGTAACAGTATCAAAGCCTTTCTAAGATCCAAGTATATAATATCAAAGTTATTCCCTGCATCCAGTTCTTTTGTGATTGCATCATAGTATCCAATCGAATTGGTCAGGCAAGACTTTCCCTTAACAAAACCATGCTGTGTCCGAGCTATAACTGAACTCTTGTCTAGATGATCCTGCAGTGCTTCTTTAACCGGTGCCTCCATTAATTTTCCTGGAACAGAAGTTAAACTCACAGGTCCATAATTACTTGTGTCAGCCTTTAATCCTCCTTTGTGATTTGGGGTCATATTTGCACATCTCCAGTCTATAGGTACCTCCCCCTGAATCCAAAGTAGCTCTCATAATTATGGCTAAGGGTTTGCTTACTTCTTTTGCTGTCTCCTTTAATGTAACTGGATAGATCCCATCTACCCCGGCTGCCTTTTTTATGTTTATCCTCAACAATTTCTCCTCCACTTTCCTCTCAGTTATTACAAAATCATCTAGCTTACTGCCAGAGTTGAATACACCTCTGGCATTCCCCTCGCTGAATAACTCCTCATGTGTGAATGTCGATTTAAAATATTCATTTAGTTGGTTAGCTACCTGAGCAGGATCATCAACAGTTGAACCATCGATATCAAGTGGACCAATCTGATTCATCCCCTTCCTTCTAGAGTTTACATAAGTAAAGAACTCTTTGCTGTTTTTCTTTGCATCCTTTGCCAAGGATTTCTCATAATCTGCCTTTGCCTGCCTAACCTCCTTTGTGACTTGGTTACAGACCAGCTTATATCTATCATAGGCTTCTGTGTCACATGTTAATTTATATGTATCCCATGCATTTTTCTTCTCTGCCATGTGTCTCATTAGTTCATCTGACATCCATTTAGGCCTAAACCTTGAACAATATTTCTTAGTTGGTACGTAAAGCCTAGTAGCTTCCAAGACAAGTTCCCTGAATGCTTCCCATTTTGTTTTTGCTGTTGGTAACATCATCAGTTGGTTCCACCGTATAGAATTTAAATACTGTCTCAGACCATCGTAGTCACCTTTACGAAAGCAATAACCCTTCCCCTTATGGTAGTTACCTCTTTGAGTAAATCCCACTTCAGCACACTGTGATCACTGCCACCTAGTGGTTCCTTTATCTGCAGATTCTTAACGCATGAAGAATCACTACTGATAATCAAATCAAGAATATTACTCCCTCTAGTTGCCTCCCAAACATGCTGATGTAGAAAACAGTCATCTAAAAAAATCCACAAAAGCCTTGCTAGTGTGTGAGTGACCAACCCACAAATTCCAGTCAATATCTGGGAAATTAAAATCCCCCATTATAAGACTCTCTGATTTACTGGCCCACTCTATTTCCCTGTACAGTATCTTATTATACTCATCAGAGTAATTAGGCCTATAGCACACTCCTACTCTCAATTTTGATCTCCCAATGCTTATGTCACACCAAACTGACTCGACACTGCACTATCCAGCGATGTCGACTGGCTTCACTTCCTTGGATCTTATGTGTTTCTTAACTAATAGCATTACCTCTCCTCCCTTCCTATCCTATCTATCCTTTCTGTAGACATTGTACTCCCCAAATTCCAGTTCTGCATTCTTTATATCCGTGTGACATCACGTCTCTAATATCACAACAATATCCGCCTTTGATGCTTTGAGCAATACCTAAAATTCATCAAATTTATTTACCAAACTCCTAGCATTAGTGTACATGCAAGTATACATGCACTTGTTTCTATTCTTAGCTACCCTAACATAACCCATGTGTTTACTTGTACCGCAATGACTACCAGCAGTCTCTGAAACATCCTGCATCTTGTTTTCCAGGCTTCTGCTCATTCCAATAGAAGCAGTGCAAGAATCACTTTCACTTCTGCCAGTGGCTACTGTTAATCTATTAGTTCTTGTATCCCCCCCAAAGCTAGCAGTTTTCCGACCCACCTAACACTGCCTCGATAGCATCAACAAATATTCTTGCACCCTTTCTATTTAAGTGTATCCCATCCCTGTAGAAACAATCTCTCCTGTTAACAAGTACAGACCAGGCTGAAAAAAATTTTACCCCTTGAACCTTGCACAATCTTTCCAATTCTGAATTGATCGACAAGGCTCTCATCATATACTCCCTCCTCTCGTGTCTGGGCAGAAATGCAGACACTTTCAAATTCAACCCTAATTCACGGCTTTTTTTCGACAGTGACCTGTACTTGTTAAGTAATTCTGCCGGTCTCCTACTCTTAATATCATTAGTGCCAACGTGTACAACTATATTACCTTTTGTGCCCTTAAAAGATGATATCCGCTCTACAAAGTCATCAACCTTTGCCCCTGGCAGACATACCCTGTTCCTGTTCCACCTATCCTTTTTACAAAGCATGTTCCCCGTTTCCCTGACAATAGAGTCACCAACAACTACTAGTTCCTGTGGGACCAGCACATTCTGCCCTGGGGGATTACTGCTGTGTTGCGCAATGACCAAGTGCAAGCTCTGGCGTTGATGTGGGCAGCTGAGAAATAAAAGAAGAGAAGCTGAAAACTACATAGTGAAGAATGGAACGAATTATATTAGGAATCAGACTGCTAGATAAGAAGAGAAACACATGGATTAGGCAGCAAACACAAATAAAGGACATTCTTATCAAAACTAAAGAATTGAAATGGACTTAGGCAGGACACATAGCTCGAAGACATGATGAAAGATGGACTAAGAAAATAATAGAATATGGTACCCAAGAGGAGCTAAAAGAAAACCTGAAAGACAACAACTGAGATGGACAGAAGAAATTCACAAGTTCGTGAGTAGTAAATGGATGGCCATTGCACAAAACAGAAGGAACTGGAAAGTTGCTGTAGAAGCCTTCATCCTGCAGTGGATTGAAAATGGATGATGATGATGAGAATGGATTATAGCAAAACTTAATGTTAAACTTAGAGTATAATGAAATGAAACTGTACCGAGAGGAGAGCGAGAGGAAGACCACCGAAAAGATAGATGGATGGATAGATGAGAGAAGAGGACTTAAAGACCACGAGAATAAGAAGTCAGAGAAGTTTCTTCTTCTGGGAGGGCTTAGAGGTGGGATATCGTCGAGAACGCTAAGACCCACCCTGGGTTATAACGCCAAAAGAAATCGCTTGCCTATTTCCAACCGTAATGTGAGATATGCCAACATAAAATTATCACTGTTCTCATTATAGATAATAATAAGACTAATTTAATAAAAATATGAGTGGTGTATTCATCACAGTAGCTATCATTTTAATTCAAGAATTAAATGAACAGCCAAGATGCCATTTCTTCAGTAACAGAAGAAAACTACATTAGTATTATATACGTTTCCTTTTATCAAAATTATAATAGTTCAGAAACAGTTTAATTTGTCGGATTTTAATTAATCGAAAATATCCACAATATTCGTGCATTTAATTTAAAGAATTTAATTGTAAAATGCCACTTTTAACCAGTAATGAGCCAAGAATTTCTAAAGGGAGGGTCGAAAAGGGGATAAACCAGTTAAACATGGAGAGGACTAAAGCAATATGCGGGAAAACCATTAAGCTTTAATCATTATGCAGCAGTAAAAAAAAAATCGATATTATTTCGATCATAGGGAGGAGCTATAGTCTCTTTAGCTCCTATCTGGTACTGACCCTGCCTTTAACTTCAACGTTCATGATACTAGTTACACAGGAGTCACTTCTGATACATTCCCCTCATCACTCAATTTTCTACCTACATACAGAGCACCGATAATCTTCCACACACTGCTGTTGCTGCTTCTTCAGCTTAAAATGTTTCTTAATTTTTCTGTCTTTCTGCATTTCCTCTATAAGTTGTTGTTTATTTGTTTTATCGACAACGAAACTAAGGCTATGAGGCGCTGCATTGAAGCTACGTGTGAAGAGTATTTTCATAGTTGGTTTTTTGGATGAAAAACGCTATTGTCCGGAGGACAAATCGTGCAACCTTTCCCAAGACTGATTAAGGCGGCAACAGTGTCCTTTAGCTTTTTGAAACTAATATCCTATACAAAGGATATTAGTCTCTCTCTCTCTCTCATTTTTGAAAGTTTATCTAAAATGGGTACATATGACAGTTTTTCCAAGGAAATCATCGGTTTTATGCTTTGTAGTAAATTTTTATTATTTTTATTTTTTTTTACTTTGAGGGGCATACCCTTGCATGCTGAAAATGTGATGGCGATTTACGTTGCATTTCAGGAGTAGATAGAAAAGGAACAGAAATCACTGCTTTTTATTGGCGATGTTTGAGAAATACTGGTGTTGACCATGGAAAGGGTGGCATTTTGGAGGGATTCCAAAAGAATACCTTATGAATGCTTCAGCTCTATCGTGAGAGAAACGTCAGATGTCTTGGCATAATCCTTGACACAAAGTTCACGTTCAGGCTACACCTCATACAACTCAGAAAGAAAATTAGAAACTATGCTGCAATGGTAGTCCGAGTCATGCGACGAGACTGGGGACTAAACAAAAGAACACTGGCTCTTTATTACAAAGCCACTTTAATCCCCATAATTGGCGCCTCCGTAGCCAGGTGGGCAGGAGCGGCAGTGCGTAGCACACACTTCTTGATTAGACCGGGGTTCGAGCTCGTGACCACCAAATACGGAGGATGCGGAAAGGTCAGGGAATGACCACCGCATATCCCTGGAGCAATATGGCCTTAGTTGCTAATTCTCCTAAAAACCAAATAACAAACAAACAACAACAACAATCCCCATAATCACATACGCAGCTGCCACATTCTACCACAAAATGACGACTGGAGCCAAAAAAAGGATCCTGAACTCAATATTATTGAAATATTATTGAAATATTATTATTGAAAATAACGGTCAATATTATTGAAAATAACGCATGCTTGTAATACAGTCAGCACAGAGGCACTCCAGGTTCTGGCGGGAGTCTTGCCGCTGGATCTGAAAATCATTAGATGTGGCCTGACATACTACATAATGAAAGGGATTACCATTACCATATTGGGACATACAATAGAACCTGAAAATGGAGAAAAACAAGAGAAAGCACGATTGCAGGCACACTTGAAACAAACATGGCAGACCAGATGGTCCACCTCGCACAAGGGCAAAGTAACGAGGAAATTCATCCCCTTGTAGAAAAAACCTACCCGAAGTCACCTGCGTGGCTACACCCGGGCCTCTACACAACCTTCATGCTGACTGGCCACTGGTCCTTTAATGACAAACTCGCCACGCTGGGTATACTCCAAGATCCAAACTGTCCTTGTGGAGAAAGAGAAAGCTGGGAGCATCTGATGTACCAGTGCCCCATATATGAGGACCTGCGGGGAATCTTCATAACGATACTAAGATTCATACCCCAATGGCAAGAACATCACCTATTGGATTCAAGGGACAAATACCAAATCCTGTCCAGATTTGCCTGGTACCTCTTCACAAGAAGAACTCGAAGTGCAAGCTCGAAATGCGATCAGGAACTGACGAGAAGAGCCACTGAAGAGAATGTCGTAAGCAAAACCACACAAGGACAAGACATCCCAAGAGACATCGAGTATGACTCAACTACAATGATCAATCCTCCTGAGCACTCAAAGACAAATTGAGATAACCTGACCCAGCCAAACAATGATGGTGGACCAGCGCCTGGCTGACAGTGATTTGCCACCAGCTGAGACAAATAAGGAACCAATCTCCCTAAAGAAAACACCCAAAGCAGGAATAAGAAAATACAAGGGCGGGGCTAGACCCATAAATGATGCAACTAGAAACGAAGAAACGAAGTGCAGCTTATTTGCCAAAAGCCATATGGCAACCTGAAGAGGGCCCCCTTCATCTTTGAATTACATTTCCCTGGGAGGGACGGGTTTTTTCGTCTCCTCCCCTCCCCCACTTTTCCCCTTGCTCCACTGAAACCTGGGGCTACCTTCTCTATTGGCCCCATGTTTGTTTGTTTGTTATTTTCTTTTTAGGAGCATTAGCAACTAAGGCCATATTGCTCCGGGGATATGCGGTGGTCAATCCCCGACTGTTCCGCATCCTCCGTATTTGGTGGTCATGGGCTCGAACCCCAGTTTAATCAAGAAGCGTGTGCTACGTACTGCTGCTCCTGCCCACCTGACTACGAAGACGCCCAAGCGACCACCCCCTTTGACAACAGTAAAACTTAACTTATATCTTTAGGAAAATGGACGAGTCCATCAAACCTCCTGGAGATTTGTCACATTCAATTCTCGGATTGGAGCTTCCTTCCAAATAATACTGCTAATTGGCTAGCGGCATCTCCCATGTTAATACTCATTGATTATAGTCAGTGCTAGCTGGCAATAGTATAGTAAATAAAATAATCACCATCCTCCCGACACCGTGTGGAAAATTCTGGCGTTCGAATCCCGTCAGTGACGCGAAGAATTTTTATGGGCTATTTTCATAAGGTGGCTGAGTTGGTCAATCTCAGGCGAGTTGCATGGTTTTCTCTTGGAAACTTGAGGACGTTCGTGCAGGAAACAGGCAAATCGATAATAGAATATATGCAATTTACAGATACAATATACTAAGCTGCTTCAGCATTTAGCGCACGACCATTTTGTCAACATTTCCCTCTTAAATATGCTGCCTAAAGGAAAGGCAAGTGGCCCAGAGGAATGTTGTATTCAATATGCAAAAATAGGGACTGGTGAGGAAATTCTCACACTTTGTGCCACAGAATTTCCTCACTGGTTCCACTTACTTTACGTCATACACAGTTTCATAAACTATGTACAACGTAAAGAAGAGGATTCTTCATGAATTGTTGTGGGTTTACACCTAAAACATGTTTCTGGGATTTTTTGTGGACAAATTTAAAAACTTCATACACATTTGTCTATGAACAAATCCCAAGAATACTACTATTGTGAATTATTGCGGACCCAGAGCGAAATGGAGACAGAATAAATAATGACAAGTTTAATATTAATTGGAAAACACACATACAGGGTGATTCACTACCAGTGCGACAAACTTGCAGGAGGTGTAGGGGGCACAAAGACGAATCGGAATCGCATAGCATTGCAGGGTCCGAAATGCCTTTATCATGCGGTAGAGGATGTTGAACGGGAGGTTGCGTGAACAGTGATCCCGCTGGAAGTCAGCATTTGCGAACCGGTTCCTGAGGCAGTAGGATGGACGAGTATTCAAACATTGAACTTGCCGATATGCACCTCGCGTATGGAGCTGCGGACTGTAACGGGCACACCGCTCTGCGCTTGTACCAGGAACGTTTCCCGCACAGGCGTGCTCCTCATCATACGATTTTCGCATGTGTGCGCAGAAGGTTACGTGAGACTGGTTGTTTCACGAGAGGTACCATGAATCGAGAGCGAACGACGAGGACGCCAGACAATGAGGAGAATGTCCTATGTCTTGCAGAAGGCAATCCGAGTACGAGTACTCGAGTGATAGTCCAACGATTGGGTATTTCCCAATTCACTGTATGGAGGATACTGTCAACAAACCAAATGAGTTCATACCATCTGCAACACGTCCAATCATTGGAGCCTGCAAATTATCCACTCCGGAGGACTTTTGCTACTTGGTTTCTTCTACAGAAACGGTTCACAAATGCTGACTTCCAGCGGGATCGCTGTTCACGCAACCTCCCATTCAACGTCCTCTACCGCATGACGAAGGCATTTCAGACCCTGCAATGCTGTGTGATTCCGATTTGTCTTTGTGCCCCCTACACTTCCTGCAAGTTTGCCGCACTGGTAGTGAATCACCCTGTATATATATATATATATATATATATATATATTTTTTTTTTTTTTTTTTTTAAGCTAATTTTTAGATGCTTCTCATATTAAGCTGGGCATATCTGACAAGCTTGTTCCAAATGAAAAGTTATGTTTGAAAGCTGTTTTTATTTCTGTTTACACCCTAATTTTTCAGTGAATATAAACTGTTCATCTAGATTGCACAAAAATGCTTTCATTAAAATTTTAGAGTCTTTATTGAACTTTATGCAGATATTCACAATATTTATATCTGTTACTTTAGCTTGCAAACCCTAAAAAAATCCTACTTGAACTTGTGCTAGATAACTGAGAAATAATGATTCTCAATTAGTCTGAGAGAGTTGTGGGGGTGAAGCAGTTGCTCCTCAAAGGAGCATGAGGTGGTGGGGAAAAGGAAACATAAGTTTCTATATTATTGTTGAATTTTAAATTGGAAAGAACTGATAAAAAGTCAAGCCACTGTGGAGAATATTTCCAGAAGAATATGCCCTACACAGCTCCAGAAAAGTCTCATAATTGGAACTATGGAAGAGCTCCTTTAAGATTCTGTAGATAAAATTTAAAGCTTAAATTTCTTGAGTAGAGTAGAATGGGCAGCATCCACTGAACCAGGATTTTTGACTGTATGTGACCCATGATTGACTGCCTCAGAATAATAATATTTACTATCAGTAAAAATATTTTAACAGTGAAGCACATGTAACTCACAGCTAATTTGGCTGGCCTTGCTTTTATTTATCGATAGCATATCAAATTGAAAAACCAAAATTCTGTACGAAGCATTTTTTATGGCCATTGAAGTAACTTGACTTATGTTTTTTTATTTTCGTGTTTTCTATTTTCATAACATTCCAGTGACTTTAGCAACTTTTTTCATTTATTTTGAGTTTAATAGACAATTTACATTAGTAATTACAGTACACCCATATAGTCCATTAAATCTAGGTTTTGCTGTAATAAGGACTAGGATTCGGGGGTAATATCATAACCCCTTCTCTCTCTCTCTTTCCCCATACTCCTCTGTGATATTAATTTTTGATTTCTAGCATTATTTAAAACTTAAATACTAATCTTTGCATCATAAAAATTTTTCCTTTGTCATTGCCTGTATAACTGTATATGCAGATAGCAGCATCTAGAAACTAGGCACTGGCGAGGTGATCTGATTGAGGTGTTTAAAGCTTTGAATGGATTGAAAGTTCAATGCTGATGATATTTGTTCATTTATGCCTCTCACACGTAAGGTGAGGTATAAATTCACCACATAAATTCAGTCGAGGAAGGATGGTTACTGGATAGGTGTGCAGAGGTTTGCTTTCAGCCAGCAGGTGGTTGATTGTTGAAAAAAACTTCAATCTGTTTGTGGAAGTGGGTAGATTGAAAAATTCAAGGAAGAATTAGACAAATTATGATGGAAGGTGATGTGGGAGGTTTTTTTTTTTTTTTTTTTGATGATGCTTTATAAACTTGCTTTCTTGCATCATATACCACCACCACAACTAACACTAATAATAATAATTGTTTGTTTGCCAATCTTTATAATACACTCTTTAGCAATATTAAATACTTATCAAAATTCTCAGCTCAATGTAGTGTTTATTTCTATGCACCATCCTCCCTGTTATTCTTAATCCAGTACTATCATTAAACCAGATATAGCTGAGTATTATCTTAACTAAGTATATAACTGAGCTTCCCACTCCATATATGATGTTATTTTATTAGTTATTCGGCGCCGAGTGCCAAGCGTTAGTGTCCAAGCGGTTTTTCCTGAGCGATGTGTTGAGTGATTTTCCCAGTGATTTTGTTCTGTTTAATTTCTAGTGCTTTTCAAATTCTCAGTTTATTATTATTATTATCATCATTTTTTTTTTATGTGAACCCCAAACACGAGAGGTATTAGAACCTATAGTACTTAGTACCGTTCTTGGGTTGGAGGTTGAGAAGACGAAAGAAGATATTTGTTGACATTGGACTTGAACTTCCGTAGGTTGTAATTTTCAGGAAATATGTATGAAGGAAGGTTGTTCCAGAAAACGGCAGTTGAGTGAATAAATGAGGAAGATGAAAAGTTGGTTCTGTGGGTTTGAAGTTGGACAGTAAATGGATGTTAGCTGGTGGCGGCACGTGTTCGGACTGTTTTGAAAGAGAGAGCGGGAATTATAGAAGCCAATTCAGAAGAACAGTGCCCATGGAAGTATCTGTAGAAGAGGCATGCAGCAGAAACAGTGCGTCTATGAGAAAGCGAGTGGAGAGACTCTGTTAGAGATGAATCATTAATTAACCTAACTGCCCTCTTCTGAATGGAATCAAGAAGCCTGAGAGAGGTTTTGGGGGCACTACCCCAGATGTGGGAACAATATTCCATAGCAGGGCGGATTTGCGATTTATACAGAGTGAGCAGCTGTTTGGAAGAAAAGTAACGCCGAGAGCGAAAGAGAAAACCAAGTTTTTTAGATGCAGAGGAAGCAATATTTGTAATGTGCTTGTGCCAAGAGAGATTAGAAGTCATGGTAATCCCCAAAAGAGATATATCATTTTGCCTAGAAATCGGAGTGTCACTAAAGATAAGCATAGGAGCAGAAGAATCCTTTTTGTGAGATATAAGACAAGACTGAGTTTTAGAAAGGTTGAAATCAACTAAGTTGTCTTTGCCCCACTGGAGAATTACCTGAAGATCGGCATTTAAGGAATTGGCAGCAGATTTTCGAGAACTTGAAGCTGATTGAGCAGGACAAGGTTTCTCAAAATGGAAAGTTGAATGCAATGTGCTATCATCGGCAAAACTATGTATAGGATTTCCAGTCAATGGAAGAAGGTCATTAATATACAAGAAGAAAAGAGTGAGGGAAAGAACTGGACCTTGGGGGGACACCGGCATTAGTGGAGAAGTTAGAAGACAGAGAGCCATCTAACATCACCCTCAGTGAGCGATCAGAGAGAAAACTGGATAACCAATTACTAAAAACAGTTGGCAAACCATAAGATGGAAGCTTGTTTAGAAGACCTTTATGCCAGTGAGCGATCAGAGAGAAAACTGGATAACCAATTACTAAAAACAGTTGGCAAACCATAAGATGGAAGCTTGTTTAGAAGACCTTTATGCCAAACACGATCAAAAGCCTTTGAGATGTCAAGAGCAACTACTTGTGTTTCACCGAACCTTTCCATTGAATTAGTCCATAAATGGGTAACATAAGCCAGAATATCACCAGTGGATCGACACTGACGGAATCCATACTGGCGATCGTTGATCAGGCGGAAGGTTTCTAGGTAGTTTAAGAGTTGGCGGTTAATTGATTTCTCCATTACTTTAGAAAGAGTAGAAGTAATTGCAATGGGACGATAATTGGATGGGAGGGATTTGTCACTTTTTTTTAGGAACTTGCTGGATATGTAGCAAATTTCCAAGCAGAAGGAAAAACACCTTTGGAATAAGAAAGTGAAAAAAGGCGGCAAAGAATAGGAGTAAGTTCAGGAGCACAGTTTTTGAGAACAAGTGGAGAAATACCATCAGGACCAGGAGCTTTCTTAGCAGCAAGATTCATCAAAATCCTTCTGATATCCTTTTGACGGAAGACCACAGGAGGCATTGAATGGAGTGTGTTAGGAATGGTGGGAGGTGTTTTACCAAGATCATTAATACATGAGCTGGAAGAAAAATGGGATGCTAGCAGGTCAGCTTTATCCTTGGCTGAAGTGACAATAGAACCATCTGGTTTGGACAGAGGTGGGAGCAGAGATGGGCAAAAGTTGCGGCCAATAGCTTTGGCAAGAGACCAGAATGCTCGGCTACCATTAGGGTAAGAAGCAAGTTTTCTACTCTTAGCCTGTTCAAACTCTAGTTTTGACTGATTAATAACTGCTTTACAATTGTTGTGAGCTTTGGTGTAAGCAGAAAATGAAACTGAAGAATTAGAAATAAGCCAATTACGATATGCAACATTCTTCTCTTGGACAGCCTTAGCACAATCATTGGGAAACCAAGGTTTAGATAAAGGACGAGATTTTAAAATGGAGTGTGGGATAAAGGATTCCATTCCTGCAAAAATAATTTCACTGACACGATCTGAGCAAACGTTGACATCAGAAGTTTTGAAACAGTAATCAGACCAAGGAAAAGAAGAAAAGAAGTCTCGCAGGTCATCCCATTTTGCATTCTTGTAATGCCAAACAATATGAGGTTGGGAATAGCCATGAGATAAAGGTTCCATTGGAGAAGGGACAATCACCAAGTTGTGATCTGAAGTGCCTAAAGGCCCTCTCACTTCGACCTTGTACTTAGAAGGGTTGTTTGTGAGAAAAAGATCAAGCGTATTGGCTGTATGATTAGGATTGTCCGGTATTCTTGTAGGTAAATGAACAATCTGTGCTAGGTCATTAGTAATTGCAAAAGCCTCAGCATCTCGACCTGCTGGGTCGGTGTGACTAGAAAACGGAAGCCAGCTGGAGTTCTGAACATTAAAATCACCAAGGAAAATTACCTCACTGTGAGGAAAGTTGGACTGGAGAAAGTCAAGTTGCAAACAGAGGAAGTCAAAGAGCTCCAAGTGATTAGTGGAGTTGGGAGAACTGTAGAGACAACAGATGAATTTGACACAATGAGGTAGAGAGATTTTAAGCCAGAGAAGATCAAAGAGAGGAGATTCCAAATTGCCAAGTCTCTGACAGGGAATATCAGAACGGACATATGCACAAGTACCACCTTTGAGGCGAAAGGAATCATACAGCAAATAATTTGGACATCTGAGATGAGCAGTAGTTGAATCAACCGATAACTGAGATTCAGTCAGAAAAAGTACATGGGGTTTGGAAGACTGCAAGTGGAAATGGACATCGTTGGGATTAGAATTGAGACCACGTATATTTGTGAAATGAATTAGGAAGTCCTTGGGAGGTTTAGATCTTTTCGCAGATAAGCTTGCTGTATTATTTTGACAATTCATGGTGTATTCAATAGTAAGAAAAAGTGGGTGGGACATGCTGTATGAAGTAATGAAATTTTTGGATATGGTGTACATGTGGTAAGAATATACCCAGATCCTTGACATAACATGGCCTCGACAATGCTCCCCGCATACACACTACTCGGACTCCCTCCAGTCACTATCTGGCAGAGTAGAGGTAGCAAGATTATACACTAGCTGATCTGGAAGCCTCCTAGAGAGTTACCAATAGGTTTGGTCCGGTGTATTAACTAGCGGCCGGCCTGCGAACACCGTTTTAGAGCTGTACCCTCGAAATGTAAGGAATATTGGATCTCGCCACGACATTCATCATAACCTCAAAAATCATCAATCATACTGCATGATGGAAGAGATAGGGAAGGGTTGGCCGGACCTTAGCTCTAGAGACTAAACATGGGTTCCACCACTTCAAGCCTCCAATAAGCAAAGTGGTGGTATTTCATCGGTTGCTTAGAGTCATCTACCACCTAGTACTGCTTGGTAACATAGAGGGACGGCGTTCCTCCACGTGGTGTGGGCGCCACACCTCGACCCCTGCTTACGTTGGTTCACACCTAGGTGGTCACCCACCATGTACTTGTGCATGGAGGTTATACCCAGGATTACTAACAGTCCCACCATCATGAAGGTGCAAGCAGAGGATTTGGCTGTCATAGACCGTCCGGACTTCACCGAAATTGGGTCCACTTGACTTGAGTGTCACCCGAATATCAGTTCCATCAGCGTTTTAGACTCCCAAGTAGCAAGTACAGCTTGTCTGGCATATCTGAGAGAATGTCTGTGACAACCTCAAGGACCCATTATTATAAGTGGTTCTATACTTCACAGATTTTGAGTAAGAACCCAGAAAGGAAAATCACCTTTCTTTTTCTTAGTGTATATATATATTAATTTTTCACTAACAAAACTAATTTCTTCAGCCGCTTGGTCACTAGGTGGCATTGCTCCTGCCTCCACATGCCAGCTCCAGTAACCTGGGGGGAAACTATCCTGCAGGACAAAAAGGAGCAACCATGCCTATCCACCGCTAGAGCCTTCAAGCTCAAGGCCAGTAACATCCAATGATAATGAGTTGAATCAACTCAAAAAACTTCGAAGAGAAGCACAGTCTCCTACCCTACCTAATTTTCTGGTGATACATTTCTCTCTGTCTACTCAGCCTGTGGGAAAGTTATCACCATTTATGATCCAAAAATACTTGGAATCAATTGCGGAATCACCAAAAATGGTGAAGAGACTTCAATCCAGAGACCTCCTTTTTGAAACTGCCACCTCCAAACATTGAATGGCTATTAAAGACAACTACATTTGGTGGGCTGCCAGTATCTGTTACTCCCCACAATACCTTAAATTCATCAAAAGGCGCATCACTGAGTGGGACCTACTTGCAGTATCTGAGTAGGAATTAGTCCTAGAATTTAGTAATCAGAAGGTAGTTGGTGCGAAGTGCATAATGATTAAAAAAGATGGAAATCATTTTAACCTTCAGCACTCCTGATTTGCCATCCTCTGTAAAAGCTGGCTATTTAAACTGCCGAATTTGACCGTATATATCCCGAATCCTCTTTGGTATTTTAAATTCTAGAAATATGGCCACTCCCAGCAGCATACAGAGGTGATGGAATCTGTCCTATATATGGATCGAAGGATCATACACAAGCAGATTGCTCAACCACAACTCCGGTTTGTCCCAACTGCAAAGGAAGCCATCCTGCCTTTTCTAAATTATGCTATATGTGGAAAACTGGAAAGAAAATTTAAAAGTACAAAATTGAAAATAAAGTGATATATCCTGAGGCATACAGACAAATTTTGTTGACCATGCCTAGTCTGTATTTCGCATCTCGCACCCGAAACCATCTTTCAACTGCAGTTCAAACTGATGTATCAATACCACCGAACACCTCTCTGGCGAACTGGGTTAAAGCAACCTTATCAGCCTCCACAAAAGATTCTCCTAAAACTAAAACCAGCAAAGCAACTAACACTCCAATTTGTATCCCAACTGATACTCTGACCTCATCACACGACAGCAAAAAAATCAGAAACTACCAAAGAGAGTAAGAAAATCGAATCGCCAACCAACAGTATGGAAGTAGATGAACACTGATCATGACGGACCTATATTAGAGCTTCATGCGAATGACACTATGGATACTGGATGCTCCTCCTTCCCAAAAATATAACTGAAAAAATGCCCAGCACACAAAAATCAGTCTGATGAATCGTCCTCATCCAAACCTAAATAATGCATAACATCATACAATGGAACTGCAGAGGACTAAGCAGTCATTCCAATGACTTAAGGAATTTATTAGCTCAATTCAATCCCATAGGTGTATGCCTCCAGGAGACATTCTTGTCATCCAAAATTTTGCCAAAATTCTCAAATTATACGATCTACAGACAAGAGAGGAACTAAGAGTCTTCAGCACATGGAGGAGTAGCCATTCTTGTTAATTCTAATGTACCATCCAGACCAGTCCAATTAAGGACCAATCTAGAAGCTGTGGCTGCTCACATTGCAGTGGGTATTTCAGCTACCATTCTTTCCATTTCTGCCATCTCTACCATTTCCGCAATCAGAACTTGACAACCTCATTAATCAACTCCCAACTCCAATATGTCTTTTTGGTGACTTTAATGGACACCATCCATTGTGGGGGTCCACTACAATGGACAGAAAAGGCAAATTGATTGAGGAATTTATAAATAACAACGATCTTAATCTGGATCTCCTACCTACAGGATCTACTTCTGCAGTTGACTTGTCAATTTGTTCACCAGCCATCTTTCCAATTATGATGTGGTTGGTATTATCTGATCCATTTAATAGCGATCACTTTCCAATCAATTGCTCAATACAAACAGCAGTAACTCAAAATCCTGATCAATGATCCAATTGGAAATTTAATAAAGCGAATTGGGATGGCTATTCGTCCAAAATCCTTTTCGATAGTATTTATATTGAACAGAAACCAATTGATGATGTTAACCACTTACATAACCAACTAGATTCTGACTGCTGCTAATGCTTCCATTGCAAAATCCAAGACACATCACACCCATCGAAATTACTGGTGGAATACAGAGTGCTTTAATGCCAAACAGGAGAAAAATCGTGCTTGGAATAATTTCTGCATGTATCCTACCACAAGTAATTTAATTGCTTATAAGAGAATTAAAGCAAAAGCAAGACAAATTAGATGTAAAGTGAAACGTGAATCATGGATTGCCTTTGCCTCAACCATAACATCGACATACGGCTCATCTGAAGAAGGATACAGGCCCTAAATGGCAAATTTGTTTGGCTGCCGTGTCCAATACTTCATTGGAAAGGGAAAGACTTATCAACCCCTGAAGAAGTTGCTAATTCACTATCAGAATTGTTCTCCACAATCTTTGCTTCTGCTTCCTATGCATCCTCTTTCCAAAATATTAAAGCAGGTGCAGAACAGCATAAAATCAACTTCTTCATGTGCCACTCCTTCCCATACAACCAACTCTTTACATTAACAGAACTCAAAGAATCATTAAATAGATCATTGAATAGTGCCGCAGGCCCGGAATGTATTCATTACATTATGCTGAAGCATTTACCTGAAAAGGACTTGCATATCTTGTTGATCTTCTACAATCGGATCTTCTGTGAAAGTGCCTATCCTTCTTTCTGGCACCATTCTTTCATTATTGCCATACCAAAACCAGGAAAAGATCCTTCCCTGGTTCAAAATTAGATCCATATCTCTCACAAGTTGCTTGGGTAAAATTTTCGAAAGGATGGTCCACGTAAGAATCATATCATGGAGTCTCAGAATCTGCTGCCAGATCATCAGTATGGCTTTTGAAAAAACAGATCAATGTTAGATGTTCTCATCAAAGCCGAATCCCACATCTGCAATGCCTTTGTCAGGAAACAATATCTAGTTATGGTCAACTTAGACCTTGAAAATGCATTTGACACTACCTGGCGTCATGGTATTCTTATAGATATTTACTATCTGGGACTTAGAGGCCATTTGCCTGAAATAATTCAAAATTTCCTGTTATTACGTTCTTTTCAGGTCCGATATAAAAACATACTCTCTGCTTCTCACATTCAGGAAGAAGAAGTCCTGCAGGGATTGATACTTAGTCCAACACTATTTGCAATCCGAGTTAGAAGCATGACAGAAGATATCGCAAAAACTGTTGAAACCTATATGTATGCAGACAACCTTACTGTTTACTGTCAGCCTCAAAGTATCAGTAACATCGAATGACAGCTCCAACTTGCCATAAACAAAATAGAATATTAAATTCTATTTACCTTGTGGTGCCTCCGTAGCCAGGTGAGCAGGAGCAGCAGTGCATAGCACACTCTTCTTGATTAGACCGGGGTTCGAGCCCGTGCCCACCAAATACGGAGGATGCGGAAAGGTCAGGGAATGACCACCGCATATCCCCCAAGCAATATGGCCTTAGTTGCTAATGCTCCTAAAAAAACAAATAACAAATCTATTTACCTTTGTGAAACGGTTATCGACTATCAGAAAAGAAATGCACTGCCACTCACTTTAGCAAGAAACGAGCTCTCCACTCCGAACTTGAACTACAAATAAAAATACTCCAATCCCGCTTGTTAATTCCATTAAATTTCTTGGACTGATATTAAGACAGAAAACTAAATTTCCAAGTTCACATCACTCATTTAAGAATTATGTGTCTAAAGCATTTGAATATACAGGGTTGTTAAAATTAAAGTATCCCTATGTAGAGGGCTCTGGAGCGAGTTCTAAGGCTTGTACTGAAGAGAAATTTGGACAACAGGTACAATAAAGAATGCACTTGCCATTTATTGGGGAAAAAAAAATTAGTTACAAATTTTGTCACTGTATGGCGCGTAATTTTCTTAGTTACAATTATGCAAATGACTTACGTTATTTGCATAATCGTAACTTATTGCCACAGTGCACCACTACTCAGCTCTACTGTACTGTATAAAAGCAAAGCAGTCTCTTCAAAATTATACAGTAGATATTTGCCTACACTACAGCAGCAATGCCAACAGCATTGCAGGAAAAGGTGCTATTAGTGAAGCTGTATTATCAGAACAGCAACAATGCAGCTGCAGCTATCAGAGAATTCCGGCGCATAAGGCGTGGACCTATGACTGTTTGTGTCAGAAGCGCATAAGGCGTGGACCTATGACTGTTTGTGCTGTCCACAAAATGATTGCAAAATTTGAAGCGATAGGACATCTTGGTGTTCAACCAGATAGATGTCGAAAATGAGTGGACATCCTCTCATGTTGAAGATGTGGCTATGGCTGTCATGGATTTATCAAGTCAATCTCCATATGGTAGTGCAAGTGTGCCAGCTGTTTCTTGTGAAGTGGACATGCCATATTCCACTGTAAGGCTAGTAATGCATCAGGTGTTGCAGTACTATCCTTACAAGATGCACATGCTACAGCAGTCAAACACAGTGATGCAGATATTTGTTTCACATTCGCACTTCATTTTCTGGTGCGAATGACAGTGGATATCACTTGGCCATGGAACAACCTTTGGAGTGATGAAGCCCACTTCTGCTTAAACAGACAAGTGAATATCAACAACTGTCACGTTTGGGCAACAGAAAACCCTTGAGTTATCCAAGAGGTCGCGTTGCATTCTCCAAAAGTGACAGTGTGATGGCCATATTTTTTTGAACAGGTAACACAGACTGGACGCTGCACCTGTTCCGTCACTGGATAGCGATATTATGAAATGTTGGCAAATTTCACAATACCAGAGCTGCAACAATGTGGGTGCCTTCAGGATACCATATTCATGCAAGGTGGTGTGCCACCCCCACATCCACCATTGTGTCCAAAGATTGCTAAGGCAACACTTTACAGACAAACGGGTCATCAGCCATTGTTTCCAGACCTCTTGGCCACCCCGATCACCAGACCTCACCTCATGTAACTTCTGGTTGTAGGGTTTTTTGCAGAACCAGGTGTATTGGGAAAGATGTCAAACTCTGGCAGATCTGAGGACAGCATTAGATGTCATGTGCTGGCTATTCCAGTTGATATGTTACGTTCTGCTGTAGAAAATGCTGTTCTTCGAATGGAAACTGTTGTTTGACCAAAATGGAGGACACATTGAACAATTGTAGCACTGTTCAAGTGATTTGTATTGCCACAGTACCATATAGTGACAAATTTTGTAACTAATTTGTTTTTTCCAATAAATGGTGAGCGCATTCTTTATTGTACCTATTGTTCAAATTTCTTTTCAGTTCGAGCCTTAGAACTTGCTCCAAAGCCCTCTACATAGAGATACTTTAATTTTAACAACCCTGTACTTCGATCAGTCTTGTCTATGTCATGGGGAGTTGATTGGTGCACTTTACTGCATGTTTATAGAATTTTAATCCGTTCATGATTAGATTATGTTGTCCAGTGTATGACTCTGCCAGGAGCTCTACTTTAAAATAGCTAAATGTGATCCATCACAGTGCTCTGAGGACTGTGCTGGGAGCATTCAGGACTTCTCTGATCCAAAGTCTTTATATTGAAGTGCATGATCCCCATTATGCACAGAAAAATGCTACTTCTCCACTACAAAGATCCAAAGTCTGCTAAGATCCAAAGTCTACCATTGCATCCCAGTTGGGAGTATCTTTATAATACTTGGTGGGAATCCTGCGAGAGCAAGCCAAATGAAAATAGACCTGCTTCACTCAGGATTAAAGAGCTTGTTCAGAGTTGGAATGACAATTTAAATGAAATATTTCAAGACACAACTGTACCTGTTCCACCTTGGACTTATGTGTCTGTCTCTCAAGATGTACACTTTCTCCAGTGGGGAAAAATATAATACCACTCTGCAATATCAGAGAGTTACACTCAGCTCATGCTACTATGAATAACCATGCCTATAAAATTTATACAGATGGTTCCAAAACTGACAAAATGGTAGGTGCTGCTGCAGTTTTTCCTTCATGTACGACTTCAGCCACATTACTGCTAGCTTGCAGTGTCTTCACAGCTGAATTATATGCTGGTTAGTTAGTGCTTAGTAAGATTATTGAGCTTTCCATCTCACCTGCCATAATTTACACCAACTCCCTCAGTGCTGTCTCTGCCATAAGGAAGAATTTCTCATATTCTCATCCTATCTTGAAACAGATTCATTCCCAGCTATTCTCCTGCAGTGTGTCCAATCAGTCAATCAGTTTTTGCTGGATCCCTGGCCATTCTGGCATTCCTGGAAATGAAAGTGCTGACTTTTCTGCTAAACATCCTCAACCCACATCTCTCACAACAGCCTAAGGTTCCTTACACTGACTATAAGTCTGTCATACGTAAAGCATGCTACGATAAATGGTCACAGATCTGGAAAGGTAACATCAACAATAAACTTTACCAGATAAAAGAAGATCCATAGCTGTGGCTCTCTAGCTTCTGATGAAACAGACGAGAGGAAGTGGTATTGGCAAGGCTCAGAATTGGACACACTCATCATACCCATCTCTTCCTGCTACTGGGAGAAAACCCACCTCAGTGCTCATCCTGTCAGATGCAACTTAAGGTCCGTCATTTTCTGGTTGAGTGTCCCTTACATTCAACCATTCGATCAAACACTTTCCGGTCTTAACATTGAACAGCTCATATAATTTATCTCATTTCTTAAGAAATGAAGCCAATATAGAAGAACTTTTTGTGTATTTAAAACATATTGGCCTGTACAGGAGCATATAATTTAACATCTCTAATGATATGTTGCCTGTAAATAAACTGTGAACAGATACTTAGTAGCCCTTGTGTTGTTAATTCCAATTACAACAACAATAATTTTTCACCTTTGTTTTATAATCCTATAATTCACAACTGTGGTTGTTTGCATTCTTTCCATTTCATTTCTTGACTTTATTGTGCAGGTGGTTTTGCTGTTGTTAGTAATTTTTTATTAGCATTTTAACCATTATACTTTATTATAAAGTTTTTAACCTTCTGTTATTTAGGATTTACTATACATAAAATCCAAATTATACTCAAGTTTGTAATTATCACTTGGCAAATTCAAAGTTTTATTTAAAAATAGTAAGTTAGGATCATATTCTGTTTATTTTTTTGTGTGATCAGTTTTTTTATAATGTTTCCTTAATAATTTAACCTTTTCATGCATTTAAATTTTAATTAATTTTAATTTCATTTAAATTTCTGATTTTTTTATTTTTAGATTTAATCTCCAGTTTTTTTTGGCTTAATAATGGGATCGTACAAATGAATCAGAAAAGTAGCATTTAGTTTATAAATTTATTTTACCAGTTATAGGAAATTGTATTTTTGTGGCATTGTGAATGTATGCAGTTGTAGGTTGTCTGAACATGCAATGCTGTATTCTCACAGGTTATCCTTCAAGATTTTGTTGACTTTATAAATGTTCTTACTTACGTTTCTAGAATGTCACTCATCATTACATACAACATGAAATGAAAAGTGTGAACTAAGTATGCTGCCATTAGTACCACCCTCACAGATATCTGTTTTGTGACATACCATCATATCTTTCTTTTTGAATTAGCAACTCGTTGAATCCATCACAGTGAAAATTTAATTTTACATCTTCTTTGTGAGTTCCAATATGCTTTGAGCATTCATGATTATAAGTCTATTAGAATTAATACTTTGTAGCTCTGTTAAAGGAATATAATTAAGAGGCAGTAAATAAATGTGTAGGGGAAATGCTTGAAGATTTAAGGAATGTGGGTGAAATCCAGACTAGGGAAATATCATGTATAGGGCTGTAACTGCTGGAAGATTAATCATTGTTGGATTGGCAGGAATTATGAGCATTTAAAAAAATGTGGAACAAAAAAAAAGTTGCATGTAAACTGTCATCATATCTTGAAATTTTATGCTGGATAAAGTTTATAGAATGCAGTTACAGTTTTAAGAAAATTTAAGTAGCAGTACTAGCCACAGGCATTTGCATGCAGAAAGATGAGAATCAACTGATATATGATTCTTTGCATATTAGCAGGATAGTCTACTTACAGTAATCAAACCTTCATACATTAAAATTTATATTAATTTTAATTGCTTGGTATTGTTATGCAAAGTTTTTCCTCTTTTTTTTTGCCATTCTAAGAAAGTTCTTGCTGACTTGTATTTCTTTTTAGTTTCTGTTGTACATAATACAGCATGTATTTGTACTTTGAAATAAAGTTGCTGTCAACTTTAGTAAGTAAGTATGCTTGTTAATTTAAACACCCTCTAAGTGCTACTTGCTGTCTCTCAGTTCGAAGCAAACTGCAAGGTTTTATTTTCATATTACAAGGAGTAATATACATTGAAAGAATTGCCTTCATCTGCTTTAAGAATCAGTTAATGTTTCTATTTGAAGAGATTAATTGTTCTTGTTACAACCAGGTATGAGTAATTACAATACAGTAGTTAAAATAACTTGCTTGCTATTTTTAGCAGTTTCTGACTCTTTAACTGTGAAACAAATGACCGATACTGCTATTACTGTGCTACTAACTTTTAAGCATTATCTGCTGATTTTACTCATTACAGTGGCCTTAGCTGCTGTTGTGCTGTGAAACCTCCAATAACAACAACTCATCACAAAGAAATTTGATCATATTCAGGATTAAAAGTTGCCCCACCTTGAATGTTATGCATGCTGTTGTTGTTTGGCACATTTCTTATACTTGAGAACTTTCCTTACTGCAATTTAAAAGAGAATGCAAATTTCTGGAAGCCAGTGTTTGGTCTGATTTAATCCCTTTTCATATTTAACTGTTAGATGGAATTGAAAGTGTATTCTCTTGTTTGTTTCATAGCAGGTTCCTTTCAGCAGCACTGGATTTTGTAGGAATCAGCATGTATGTGTCAAAGCAATAAAACACATCCTTTTTCAACTTTCTTCTGCCACATGGAAACCTCATCATACCTGCTGCCTATAACAATTGGCAGCTTGCCAAGTGCATGCTTCACCATTCATTTGTACGTGAAGAGTAAACCTAAGCCAATCTGCTCATTATTCATTGGATGATGCAGGCGATTTGTGCCTCTCTTACCAAATGTGAATTTTATATAACTTGAATGTGAACCTTCTCAAATGCATTCACAGCAAGGTAAGACAACTTTCCTTGATCTCATTTATCATATTGATTATCAGAAACTTTGGAATATAAAAAGTTGTGCTGAAGCTAATGCATAAGATAGACTTATACACTTTGTGACTGCAAAGTATGAACTTCTGTTAGGGATTGTTACTGAAACTTGTGCTCAGTATTGAGGTTTAGCTTTATCATGATTTTCACTTGAAGCTTAAAGCAGTTTCATTGTCAACTTTAAGGAACATTGGGTTCATGTGCTCATGTTTCTTTAAGGAAATTTATTTAACTATTCAAAATGTCCAGGCACAGTGCAAGGGAAATACAGGTCTATACTATAAAAAGGAACATTTTAAGAAATTATGTACTCCTGAGAGTTCACTTATGAACTATAAAACAAGTATCATGTTGGGTTGAAATGAAGTCTTATGTTTTCATGTCCCCCCCCCCTCTTTTAGAAAGAAAGGATATGTTGTTGTGTCTTTCAGAATTTATAGTGTTCATCTACTGGAGAAATTTCATTGGAATTCTTCTTGATTCAATGGACATTCTTTAGAGAAGGGACTGATGCTGCTGCTGCTCTGATTGATCTGTCTACATTCAGTCAGTATGAAGTGAATATGGGTTATCCTTATTTCATCAAAGTGTTTATCAGAACTAAAATTGCCCATAAGAGCTTATACTATGGTATCTGAGATATTTTGAACAAATGACCAGAGTAAACTTTGGGCTTTGTAAATAATTAATATTGCTATTTTGGTTATATTCAAAGATATTTCATTCAAAGTAGTACTTCTTAATTTCAGAAGTTTGCTCTTGAACTTAAATTCCTTTCAGTCATTAAAAGAAATGACTAAATGTTCATTTCTGGCATTAACCAGACATGAACGTATCTGACTTAGTCAGAAGATTTAGCTAGATGTGTACAAATGCTTACATCTGGCTAAACCTTCGTTTGCTTGCTTGCTTGTTTGGTATTTACAGCAATGTCACATCCACAATTTAAATGATACTCAAGTTTTGTTCTTCAGGTTAATAAAAAACACATTGCTAAAACCTCTTTAGGAGTTAAAAGATCTTGTGTGCCCTGGGGAGAAAGGGAGAGTAACTGCTCGAGTGCAGGTTGATACTTAATAGAAAGCTATCTTGGCTGTTGTTAAGTGCTTGTATTGTATGCATTAATATTAGTGCAGTTATACATTTTTCTTTCAAATTTTATTTCCATTTGGTCTCATTCAAGACAGGAAGGAAAGAACAAGGTCAGGTACAGTCAAAGCTTAGTGAATTTAATTGTTTTGGAAATTAGGTATTTTTTTTTTTTTTTTCCCCTTTTAGGGACCAACCTTTTGGTGCAGGGTGGAGTTTATTATTATCATCAATTATTATGCAGTTGCATCTTTCCAAATCAACTGTTTGATAAGCCTCACCATAAGATGCATGTACACATGTGCAACACATGCATGCCTGTTTTTGTTGGGTATTATTCCACATTTTCCTCTAACCACATAAGTATTAAACTCCCTTGGGGGTCCTACTTCTGGATTAACCTTTTACTTTACAACTTTTCATAGCACAGTAATAAACTAAACTTTTTTTTCACTTGGATAAGGTGCTGCCCTGTCATTTTATATAATATAGAAAGCATGATCAAAAGGTTTTGAACTTAAAAGATACTTTGTATCTTGAAATTACCAATCATAGCAAGTTGCAATGCAACATGTTCAGCAATTCATTTAAACGGTAATACATGATTCCCTTGTTTATCTGCAATCACACTGAATTAGCTTGCTTTGAATAGAGGTATTCTGTATGTTTCATTGCATTTTAAAATGAGTGATTTTACTGTGCAACAAATTTGCATCAAGTTTTTTTTTTTCATATTAGGGAAAAGTACAACAACAAAAACCCATGAAATATTAAAAACAGCTTTCAGAGAGGATGCTATATGCTGTTCAGAATTTAAAGAGGACCACTTGTTTATAACATTTTGCTTGTTTCTGTTACACATTTCTCTAATTTGAAACAAAATTTGATGCAAATTTGCTACTCAGTAAAGTCACTCATTTTAAAATGTATGTGACAAAACAACTTCTATTCAACTTAATTCAAATTAGCCTCAGATAAATTGGTGATTCATGCATACTATGTCTAGATGAGTCACCAAACATGTTGTGACAGGTTGAAATTCACTATGACATTGCAATTTTGAGATACAAGATCAGTCCTAAAACTTTGATTGGACCTCCTATGTATATACTTTGAAAATTATTTGACCTGTTAAGATTATTTGCATTTATTTTTCTCTATTATTGATAAAGTAAAATTAATGCTGCAAGGATGCCATGCTTCTTTAGCATCAACTTTTAAAAAAAAAACAACTTATCAGTTGATTTCAACTGGTAACTGCACACCCTTAAGTTTTTGTAGCCTCTCTAGTTCTATAAGATTAGGCAAAAAATTGTTCCACCAGTTAATATAACCTTTTGGCCAAAAGAAAATTTTCTTTGTGCCATCTGTGACCTGTGAAAGAAGAAAGATATTCACATTATTTTAGTTTATTTTTTCAGATTAACCACAAGTAGCATTGTCAACCTCTCAAATTCTTTGATCCAGAGATGATTGGGGGGAAGGGGGTAGCAAAAACATCGAGAAAGATTTTCATGTGAAAAACACATTATTAATGTGTTTTTCACATGATAAGATTGATGCTAAAGAATCATGGCTGCAAGGATGCCATGCTTCTTTAGCATCAACCTCTAAAAAAAAAACAACTTATCAGTTGATTTCAACTGGTACCTGCACACCCTTAAGTTTTGTAGCCTCTCTAGTTCTACAAGATTAGGCGAAAAATTGTTCCACCAGTTAATATAACCTTTTGGCTAAAAGAAAATTTTCTTTGTGCTATCTGTGACCTGTGAAAGAAGAAAGATATTCACATTATTTAGTTTATTTTTTCAGATTAACCACAAGTAGCATTGCCATCCTCTCAAATTCTTTGACCCAGAGATGATTGGGGGGAAGGGAGTAGCAAAAACATCGAGAAAGATTTTCATGTGAAAAACACATTATTAAGATTTATTTTCTAACCAAAAAATTAATTAAGTTTTATTTATTAGGAACAAATTACTTAAAGAACATTTCTGATAATTATTTACTTTTACAGATTTTTGATTTCCAGTTTAGGACCATATTAATACTATAGTTCAAAAAAGAGTTTGGTTAATTGTCAATCGATGTATAACAATAAAAATATGATATATTTTTCTTCAGAACACTTTGCCAGAAATCTCATTACTTACTTGCCTGATTTAATTAATATCAAATTTTTATGTACTTACTTATTTAATGTTTTTTGTAGTAATTCTTACAACCTGAAAAAAAAAATTTTTTTTTTTGGTTGTAAGAATATAAACTTCATACTAAAATAAAATAATAATCTATATTTGTAAAAAAAAAAATGCGATGGATTGATTTTGTGATCTTGTTTATTTTTAAAGTACCTTATAGAGCTGCAATTCCCTGATTTAAAAGGCTGCAATCTCCTGATTTAAAAGGCTGCAATCCCCTGATTTAAAACATTTTGGTATAGTCATGAGTCAAGTGTTAGTTATAAACATTTTTAAAAAAAACATATTATAATATTACATCTCCTGAAGATAGATATATGGAAATTTTATTTTATTTTTCTACCATTCTATGACCCAGATAATTTGCACCAAAACTTGGAGACTGAACATGGCATGCCTATACCTGGAGAAGTGGTGACACTAGCTGCATGACTTTAAAATGCAACTTTTCCAAGGGAACCACATCCTTCCTAAAATTAGGTCTCTACCTCTGTGCGGTGTGTGGCCAAAGCAATGTTTTATGTAATAGATAAATTATCTTTGTATCTACTAGTTAAACTACTGTACATCATAGATAGTGCTATAATTGCCCTGACAGCCTACGTTCACAATTTGAGAGAATTTATATTAGATTGCACACTTACTTCCAAATCTTTTTCATTATAAAATTCCCTTAAATTTTTCAAGTAATATGAAATGCTGCTTTTCAAGTAATATGAAACGTACAAAGCAATATTGTACTTTAACTGCCATTGTCAGACCAATTGAATAATTTATCTAACTTTTATTGAAACAATGTTTCTTGGTTACTTGTTTACCCCCTTTCCCACCCTTTCTGTCATCAGAAAACTTTTGACAACATCTGTTACTAAATAACATATTTATGATAAGTTAAATCATACTGATATATTAATTTAGATTACAGTAACATTAGTTTTCTAAAATAATTAATTAAATCTGCTGAACTATAAAATTAACCTGGCAATTTTATGTCCCCAATCATTAAAAAAAATGATTGTGTTGACACCATATAGATACCCCAACTTTTTTTAAAATTTCGCTTGGCATATATCAGTTCTTGACCTTTTATTACTAGATTGCATTTCTTATTAAAAGTAATATTTTATTTTTTGAATGACATGTTTAAAATATGCTTTTTTTTATTATATGGTACCTCCGTAGCCAGGTGGGCAGGAGCAGCAGTGTGTAGCACACGCTTCTTGATTAGACCGGGGTTCGATCCCGTGACCACCAAATATGGAGGATGCAGAAAGGTCAGGGAATGACCATCGCATATCCCCGGAGCAATATGGCCTTAGTTGCTAATGCTCCTAAAAACCAAATAACAACAACAGCTTTTTTTTATACGTGTTATTTTCAGTGAAACAACTTTTATTAATTTTGGTGAAAATTAAAAAAAAAATGCTATAAATATAAATTGAATATTTCTATTTATATAAATATAAATAGAAATTGAAATATAAATATAAATTTTCAAGTTTATGAAACCATTTCGCAACCTTTCAAAATTATGCATGCTTTAAAATAAATTATTCTTATACATCTTAAAAGAATTCAGAGGACTTCAGTGAACTCTCCAATACTATATATCTATATATATTTTACTATAAAGAGATATAAAATAGAAACATAAAGGCCTTATTATTTTTCTCCTTTTTTGAAGTGTCGGGAAACATTTAGTGAACAAAATGTTTATGATTCGGGTATAAAAATTTAATGACAATATTCACAATAAATTGTGTTTTTGATTTATTTTACACAAAAATTAAACATAAAATGAACAGTATCTAACTTATCATAGAAGTAGATTCAGTCTAATGAATAAAAACAACTGTACTTCTTATATGGCTCCTTCATACAAAATGCTTTAAACAAAAATAGTTACAAGAACAGTGCATCGGAAAACCTGTTAGAACTTTTCATTAAAGCTCCAATAAACCAACAATTAATGTGCAGTAGAAACTTTGGAGCAACGTCTGTGAAGAGCACCATGATTATTGTCAGATGAAGTATTAGAAGTTTGAAGTATTATTAGATATAAATGCATATTGCTATGGATTAGTGACAAGCAGATTGCAGTCTGCTGGCTCCAGGATATCCACAGATAAGTCCAGGGGGCTCACATCTGGTGAGTACGGGCTTGCCAAACCCAGGGTCCTGAGCTGGATATCGTCATTCTTCTCTTTCTTGCTTTCTTGATGATTCCCTTCTACTTCTCTCTCTCTCTTTTTCTCAGGGTAACACAGGATTTTTTTTTTTTTTTTTTTTGCTGGTGCAGCATAAGCCTCAGGCTTCCTTGCACCTTACGGCTAATAATAATAATAAAAATAAAGTTTGTAGGGTGTGCAAGAAGAGACAGCTTGCTCATTCATACTAATTCTGAGAGGAAATTTTGGGGACTTTTTTTTTCTTTTTTGCATCTAGTATCTCTGGAAACCAAGATACAAGCAGTTACCTGTTGAGTGAATTCTGTACAGACAAACAAAGTTTTACTTTTGAAATGTGGGAGTGCAAATTTTAAAAGTTGGTTAGAAATGATTTTTTTGTCAATCACAATTTTATTATTAAGAACAGTAAACAAAACAAATACTTGTAATTTGGAGATTGTGGCTGAAAAAGTTTGTGCAATGCTTATAAATGATGAAATGTATTTTTACATCTTTTAGGCAACCTAACTTAATCATTGTGATTATGTAACTGATGTTATTTGTTGGTTACCGTAAAAAATGATATATAACATTATGTTATTTCATTGATTTGGATAGATTATCTGACATCAGTTTTGTTGTATTTAACAGCAGATGTCTAAATGTATGTAAACTTTTAATATTTAATCAATTTTATTACTTTTGCAGGTTTAATTAACCTTTTTTTTTTGTAATATTAGTTTTCCAAAACATTCACTTGTTTTTGGAAACTAATATTACATAATCTAATTAATAGATTGAACAACTTCAGATATGAAGTTCTCTGAGCAATGCAGATGTGCTGCCAGAGCAGGTCATGGAGTTTTTGTCAATGATATATAGGAATTTTGCTAGTAGAGACAAGGTGGTGATTATCCCTTTGTATAAGGCAATGGTCAGGCCACACCTTGAGTACTTCATACAGGTCTGATGGCCTCATTTTAGAAAGGGTGTAGAGTTGCTAGAATGAGTACAGAGAAGGGCAACAAGATTGGTGAGAGGAAGAAAGGGGTGTGCTTATGAAGAAAAGCTTAAGTTCTGCAAGTTGCAGCATCTGGAGACTAGGCACCTGCGAGGTGATCTGATTGAGGTGTATAAGGCCTTGAATGGTTTGAGTAGGCTCAATGCTGACAGGATACTTCCACTTGCTCCGACTAAGAACCTGAGGGAGCATAGATTCGAATTGAGGAAATACAGTTGTAGAATAGATGTGCAGAAGTTTGCCTCTAGCCAGTGGGTAGTTGATTGCTGGAACAGACTTCCATCTATTGTGGATGTTGATAGCTTAAATAAATTTAAGGGCTGAACTAGACGAACGTTTGGAATGACCGGATAGGCCAAATTGGAAGGTTTTTTGGCTAATGCTGTATAAGCTTGCTTTCTTGCATTATATGCCTCAACTAATGCTAACTTAAGTTTTATCTGAAATACATTAAAATTAGTTTCAACACAGACTGTAATGGCTTAGTACTGATGATATGCAATCAGTTCAGATGTTTATAATAGATGGTAATGGCATTGCCAAACAAAAATGGTATGGCACAATTGTTGATATATCAGTTAAGTAATAGATGGAATTCGTTACAAAAGGGAATATTCATTTAGTCAGTCATGTTATGCTTTGGGGCTAGTAAAATGAAAGGATTTTTTTTTTTTTTTATTGCAAAATAATCTTTAGTAATATTCAGTTATACAGTAGAAGATTGTTTAAAGTGTTCAAAATAGGGAAAGAAATTGAAAATTTCACTGCAACCATTAGCGCTTTTAGCATTAGCATCAGTAGAGGCATTTGATGCAAGAAAGCAAGCTTATGCAGCATCAGCCAAAAAAAAAAAAAAAAAAAAACCACTTCCACTTCACCCCTCTGTTCGTTCAAAATACCTGTCCAGCTGAGCCTTAAACTTATTTAGGCTATCAACCTCCACCACAAGGGATGGAAGTCTGTTCCACCAACCAACCACCCGCTGGCTAAAGGCAAATTTCCGCACGTCTATCCTACATCTGTCTTTCCTCAATTTGAATTTATGCCCTCTCAGGTGATTTTTCTGAGCTAGAGGAAGAATCCCATCAGCATTGAGCATGCTTAAACCATTCAAGGCTTTATACACCTCTATCAGTTCACCTCGCTGGTGCCTAGTCTCCAGACGCTGTAATTTGCAAAACTTAAGCCTTTCTTCGTAAGAGCACCCCTTTGTTCCATTCACTAATCTTGTTGCCCTTCTCTGTACTCGTTCCAGCAGCTCTACATCCTTCTTGAAATGAGGCCTCCAGACCTGTATACAGTACTCTAGGTGTGGCCTGACCATCGCCTTATACAATGGAATAATCACCTCCTTATCCCTGCTGGAAAAATTCCTGTATATCATTGACAATACTCCATGAGCTACTCTTGCAGCCCGTCTGCACTGCTCAGAGAACTTCATATCTGCCTGCACAACCACCCCCAAGTCCCTTTCATTCTCTACCACTGTCAGTGTAGTACCACAGAGGTGATACGTTGCTCTGGGGTTGCTGTTTCCCATGTGTAGTACTTTACATTTGTCAATGTTAAACTTCATTTGCCACCTCTCAGCCCATCTGCTCAACCTTTCCAGATCCTGTTGCAGCAGCATAGTGTCAGTAGTGTCCTTGACAACCCTGCCAACCTTTGTATCGTCTGCAAACTTGGACATTAAGCCCGATATACCATCATCAATATCATTTATAAATACAGAAAACAATAATGGACCCAACACTGAGCCCTGAGGGACTCCACTAATAACATCAGTCCACGATGAGCAGTGTCCATTGACTACCACTCTCTGTCTTCTCCCCCTCAACCACCCCTTTATCCATAGCAGCAATTTGCCTCCAATGTCACACTGCTTTAATTTGTGTAGCAGTCTTCCATGTGCAACAGTATCAAAAGCCTTTCTAAGATCCAAGTATATAATATCAAAGCTATTCCCTGCATCCAGTTCTTTTGTGACTGCACCATAGTATCCAATCAAGTTGGTCAGGCAAGACTTCCCCTTAACAAAACCATGCTGTGTCTGAGCTATAACTGAAGTCTTGTCTAAATGATCCTGCAGTGCTTCTTTAACCAGTGCCTCCATTAATTTTCCTGGAACAGAAGTTAAGCTCACAGGTCTATAATTACTTGTATCAGCCTTTGATCCTCCTTTGTGAATTGGGGTCACATTTGCACATTTCCAGTCTATGGGTACCTCCCCTGAGTCCAAGGAAGCTCTCATAATTATGGCTAAGGGTTTGCTTACTTCCTTTGCTGCCTCCTTTAATATAACTGGATAGATCCCATCCACCCCGGGTGCCTTTCTTGTGTTTATCTTCAACAGTTTCTCCTCCACTTTACTCCCAGTTATTTCAAGATTCTGTAGCTTACTGCTAGAGTTGAATACACCTCTGGCATTCCCCTCACTGAATAACTCCTCATGTGTGAATGTCGATGCAAAATATTCATTTAGTTTGTTAGCCACCTGAGCAGGATCATCAACAGTTGACCCATCAATATCAAGTGGACCAATCTGATTCATCCCCTTCCTTCTAGAGTTTACATAAGTAAAGAACTCTTTGCTGTTTTTCTTTGCATCCCTTGCCAAGGATTTCTCGTAATCTGCCTTCGCCTGCCTAACCTCCTTTGTAACTTGGTTGCATATCAACTTGTATCTATCATAGGCTTCTGTGTCACGTGTTAATTTGTATGTATCCCATGCATTTTTCTTCTCTGCCATATGCCTCATTAGTTCATCTGACATCCATTTTGGCCTAAACCTTGAACAATATTTCTTAGTTGGTATGTAAAGCCTAGTAGCTTCTAAGATAAGTTCTTTGAATGCTTCCCATTTTGAATTTGCTGTTGGTAACATCATCAGTTGGTCCCACTGTATAGAATTTAAATACTGTCTCAGTCCATCCTAGTCGCCTTTACGGAAGCAATAACCCTTCCCTTTACTCCTAATGGTAGTTACCTCTTTGAGTAAATCCCACTTCAGCACACTGTGATCACTGCCACCTAGTGGTTCATTTATCTGCAGATTCTTAATGCATGAAGAATCACTGCTGATAATCAAATCAAGAGTATTACTCCCTCTAGTTGCCTCCCGAACATGCTGATGTAGAAAACAATCATCCAATAAATCCACAAAAGCCCTGCTAGTGTGTGAGTAACCAGCCCCCAAATTCCAGTCAATATCTGGGAAATTAAAATCTCCCATTATAAGACTCTCTGATTTACTGGCCCACTCTATTTCCCTGTACAGTTCCTTATTATACTCATCAGAGTCATTAGGCCTATAGCACACTCGTACTCTCAATTTTGATCTCCCAATGTTTATGTCACACCAAACTGACTCAACACTGCACTGTCCAGCGATGTCGACTGGCTTCACTTCCTTGGTTTTTATGTATTTCTTAACTAATAGCATAACCCCTCCCCCCTTCCTATCCTGTCTATCCTTTCTGTAGACGTCGTACTCCCCAAATTGCAGTTCTGCATCCCTTATATCTGTGTGACACCACGTCTCTGATATCCCAACAATATCTGCCTTCGATGTTTTGAGCAATACCTCAAATTCATCAAATTTATTTACTAAACTCCTAGCACTGGTGTACACGCAAGTATACCTGCACCTGTTTCTATTCTTAGCTACCCTAACACACCCCATGTGTTTACTTGTACCGCAATGGCTCCCAGCAGTCTCTGAAATACCATGCATCTTGTTTTTCAGGCTTCTGCTCATTCTAATAGAAGCAGTGCAAGAATCTCTTTCACCTCTGCCAGTGGCTACTGTCAATCTATTGGTCTTTGTCTCCCCCCAAGCTAGCAGTTTTCCGACCCTCCTAACACTGCCTCCGTAGCCAGGTGGGAAGGAGCAGCAGTGCGTAGCACACGCTTCTTGATTAGACCGGGGTTCGAGCCCGTCACCACCAAATACGAAGGACGTGGAAAGGTCAGGGAATGACCACCGCATATCCCGGAGCAATATGGCCTTAGTTGCTAATGCTCCTAAAAACCAAATAACAACAACAACAACAACTCCTAACACTGCCTCGATAGCATCAGCAAATATTCTTGCACCCTTTCTATTTAAGTGTATCCCATCCCTGTAGAAGCAATCTCTCCTGTTAACAAGTACAGTCCAGGCTGAAAAAAATTCTACCCCTTGAGCCTTGCACAATCTTTCCAGGGCCGAATTGATCGACAAGGCTCTCATCATATACTCCCTCCTATCGTGTCTGGGCAGAATTGCAGACACTTTCAAATTCAACCCTAATTCTCGGCTTTTGTTCAACAGTGACCTGTACTTGTTAAGTAATTCTGCCGGTCTCCTACTCTTAATATTATTAGTGCCAACGTGTACAACTATATTTCTTTTCTAAGCATTTAGCTTACCTGATTTATGATGAATTTTGTAAATAAAAAGAAAAAATATCTATGTTGGTTAAATAAAATATTCTTTGTTATCATAATATTTGGACTTATTCAGTATAAATTTTTAAATGCATAAAGAAAAATGGCAAAAATGAAAGTTCCTTTTAACTTTAATTAGCAAAAAATTTTAACTTTAAAAAGGATGGTATTTGTGTATGGTAAAGGTACATAGGATATTACATATAAAGGTCACTCCAAATCTAATCCCTCCAAATTTTTTTCTTATATGCCACTACAGATATGCCAGTTAAACTGTATTTTACACATTTCAGATCTTTAAGATACAAGTTGATGAGGTAGAACACCTATCGTCTTTTAAGGGCACAAAAGGTGATGTTGTACACATCAGCACTGATCATATTAAGAGTATGAGATGTGCAGATTTATTTAAGAAGTAGAGGGCAATGTTGCAAAAAAGTTAGGATTAAATTTGGTGTCTGCAATCTAACCAGATATGATAGGTGTACATATTGAGAGCCTTGTCAATTAATTCAGCTGTGGAGAGATTTTGCAAAGTTCAGGGGATAGAATTTTTTTCAGCATGCACTGTGGTTGTTAACAGGGAACACAGTTTTTACAGGGATAGAATACACTTAAATAGAAGTTAAAATTAAACTAAATGCTACTAGGCATAATATTTTAAGAGTTTAATATTATCTATATAATATTGGTGTAGATATGCCATAGACAACTCTTAAAGAAAAAAACTACAATAGTAGTGTGAAGGCATCATTTCCTCTGTATCTCATATTGTGCTTATCCTTCACAACGAGTTACCATGTATTGCACAATCTTGAATAAGTAATGCTTCACCAATAGAGAAGACTATTGTTACTTATTCTCGGTGGACACCACCACCCAGATGGCACCATTTCAAGGCTCGCTGGTCTTTCATTGGTGGTTGGGCAGGTACCCTGGTATTGCAAACATGACAACCCAGGTGTCTTCTTTATTAGTGAAGCGTTATTTATTTGAGGTAGTGCAATATATGGTAACTCGTGAAGGATGAGCACAATATGAGATACAGATGAAATGATGCCCTTCTTGCTACTATCGCAGTTTTTTCTCTAAGAGTTGTCTATAGTGTATCCACACCGATATCATATGGATAATCTTACTCTTAAAATAAAATGCCTAGTAGCATTTAGTTTCATTTTAATATTATCACGTACACCTTCTGGCATCTCTCATATTGTGGGATTAACTTCAACTCAGTTGTCATGTTTGCAATACCAGGGTATCTGTCCACCCACCGATGAAAGGCCAACAAGCCTTGAAACGGTGCCGTCTGGGTGGTGGTACCCACTGAGAATAAGTAACAATAGTCTTCTCTATTAGTGAAGTGTTACTTATTCGAGGTAGTGCAATACATGGTAACTCGTTGAAGGATGAGCACAATATGAGATACAGATGAAATGTGCCCTTCACACTACTATCATAGTTTTTTCTTTAAGAGTTGTCTATGGTACATCTACACTGATATTATATATACTTAAATAGAAGGGATGCAAGAATATTTACTGATGCTCTTGAAGTAGTGCTAGGTTGTTGGAAAACTGCTATTCTAAGGGGATACAAAAACTAATAATTTAACAGAAGCTGCAAGCGGAGATAAAATTGATTCTTGTGCTGCTTCTATTTGGACATGCAGCAGACTGAAAAATAGTGTGTGGGATTGCTGGGTTGCATTGTGGGAAAAGCATATATATATGGACCATGTTAGGATTACTAAGAGCAAAAACAAGCTCATACACATATGCTTAAACAGTAATGCTAGGAGTATAGTAAACAAATTTGATGAATTTGAAGAACTAGTTAGGTCATTAAATGCAGTCATTGTAAGATTATCAGACACTTGGATCCAGTGTCATATAAAATTTGTGGAATTTAAATATAGTGATTATAATGTGTATAGAAAGGACAGATCGGATGGGAGAGACTGAGTTTTGCTTCTGAATAAGAAGCATTTATAATCTAAGGCAGCACACTCAGTTGATATTGCAATCTAAGGCAGCACCTTTGTAGACAATGCAATGTTGAGTCAGCTTTGTGTGGCATAAGCACTGGGAAAACAAAAATGAGAATAGGAGTATGCAATAGGTCCTAATGACTGTGATGAGTATAATTATACAGACAAACAGAATAGGCATATACATCAGAATGTCTAATAATGGGGGATTTTAACATTGCAGATATTGACTGGAACTTATGGGTTGCTCACTCTTATAGTAGCAAGACTTTTATGGATTTATTGGATGACTGTTTTCTAGATTTTCTATACCAGCATGTTAGAGAGGCAGTGAGAGAAAGCAGTACTCTTGATCTGATTATCACAATGGCTCGTCATGCATTAAAAATCTGAAAGTAAAAGAATCACTGGGTAGCAGTGATCATAGTGTATTGATATGAGGTTTACATAAAGATATAACTACTGTAAAAGGTAAAGTGAAGGGATTTTGCTTTTGTAAAGGTGATAAAAATGATCTTAGTTTTTAAATTATTTTCAGTGGGATACCAAACTGATAATGTTAAAAACTGCAAATTTTCAATGGGAAGTGTCAGAGAAGTAATCATAAAAGCTATGAAGCTTTATACTAAACTAAAAGCCATCTATCAACTAAGAGATTGTTCAAGGTTTAGACCTAAATGGATGTCAAATGAACTGATGACACTAGTCACAGAGATTAAAAAAAAAAAAAAAAGAAGCAAATTTCTAATTTATTTTTTTCATCTCTTAATCTGTAATGGGATGAGTGTAAATTAGCATAAACCTACAGAAAGTGAAAACTAGTCTGCAGTCAAGTCAAAGGGGATTAGGTCAATAAGGCAGATTAAGCAAAATCTTTGGCTATGAATGCAAAGAAAAGTAGCAAAGAATTCTTTGCTTATGTTAATACTGGAAGCATCCACGTTGGTTCACTAGATATGAATGGCATAACTGTTGATGATCCTATTCAAGTTACTGACAGACTAAATAAATATTTAACATCTCCATTCACCCGTGAAGAAGTTTAGGGATGGAACTGAGAAGAAAATGAAAGAAAAATTGTTGAAATTAAAAGTAATTAAGGGACCTGGGGTTGTGATAGGAGCTATCTAGTTATATTAAAAGAGGTAAGCAAGCCTTTAGTCATAAATAAAAGAGCATCTTTGGATTCAGGGTAAGTCCCTATGGATTGAAGATGTACACGTAATTTTGTATCATTTTTTGCTTTTCTGGAATCTAAATATATGTACTTAGATTTCAGAAAAATTTTGATATTGTTACATAAAAGACTGCTTTACAAATTGAAGCAGTGTGGCATTATGGGCAAGTGATTGCAGCAATTTAAGCAGGCTACTGTTATTGATAATGGAATGGATGAGTAGTAGAAGACAGAGAATAGTTATCAATGGGCTACTGTTATTAGTGGACTTTCAGTGCTGAACCCTAAGAAACTCCACTAATAACAGTAGAAACATGAGAAACTTAGGGTGCCTATTGTTGTTTTCAGTATTTATTAATAGTATTGATGAAGGTATATCAGGCTTAAGTGTGTAGGCAATACAAAGCTAGCCAGGGTGGTTAATGACAATAATCAGGGTGTAATACTATAATGTGATTCAATAAAATTAGATAGATGGGTTGAGAAGTGGTAATTAAAGTTTAAATGCAGGCTACCGCATATGGGTAGCAGTAATTCCAGAATAATATACCAAATGTGTGTACTGCACTCACTGTAATAGAAAATGAAATAGACCTCATGCTAATTGTGCAGTCAATGTTAATGTTCTTCAAGCAGCGTATGTATGGACTGTTAGGACTGTCCATGGAGTTTTGCCAGTGATATGCAGAAATTTTTCAGCAGGCATAAGGAAGTAATTATTCCTCTTTATAAGGGAATAATAAGGCCATATCTGTGTATGGGTCTGGTAGGTGCATTTTAGGAAGGAAGGATGTGAATTTGTTGGAATAGATGCAGAGAAGAGCAGTGAGATTAGCGAGGGGGAAACAAAAGGACACTCTTACCAAGTAAGACTTCAGTTCTGCAATTTGCTGCTGCAGAAGCATCTGGAAATTTGACATCTGTTTGAGGAAATCTGATTGAGGGGTTTAAAGCTTTGAATGGATTAAAACTAAATGTTGATTGCATCATTACTCTTACTCAGACAACACACACACACATCACATAAGGGGATATTAATTTAAATTGAGAGTAATGGTTTCAGGATGAATGTACAAAATTGCATTAAACCAGTGAGTAGTTGATTGTTAGAATGAACATCTGTCTGGTGAATGTTGTGGATGTGGGTAATTTGAGTATATTGTAGAACGAATTTAGGCAAATTATTAGAAGGGACACGTAGGTGATGTGGGAAGTGTTTTTTTTTTTTTTGCTTATTTTTATTTTTTTTATTTACTTATTTTTTTTGGCTAATGATGTATTAGCTTGCTTCCTTGCATCATTTGACAATACTAATACAATTATCTTTCCTCATTTTCTCAACACTGACCCATAACCTGCCTCCCTGTTCGTAAAGTTGTTATCGCCCTGCATGGTCCACTTCTTGATAGCCACAATGACCAGTATTTTCATTGGTGTAATGTTTTCCATGAAGGCAATCCTTCATATCCATTAGGGGGCTCATATCTGGTGAGTATGGGCTTGGCACACCCAGGGTCCTGAGCTAGATATCATCATTCTTCTCTTTCTTGATGATTCCTTTCTACTTTTGACTCTCTCTCTCTCTCTCTCTCTCAGGGTAACTCGGGAATTTTTTTTTTTGCTGGTGCAGCATAAGCTTCAGGCTTTCTTGCACCACATGGCTAATAATAATAATAATAATAATTAAACAAGTGACAATTTGATGGCACAAGTTCAGGTACACACAAGTACAGGGAACGTGTATATGTGTGTACAGAATGGTCTACTTAAATTTTGTAATAGCCTCCCTTGTCAGGATGCTGGTAAGGGGTATTAGCTGTATAGTGCAAGAAACCCACAGGCTTTTGCTATCTAAAAAACAAAAAATAAATATATATATATATATATAATAATCAACGATAATAACAAAAGGATAAAATAATAATAAATAAAACAAAAGTAACAATAAAATTATAAAGGAAAATATAAAAATATAAGAAGAAAATATATAAAATATATAAAAGTAAATAACAAAAAAGGACTATTACATGCTTTCATCCTCACTTGCAGAGGTAACTTGTTCCAAAAACTTGCTGCCAAAAATAAATTCCTGCAGTCTAGTCTACCTCTTCCCACATAATTTTAATTTATGACTACCATTTCTCTAATAATTTATAACAATGAAAATTTTTCATTCATTTTACAATCATCTCTCAGAGCCTTATACGTCTCATTCAGTCTCCCTCTAAGGTGCCTAGTTACCAAGCTCCATAGCCCGCATATTTGAAGCCTACCCTTAAAATGGTCACCCTTCTTTCTTGAAGCTCACTGTCTTTTTTTATATGAGACACAGTTCATACTTGGACACAGTATTTCAAATGCAGTCTTACAATTGCCTTATACAGTGGGATTATGGCCTCCCTATCTCTGCAGGCTATAATCATCGATAAGATATCATGGGCTTTCCTGGCCACTTGTTTACACTGCTTAGAGAACTCCATATCTTCCTGCATCATAACTCTAAATTCCTTTCTTTCCTACTATTTTTAATTCAGCCCCTGATAATTTATTTTGATCATTAATGACTTCCAATCTTAACATCATCTGCAAATTTTGACATCGCACCCTCTGTCTCCCCTTGTTAACATTGTTTACGAAAATCAGAAACGACAGTAGTCCAGTAAACACAGTTGTATTGGTTACATCATATGTCCACTGATCTTAAAAATTGCTTGATGTGACCAAATTTCATTGAGTAAATGTTCATTATTTTTACACATTTTTAGAAAATTTTCTGCAAATTCAACTTTCCTACTCGTGGATTTTTTTTTTTGGGAGCATGGTTTGATCCATAGTTTGCTTAACAAATAGCATTATTTCCTGTATGAGCTGAACATGTTCTGTTACTTCTAGGGAAATTAGTATCATTTTCCATCTCAAATATTTATTTATTTTGTAGCTAGCATGTTTTAGGTTGATGGAGAAACAAATGCGTAGGCCATTTTCTTTGGATAATTGTCACTTCTCTTGTAATCAAGTTTCACTACAAGAATTTTATCTTGGGTTGTTATTTCAGCCAGTGATACATATAAAAACTTTACTTCTTCCTATAGCAAACCAAAAAAAAAAAATCTTTTTAAATATATTTTAAGATATATTTTTTAAAACTTTAAAAAAATATATATCTTGAAACAAATCAGGTTTATAATCTGGCTTGTGGCTCACCTTGCCCATACTCATTTTATTTATTTATTTTATTCCCCAGGATTGAGGTGCTATGTATCTAGCTTCCTTGCATCATTTTGTCTATATTATTAGGCTTTTAGCTGAAATAAGTAGGGTGATAGTGGCTTCTTTTTTGGAATTGATTTTCTTACTCCTGCTAGTATAAAAAGAAGTCATTGGTATTTTTAAATCTTTTGAAAGTATCACTAAACCTTACTTTTTTTAAGTTTTAAATGATTTTATATAAAAACATAACATAATTTATGTATGCAGAATGTTTGTTTTTTACTCAAGTTTGATTGTAAAACTTAACCAGATAGATTAATTTTTTGTAATGAATCACTCTTACCACCTGGATAATACAAAGTTAGTTTATTAAGTGCTTTTGACCTAATTACGCTAAAATTGTTACAAGGGTGACATTTTGGGATCCTTGCTGGATCCAATAATCAGATTATATATGGGCTGCTAATAGCTCTTCACACCTTGGCTTGTCATCATTTCTCCATGATAATTTACCAGAAAATTTAATTAACTCATTTAATAATTTAGATAATGAAAAGATAATTTTTATCTACTTATCCGTCTATTGTGCATTGTCCCATATGTCACATATTAAAAAGGCAACTGTTATGATGATAACCATGAATTTTTTTTGCCTTTTTAATGCACAATGTAATGAATTAGAGACAAGTGACATTACTGTACAGTAGTGATAATTTTGTAATAACTAAGAGCAAAGTGGAGGAGAAATTGATAAAGTTAAACATAAGAAAAGCAAACCCTTAGCCATAATTATGAGAGCTTCTTTGGACTCTGGGGAGGTCCCCATGGACTGAAGATGTGCAAATGTGTCCCCAATTCACAAAGGGGGATCAAAGGGTGACACAAGTAATTAGAGACCTGTCAGTTTAACTTCTGTTCTGGGGAAATTAATGGAGTCTCTGGTTAAAGAAGTAATGCAAGGCCATCTAGAAAAGGCTGCAGCTATAGTTTAGACACACAGCAGGGGTTTGTTAAGGGAAATTGTTGTGTAACCAATTTGATTGGATACTATGATGTGGTCACAAAGAACTGGATGCAAAAAATAATTTTGATATCATATACTTGTATTTTAGGAAAGCTTTTGATACTGTTTCACATGGAAGACTACTGTACAAATTGGAGGGTGCCTCCGTAGCCAGGTGGGCAGGAACAGTAGTGCGTAGCACACGCTTCTTGATTAGACCCGGGTTCGAGCCCATGACCACCAAATACAGAGGATGCGGAAAGGTCAGGGAATGACCACCACATATCCCCGGAACAATATGGCCTAATGCTCCTAAAAACCAAATAACAACAACAACAAATTGGAGCAATATGGAATTAAGGGCAAATTGCTGCTATGGATAAAAGGATCGTTGAGTAGAAGAAGACAGAGAGTGGTAATCAATGAACACTGCTCTTTTTTTTTTTTTTTTTCAATTCCTACTATTAGTTCACACTCTCCCTATATATATTTATATATCTTGTTCAAATTTTCAATCGTTAATAAAATACTTTTTATTCATCCACTCAAGTTCAAATAAATTTTTTTAAACTTGTAGTGGATGACTCTTGATGTTAATACAGTTTTTTCAAATATTAATTCATTAATTAAATTTAATTAATTAATTTTAGTTTTATATGGGAGAAAAAAATTTCTCTTATATAAGATATTTAGCAGGATATAAATTTAGGAATAAATACCGTCAGTGGCGAAGCGTGTAGATCGCTGGAAAAAAATTTCTTTTTCAGATTCTTTTTTCATTCTGGGTTCTAGTCTGAGTCAAGGAGGGAACAAAATGGAAAATGAAACATGTGAATAAAAATAATAGTCCAACACCATATATAAAAAGGAAAATGGAAAATTGCAAGGAAATTCGCTTTCTATTTTGCCACTTAATATTGTGATTCTGTCATATGTATATACATATTTATATTAATTGTAATTATTTAATAAAAAGTAACTAAAATAAAATTTTTCTTTGTTGACCTAAGTAGGAATTGACTTTAAAAATTTTTTTTTTATATTACTTGTTTTTTATGTAAACCCCAAACACGAGAGGTATTAGAACCTATAGTACTTAGTACCATGCTTGGGTTGGAGGTTGAGAAGACGAAAGAAGATATATTTAACCCCGGGGGCTCACATCTGGTGAGTAGGGTCCTGAGCTGGATATCATCATTCTTCATTTTCTTGGTGATTCCCTTCTACTTTTGATTCTCTCTCTCTCTCTCTCTCAGGGTAACTTGGGAATTTTTTTTTTTTTTTTTCCCCTGGTGCAGCATAAGCCTCAGGCTTCCTTGCACCATAAGGCCATTAATAATAATAATATTTGTTGACATTGTACTTGAACTGTAGACGGTAATTTTCAGGAAATTCATATGAAGGTAGATTGTTCCAAAAAATGGCAGTTGAATGAATAAACGAGGAAGATGAAAAGTTGGTTCTGTGAGTTTGAAGTTGGACAATAAATGGATGTTGGATGGTGGCGGCACGTGTTCGGACTGTTTTGAAAGAGAGAGCGGGAATTATAGAAGCCAATTCAGAAGAACAGTGCCCATGGAAGTATCTGTAGAAAAGGCATGCAGCAGAAACAGTACGTCTATGAGACAGAGAGTGGAGAGACTCTGTTAGAGATGAGTCATTAATTAACCTAACTGCCCTCTTCTGAATGGAATCTGGAAGCCTGAGAGAGGTTTTGGGCAGCATTGCCCCAGATGTGGGAACAGTATTCCATGGTAGGTCGGATTTGCGATTTATACAGAGTGAGCAGCTGTTTGGAAGAAAAGTAACGCCGAGAGCGAAAGAGAAACCCAAGTTTTTTAGATGCAGAGGAAGCAATATTTGTAATGTGCTTGTGCCAAGAGAGATTAGAAGTCAGGGTAATCCCCAAAAGAGATATATCATTTTGCCTAGAAATCAGAGTGTCACTAAAGATAAACATAGGAGCAGAAGAATCCTTTTTGTGAGATGTAAGACAAGACTGAGTTTTAGAAGGATTGAAATCAACTAAGTTGCCTTTGCCCCACTGGAGAATTACCTGAACATCGGCATTTAAGGAATTGGTAGCAGATTTTCGAGAAGTTGAAGCTGATTGAGCAGGGCAAGGTTTCTCAAAATGGAAAGTGGAATGCAATGTACTATCATCGGCAAAACTATGTATAGGATTTCCAGTCAATGGAAGAAGGTCATTAATATACAAGAAGAAAAGAGTGAGGGAAAGAACTGGACCTTGGGGGGACACCGGCATTAGTGGAGAGTTAGAAGGCAGAGAGCCATCTACCATCACCATCAGTGAGCAACCAGAGAGAAAACTGGATAACCAATTACAAAAAACAGTTGGCAATCCATAAGATGGAAGCTTGTTTAGAAGACCTTTAAGCCAAACACAATCGAAAGCCTTTGAGATGTCAAGAGCAACTACTTGTGTTTCACCTAACGTCTCCATTGAATTAGTCCATAAATGGGTAACATAAGCCAGAATATCACCAGTGGATCGACACCGACGGAATCCATACTGGCAATCGTTGATCAGACGGAAGGTTTCTAGGTAGTTTAAGAGTTGGTGGTTAATTCTTTCTTTTAGAAAGAGTAGAAGTAATTGCAATGGGATGATAATTGGATGGGAGGAATTTGTCACCCTTTTTTAGGAACTGGCTGGATATGAGCAAATTTCCAAGCAGAAGGAAAAACACCTTTGGAATAAGAAAGTGAATAAAGGCGACACTGAATAGGAGTAAGTTCAGGAGCACAGGTTTTGAGAACAAGTGGAGAAATAGCGTAGGGACCTGGAGAGATTCCTCATCAAGATTCCTCAAAATCCCACTGACATCCTTTTGAAGGAAGACCACAGGAGGCAATGAATGGAGCGTGTTGGGAATGGTGGGAGGTGATTTACCAAGATCATTAATACATGAGTTGGAAGAAAAATGGGATGCTAGCAGGTCAGCTTTATCCTTGACTGAAGTGACAGCAGAACCATCTGGTTTGGAAAGAGGTAGGAGCAGAGATGGACAAAAGTTGTGGCCAATAGCTTTGGCAAGAGACCAGAATGCTCATCTACCATTAGGGCAAGAAGCAAGTTTTCTACTCTTAGCCTGTTCAAACTCTAGTTTGGACTGATTAATAACTGCTTTACAATTGTTGCGAGCTTTGGTGTAGGCAGAAAATGAAACTGGAGAATTGGAAACAAGCCAATTAAGATATGCAACATTCTTCTCTTGAACAGCCTTAGCACATTTATTGGAAAACCAAGGTTTAGATATAAGACGAGATTTTAAAGTGGAGTGTGGGATAAAGGATTCCATTCCTTCAAGAATAATTTCACTGACACGATCTGAGCAAACGTTGACATCAGAAGTTTTGAAACAGTAATCCGACCAAGGAAAAGAAGAAAAGAAATCTCGCAGGTCATCCCATTTTGCATTCTTGTAATGCCAAACAACACGAGGTTGGGAATAGCCCTGAGATAAAGGCTCCATTGGAGAAGAGACAATCACCAAATTGTGATCTGAGGTGCCTAAAGGACCACTCACTTCGACAGTGTACTTAGAAGGGTTGTTTGTGTGAAAAAGATCAAGCATGTTGGCTGTATGGTTAGGATTGTCCGGTATTCTTGTAGGTAAATGAACAATCTGTGCAAGGTCATTAGCAATTGCAAAAGCCTCAGCATCTCAACCATCTGGATCTGTGTGATTAGAAAACAGAAGCCAGCTGGAGTTGTGAACATTAAAATCAGCAAGGAAAATTACCTCACTGTTAGGAAAGTTGGACTGGAGAAAGTCAAGTTGCAAAGAGAGGAAGTCAAAGAGCTCCAAGTGATTAGTGGAGTTAGGAGAACAGTAGAGACAGATGAATTTGACACAATGAGGTAGAGAGATTTTAAGCCAGAGAAGATCAAAGAGAGGAGATTCCAAATTGCCAGGTCTCTGACAGGGAATATCAGAATGGATATATGCACAAGTACCACCTTTGAGGCGAAAGAAATCATATAGCAAATAATTTTGGCATCTGAGATGAGCAGTAGTTGAATCAGCCGTTAACTGAGATTCTGTGAGAAAAAGTACATGGGGTTTGGCAGACTGCAAGTGGAAATGGACATTGTTGAGATTAGAATTGACACCATGTATATTTGTGAAATGAATTAGGAAGTGCTTGGGAGGTTTAGATCTTTTCACAGATAAGCTTGCTCTATTAGTTTGATAATTCATGGTGTATTCAATAGTAAGAAAAAGTGGGTGGGGCATGCTGTATGAAGTAATGAAATATTTGGATATGGCATACACATGGTAAGAATATACCCAGATCCTTGACATAACGTGGCCTTGACAATGCTTCCCGCATACACACTACTCGGACTCCCTCCAGTCACTATCTGGCAGAGTAGAGGCAGCAAGATTATACACTAGCTGATCCAGAAGCCTCCTAGAGAGTTACCAATAGGTTCGGTCCAGTGTACTAACAAGCGGCCGACCTGCAAACACTGTTTTAGAGCTTTACCCTCGAAATGTAAGTAATATTGGATCTCGCCATGATGTTCATCATAACCTCAAAAGTCATCAGTCATACTGCATGATGGAAGAGATAGGGAAGGGTTGACCGGAACTGAGGTCTAGAGACTAAACACGGGTTCCACCACCTCAAGCCTCCAATAAGCAAAGTGGTGGTATTGCACTGGTTGATGAGAGTCATCTACCACCTGGTACTGGCTCGTAACATAGAGGGGCCGAATTCCTCCATGTGGTGTGGGCGCCACACCTCGACCTCTGCTTATGTTGGTTCACACCTGGGTGGTCACCCACCATGTACTTATGCATGGAGGTTATAACTAGGATTACTAACAGTCCCACCATTGTGAAGGTGCAACAGAGGATTTGACTGTCACAGACCGTCCGGACTTCGCCAAAATTGGTTCCACTTGATTTGAGTGTCACTGAATATCAGTTCCATCAGTGTTTTAGACTCCCGGGTAGCAAGTATAGCTTGTCTGGCATATCTGAGAGAATGTATGTGACAACCTCTAGGACCAATGTTATTAGTGGAGTATCCCCCTGGGTTTGGTGTGTGGCCCATTGTTGTTTTCTGTATTTATTAATGATATTGATGAAGGTATATCAGGTTTAATGTCCACGTTTGCAGACGATACGAAGGTTGGCACGGTTGTTAATGACACTAATGACAGTACACTACTGCAACATGATCTAGAAAAATTGAGCAGATGGGCTGATAGGTGGCAACTGAATTTTAACATTGACAAATGTAAAGTACTGCATATTGGTAGCAGTAATCCCAGAGTAATATATCAACTGTGTGGTACAGCACTCAAGGTACTGGAGAATAAAAAGAACCTGGGGTAATTGTGCAGTCAGATATGAAGTTTTATAAGCAGTGCAAATAGTCTGCAAAAGTAGCTCATGGTGTCTTGTCAATGATATACAAGAATTTTTCTAGCAGGGATAAGGTGGTAATTATCACCCTGTATAAGGCAATGATCAGTCTACACCTTGGAGTACGTGTACAGGTCTGGAAGCCTCATTTTAGTAATAAGGATGTAGAGCTCTTGGAATGAGTACAGAGAAGGGCAACAATATTGGTGAATGTTCTGCAAATTGCAGCATCTGGAGACTAGGCACCTGCGAGGGCATCTGATTGAGGTGTATAAGGCCTTGAATGGTTTGAGCAAGCTGGATGCCGATTTGATTCTTCCTCTTGCCCAGCTTAATCACCTGAGGGGATATAAATTGAGAAAAGACAGTTGTAGAATAGATTTGTGGAAATTTGACTTTAGCCAGCAAGTGATTGATTGCTGGAACAAACATCGATCTTTCGTTGTGGACGTTCACGGTTTAAATAAATTCACGGCAGAACTAAACAAATATTTGGAACGAATGGATTGGTGAATTGAGGACTTTTTTTTTTCTTTTTTGGCTAATGCTGTATATATAAACTTTCTTTCTTGCATAATATGCCTCTACTAATGCTAATGCTTAATATTACTATAGGGACTGACATGGTCATATTAATAAGACATTAAAAAAAAAAAAAGAATAAAACACCAAACCATGTTACAATACTGCAAATTCATTGTCTTTTTTAGTGCTAAACTTAGTAAACTGAAAGTCTGCTCCTGTGTATGAAGCCAACCTAAAAATAAAATTCAATAAACTGAAATAAGGTAAGGTAAGGTAAGGTAGACAATATAAAGTGCCACTCATCTCCAGCCTCCTCGACGTGGGCACCTGTACGTGGTGAGGGGACCTCCCAGTGATGCTGCTGGTCTTCCAGATTAACTTCACTGGGATCCAATACCCATACCTGTGATCCGTGGAAACTCAGAAAGGGGGATCCTGGTCGTTGAGGGGCCCAACCTTAATACACCACTTCGGCCCCTGCTTCAACAAGACAGGAGGTCCCGGACTGGCCTGACTGGGATCAATCGGTGGGTGGTTCTTACTGCTAGGTCAACTGCATTCCAATAAGTCTCCCTCCCTTTGGTCTTGGGATGGGATCAAGGCTTATTGGAAACGTGGGTATGGTGCTCCTAAGCGAACTTGGCATCCCATTCTTGTACACAGTACCTGCTAGCTCATGAGTGGGTGTCCCCTCGTAGGTCTCTGTGGTGGGTGAGATACTTTTAGGTACTTGTGGTGGGAATCGGAAATTTTTATCTTACACATATGATAAATTTAAATCCTATTTCTACTGGGCCCCAAAAAGGCCCCTACCAAACCAATCAGAAGATACCAGTAATTCCAATTCAAAAAGACCCAGAAATGAGGAGAGACCACCATCTGTGACACTGATTTTCTTCATTCTCCATTCCACTGGGAGAGCAGGCACTCGGGGAAAATGTCACCCTTCTTCATCCAGAAAGGATTAGAAGATTTGACAGGATCCCCAAAATCTGTCAAAAGGCTGCATTCTGGAGACATTTTAATTGAGGCTGCAAGCCAAAAACATGTGCAGCAACTTCTGAAAGCCACATCATTAGGGAAAATACCCTAATGATGTTGTTAATCCCCCCATAATTGTTAATCATTGTTAATCCCCCCATAAAACTCCTGTAAGCTACATCCATGGGAATACCCATCATCATCATCACCCCCATAAAACCCTGAATTCTTCATGCAGTGTCATATCAGAGTGAGGGACCTTCATGTTTCTGAAGAAGAGATCTACACAGAATTGAGAGACCAAGGAGTGATGGCTGTCAAAAGAATATCGATGCGGAAGGATGGGAATCTCTTCCCTACCCGAGTTCTCATCCTAACATTCAACACCCCATGGCCTCCAAGTTCCATAAAAGCAAGCTATTTAAACTGCCCAGTGAGGATTTATATTCCAAACCACTCAGGTGTTTTAAATGCCAAAAGTAGGCCACTCTCAAACAGCTTGTCGTGGCTCCCCTACCTCTGCTTGCTGTGGTGCTAAAGACCACGAGAGCAAGGAATGTTTAGCTTCTAAGCCAAGTTGTACTAACTGCCAAGAAGAACACCCTGCATACCCTCGAACATGCCAGAGTGGAAGGATGAAAAATATATTCAAAAACTAAAAACAGAGCTGAACATCTATTAGGAGGCCTGAAAATGCATCCAAACAATAAATAGCGCCAAGTGCTCATCGTACACCTAGAATGCTTCTGGGAAAAAGTACCATCGGTACTCAGACTGATATGACTATTCCACCAAGGGAGTCATTTACTCCCATTACATTCTATTTATTAAGTTCCCAAAAGCCCCCCAAAAAAATCACAGTCAGCCACCACTCCTATATCTGTACCTCCTAGTGCTCCACCACTTCCAAAACACAGTGCTAAAGAAACTCCAAAGAAATTGGAACAGCCACTTACAATCCAAGAAACAATGGATGTGGAAGATAAGGAGGTACAGAACAAGTCTGTCCTGGAACTCTTTGCAAAAGAAGAAGAAGATATGGATACAGGCCAATGCCTGTATCCATATCTTCCAAAGTCTTTCCAAAGAGAGAAATCCAGGAAGCCACCAGACAGACCCAATAAATCTAAATAATGGATACGTTTAAATTTCTACAATGGAATTCTATAGAAATAGTGATGACATCAAGGCCCTCCTGAGTAAGCAAGAGCCAACTTGCTTTTGCTTACAGGAGACGTATTTATAGGCAAATGTGGATCCTTACTTACATAACTGTTCAGTTATCCGCAAAGACAGAGCTGGGGAAGAATCGTATTTCATTCATTAACTTCTGTTCAGCAAATGACCCTATACGATATGAACAAATGTCCCTATACAATCTGAACCAACTAGTTATTAACAAACAGAACTCAAACTTAAGAAATAAAAAGTATGTCATGGCCACCACCCTTTGTAGCTTAAATTTAGCATTAGCATTAGTAGAGGCATATGATGCAAGAAAGCAAGCTTATGCAGCATCAGCCGAAAAAAAAAAAAAAAAACCCACTCCCTTTCACCCTTCCGTTCATTCGAAATACCTGTCCAGCTGAGCCTTAAATTTATTTAGGCTATAAACTTCCACAAGGGATAGAAGTCTGTTCCACCAACCAACTACCCGCTGGCTAAAGGCAAATTTCCGCACATCTATCCTACATCTGTCTTTCCTCAATCTGAATTTATGCCCTCTCAGGTGATTATTCTGAGCAAGAGGAAGAATCTCATCGGCATTTAGCATACTCAAACCATTCAAGGATTTATACACCTCTATCAGATCACCTCGCTGGTGCCTAGTCTCCAGACACTGTAATTTGCAAAACTTAACCCTTTCTTCGTAAGAGCAACCCTTTGTTCCATTCACTAATCTTGTTGCCCTTCTCTGTACCCATTCCAGCAGCTCTACATCCTTCTTGAAATGAGGCTTCCAGACTTGTATACAGTACTGAAGGTGTGGCCTGACCATTGCCTTATACAAGGGAATAATCACCTCCTTATCCCTGCTAGAAAAATTCCTGTATATCATTGACAAGACACCATGAGCTACTCTTGCAGCCCATCTACACTGCTCAGAAAACTTCATATCTGCCTGCACAATTACCCCCCAGGTCCTTTTCATTCTCTACCACTGTCGGTGTAGTACCACAGAGTTGATACGTTGCTCTGGGGTTACTGTTTCCCATATGTAGTACTTTACATTTGTCAATGTTAAACTTCATTTGTCACCTCTCAGCCCATCTACTCAACCTTTCCAGATCCTGTTTCAGCAGCATAGAATCAGTAGTGTCCTTAACAACCCTGCCAACCTTTGTATCGTCTGCAAACTTGGACATTAAGCTTGATATACCATCACCAATATCATTTAGAAATACAGAAAACAATGGACCCAACACTGAACCCCAAGGGACTCCACTAATAACATTAGTCCACGATGAGCAGTGTCCATTGATTACCACTCTCTGTCTTCTCCTCCTCAACCATCCCTTTATCCATAGCAGCAATTTGCCTCCAATGCCACACTGCTCCAATTTGTGCAGCAGTCTTCCATGTGCAATGCAGCCAATTTGCACCAATTTGTGCAGCAGTCTTAAATGGCAAACATATAAACCAAAATGGAAATTTGAATGCTAGTGCAGTCAGTCAACAGGTCTAAACCAAATGCAAATTAATATCTAATTAAATCATACTAAATTGGTTTAAGAAATAAATTAAAATTAAATGATTAATTAATTAATGTAAACCAAGTGATACAATGATAGAATACATTAAAACATAATGAAGGAACCAAGTGGTGGTCATGAACATTCAAACAGAATAGAAGTTGATGGAAGAAAATATAAATGAAAGGGGGAGGAACCAATATGATGGATTGTGTTACATTTAACTAAAATCCCTGTGCTTCACTATAGGGACTGACATGATAATATTACTAAGATTTATAATAAAAAAAAAAGGCACTTTGCCAGATGATATTTCAGTCATTTCCTTTCAGTTAATAACTGAAATAACTTTTTTTGGAGTTCACAAGCATTGATGTCCCCATGAATAAAGTGCTTGTGGGTTCTCCAGCTCTTTCTATTTTTATTCATTTAAAGTTCTGTTTTTTGTTTTGTTTTATCTCCCTTATTTTATTTCAGTTTATTGCATTTTATTTTTTGGTTGGCTTGGTACATACGAGTGGAATCACACCTTACTAAGTTTAGCCTTAAAAGGACAGCAGGAATTTTCATTCTGGCAACATGGTTTAGTGTTTCCTTTTTTGTAAGTCAGAGTGGCATCAGTGTAACGTCTGTTGGTTAAATGTGTAATTAATGAATTGAATAAAAAGTGCCTTCAGGTAGAGGTATTGTTGTTGTGGAACTATAGATTACTACAACTATAAATTAGTTATAAATCATCAGTGAATTGGTTTAAAAGTAAAGTTACTGAAATATAAATTATTCCAAGTGAATAAATACATGTCCTAAAGTGTGTATATTCATGCATGAATTGTTGAATAAAAATTGTGGTTGCTAGTACCAGTGTGAAAAAAAGACTTGACTCATTTTTGGACTGTGTTGATCAGCGTAATGCCCCACAGCTGATAACTCCACATGCTTGCTAACAAGTTGGACCTATTGGTTACTATTATGTCTATGGTATGGTATAGATTAGTATAGGTATTGGCAAAATGATGTGAGGAAGCTAGCTTAAGTAGCACTAGCCAAAGAAATATATAAATAAATAAAATATAGCAACCAATATCACTCACTTTTGTTACCTGTTTCTTTCAAGTATTTATGTAATCTCTACTTATATTCAGATAAATTTCCAAATTTCATTGGAGTAGGTGTCAGAACAGTCAATCCCTCTTTGACTAAAAGAAAATTTTAAGTCATCTGGTCTGTAGTTATCCCTTCTCAATCTAAATTGATGCTTCTTTATGTATGTCATGTGACTTAAATGTCCCCCATTTAGTTTAGCCAAATCTTTCAAGGCTTTTAAACACCTTGATTATATCACCCAGCAGATCATGGTGTTTCCAAACACTATAGCTTACAAAACCCTGCTTTCTCTCTTGATAAGAATATGTGTTTGCACTTTTGAGCAGTCGCATTGCCTTTCTCTGTACCACTTTTCCAAAAGGCTTACATCTTTCCTAAAGTGGGATCTCCAGACCTGTTTACAGCATTCAAGATGCAGTATTACCAGTATAATAGAATAATCACTTTTCTGTCTTTATTATTATTAACATATGGTGCAAGGAAGCCTGAGGCTTATGCTGCACAAGCTAAAAAAAAAAATTCTTGAATTACCCTGAGAGAGAGAGAGAGAGAGAGAGAAACAAGAATCAGAAGGGAATCACCAAGAAAGAGAAGAATGATGATATCCAGCTCAGGACCCTGGGTATGCCAAGCCCATACTCACCAGATGTGAGCCCCTGGGGTTGCCAGTGTTCCTATATATTAGAACCTTATGAGCTATCCAAACAGTCTATACTGTTCAGAAAACTTCATATAGATTGTATCATTACTCCAACATCCTTTTCATCATCTAAAATCTTGAGTTTGGTGCTACCCAATTGGGTAGCATCATGGTAATGCCACCCAAGTGCAAGACCTTGCATTATCCAGTGTTAAACCTTACCTGCTATTTCTTTACCTATCAAAAGAATTTATTCAAGTCTTGTTGAAATAGCACACACTGGTTGCTGTTACTACCTGCCCTGCCCACCTTTATGTCATCAGCTAACTTAGATATTAAACTTTAAATACTAGTGTCAATAACATTAATGAATATTAGAAACAATAAGGGATCAAGAACTTAACCCTGTGGCACTTCACTTATAACTACTTCATTTGTAACCCTTTGACTAGTAGTAACTTGCTCATAATGCCATATTGCATGAATTTAACAAAATTCCTTCAGGATTTAGTTTACTCAAACCTTTCAAAGCCTTAACACCTTGATCAGGTCACACTAGAATTTTTAATTGCTGTACTGACAAAACTCAAGTTATTCGTGTGGGACTTTATCAACAGCCTTACCAGAATCTAATTAAATTACGTAAAAGTTATTCCTTCTATTTGGTGCTTTACTGACAACTTTGTAGATCTGTATTGCAGCTTAGCAGAATTGCCAAGCTACAAATTTGAAGTAGCAGAGATTCTCTGCAAGTGGAAAACCCCAAATAGTTAACAACAAAGTTAACCCAGCACAGAGATAGGGAATCAACTTGAATTGGAGACATTATGGACCAGCAAACATGAAACCCATCAGGAAGGATAAAACAAAACATTGGCCAGAGATAATGGAGGAGTGCTTAGAGATGCAAGAAACCAGTGCAAGTGGAAGTTATCACTCAAGGGCATCAGTATAATATGCATTTATGCTTTGACAATTTGTTTTTCCATGCTGTTAATCCCCCCCCCCAAATCAAGGGTCAATTTATTCATGTTTTTAGATGGTAAATGGTGTAAAAAAATGGGAAGATCCAGAAGGGGAGGGAATAGCATAATATATACTGTCCAGTAAAAACATTAAAAACAGTAAAAACATCCATGCTTCACCAACTGGTGAAGCATGGACTCAACAGTGCATCTAAACATTGAGGATATATGTTGTACCATGTCAGCAGGATTGCATCCTGTAGATGTGCATTAATTTGTGGTAGGGGAATCAAAACATCAGATCTGTCAATTTCTGCGACCCCCATAGATGTTTTATGGGATTTATAGCCGGCAAATAATGTGGCCAGGGTAGCACCTGGAATACACTTTTCATGTTCAACAAACCACTCCTAAATAATATAATAGTTGATGTCTGAGGAATAATGGGAAGTGTGTGTGTGTGTGTGTGTGTGTGTGTGTGTGTGTGTGTGTGTGTGTGTGTGTGTGTGTGTGTGTGTGTGTGTGTGTGTGTGTGTGTAGTGTCAAATGGCATCAGCGGTTTCCCCCATCTCCGCTGGAATAATGGGAAGAATGATTCAAGCCCTTTTCAAACAAATGATGGTGAATCACAAGTTAACTTCTAATAGTTATTGCTACTACTTACAAAAACAGCAGCCCCCTTGATTCCCAATATTTAAAGATCAGTTATTAATGTATTTTACTGGTTATATAACTTTTCACAGTTAAGTAATACAGTTAGAAATCCTGTGATTTCTAAATAGAATTCTAATATTTTCTGATATATCTAATTGTTTTGTTCATAATGCAGAAACTTTTTTCAAAGCTTAAATTGAATTTTTTTTTTTTTTAATTTGAAATTTATTGTGGATAAGCCAGATTGACTATATCATGTGCCGTAGGAGGCATCTAAAGGAAATGAGGAACAGCAAGGTGATAAATGGAGAAAGTGTGTCTGCACAACAAAAATTGCTTATGGTCGATTGGGAGGTTGCAGCGGACGAAAGTAGGAAATATTCAAGACAGAGGGAGAAAAGGATAAAATGGTGGAGATTGAAAGAGGAGGGTTTGAGGAAGGAGTTTAGGGAAAAGGTGCTAAAAGGAATAAAGTTACCGGAAGGCTTGCAAGAGTGGTGGAAATTAAATAGTTGTATCAAAAGGAACGTTGGAGAACAGTTGTTGGGGAAAACATCAGGAAAGAGGGTGCCAGAGGAAAAGGAGGCTTGGTGGTGGAATGAGGAAGTGCAATCTGTGATAAAACAAAAGGAGATGAAGAAAAGATGGGATTTAACAGGTAGCCAGGAAGATAAAGAATCATATAAATTAGCAAATAAGGAGGCAAAAAGGGCTGTGGCAATGGCAAAGGCAACAAAGGCTTTTGTTTTATCACAGACGAGGCCTATGGGGAACTGGAAAGGAAAGATGGGGATAGGCGGTTGATGAGAAAAGCCAAAGTGAGAGACAAGGCATCAAAGGACTTCTCATCAATAAAACAGATAAAAGATGAGAGGGGAGTGGTGATACAGGACCAGGAGAAGGTTAAGGAAAGGAGAAAATTATATTTTAAGAAGTTATTAAATGAGGAAAACCCAAGAGCATTATGTGAGGATGGAGAGACGAATGAAAGAGTAGTGAAAGGCATAAACAGGAAAGAAGTGGAAAGTGCACTCAGAAAAATGAAGAGGGGGAAAGCAGTAGGTGCTGATCAGATACCAGTAGAGGTATGGAGAAGTATGGGCAAAGAAGGGATCGATATCTTATGGGACCTTATGGAAAAACCGTGGCAGCAGGAGAGGATACCAGATGAGTGGAGGGAAAGTATACTTGTGCCAATCTATAAAGGAAAGGGTGATGTGCAGGAATGTGGGAACTACAGGGGAATAAAGTTATTGTCTCATTCGATGAAGATCTGGGAAAGAATTGTGGAAGGAAGGATAAGGCAGGAGACGGAAATAGGAGAGGAACAGTTTGGTTTTGTGCCAGGAAGAGGAAAAACAGATGCGATCTTTGCTTTAAGGCAGGTAATGGAAAATGTACAGGGAGATGCAAGTAGAGTTGCACATGGTGTTCATAGACTTGGAAAAATCATATGATACAGTGCCCAGACAAGAGGTATGGAGATGCATGAGGGAGAAGGGTGCATCAGAAAAATATATAAGGCTTGTGAAGGAAATGTACGAGGGAGCGGTGACTTAGGTGAAGAGTAGTGTAGGTATGACTGAGGGGTTCTCTGTAGTAGTTGGCCTGCACCACTTGATATCGATGGATCGACTGTTGATGATCCTGCCCAGATAGCAAACAAACTGAATGAGTATTTTGCATCTACATTCACACACGAGGAGTTATTAAGGTTTGGAAATGGCAGAAGGTTATCAAATTGTAGCAGGATACTTAATGATTTTGTAATAACTAAGAGCAAAGTGGAGGAGAAATTGTTGAAGTTAAACATAAGAAAAGCACCTGGGGTGGATGGGATCTATCCAGTTATATTAAAGGAGGCGGCAAAGCAACTAAGCAAACCCTTAGCCATAATTATGAGAGCATCCTTGGACTCAGGGGAGGTTCCCACGGACTAGAGATGTGCAAATGTATCTCCAATTCACAAAGGGGGATTGAATGGTGACACGAGTAATTACAGACCAGTTTAACTTCTGTTCCGGGTAAAATAATGGAGTCACTGGTTAAAGATGCATTGCAGGATCATCTAGACAAGACTGCAGCAATAATTCAGACAAGCATGGGTTTGTTAAGGGAAAGTCTTGTCTGACAAATTTGATAGGATATTATGATGTGGTTACAAAGGAACTGGATGCAAAAAATAATTTTGATATCATCTATTTGGATTTCAGGAAAGCTTTTGACACTGTTGCGCATGAAAGACTATTGTACAAATTGGAGCAGAATGGTATTAAGGGTAAGTTGCTACAATAGATAAAAGGATGGTTAAGTGGGAGAAGACAGAGGGTGGTAATCAATGGGTGCTGCTCTTCGTGGAATAATGTTATTAGTGGAGTCCCACAGGGTTCGGTGTTGGGTCCACTGTTGTTTTGTATATTTATCAATGATATTGATATTCACAAAGGGGGATTGAATGGTGACACGAGTAATTACAGACCAGTTTAACTTCTGTTCCGGGTAAAATAATGGAGTCACTGGTTAAAGATGCATTGCAGGATCATCTAGACAAGACTGCAGCAATAATTCAGACAAGCATGGGTTTGTTAAGGGAAAGTCTTGTCTGACAAATTTGATAGGATATTATGATGTGGTTACAAAGGAACTGGATGCAAAAAATAATTTTGATATCATCTATTTGGATTTCAGGAAAGCTTTTGACACTGTTGCGCATGAAAGACTATTGTACAAATTGGAGCAGAATGGTATTAAGGGTAAGTTGCTACAATAGATAAAAGGATGGTTAAGTGGGAGAAGACAGAGGGTGGTAATCAATGGGTGCTGCTCTTCGTGGAATAATGTTATTAGTGGAGTCCCACAGGGTTCGGTGTTGGGTCCACTGTTGTTTTGTATATTTATCAATGATATTGATGAAGGTATATCAGGCTTAATGTCGAAGTTTGCAGATGATACAAAATTGGCAGGGTTGTTAATGACAGTAATGGCAGTGTGCTACTGCAACAGGATCTAGATAATTTGGGCAGATGGGCTGAGAAGTGGCAACTGAAGTTTAACCTTGACAAATGCAAAGTACTGCATATGGGTAGAAGTAACCCCAGAGAAACGTACCAACTGTGTGGTACTACACTTAAGGTGGTAGAAAATGAAAAAGACCTGGGAGTAATTGTGCAGGCAGATATGAAGTTTTCTGAGCAATGCAGACCGGCTGCCAGGGCAGGTCATGGGGTTTTGTCAATGATATATAGGAATTTTGCTAGCAGGGAAAAGGAGGTGATTATCCCTCTGTATAAGGCAATGGTCAGGCCACGCCTTGAGTACTGCGTACAGGTCTGGAGGCCTCATTTTAGGAAGGATGTAGATTTACTTGAGCATGTACAGAGAAGGGCAACAAGATTGGTGACGGGAATGAAGGGATCCTCTTACCAAAGAGAGGCTTAAGTTCTGCAAATTGCCGTGGCTGGAGACTAGGCACCTGCGCGGTTATCTGATTGAGGTATATAAGGCCTTGAATGGGTTGAGCACACTGAATTCTGATGGGATCCTTCCACTTGTTCAGATTACGAACCTAAGGGGGCATAAATTCAAATTAAGAAAAGACAGATGTAGAATAGATGTGCGGAAATTTGCCTTTAGCCAGCGGGTGGTTAATTGCTGGAACAAACTTCCATCTGTCGTTGTGGAAGTTGATAGGTTGAATAAATTTAAGGAAGAACTGGACAGGCATTTGGAGGGAATGGTGTGATTTTTTTTTTTTTTGGCTGATACTGCATAAGCTCATACACATGCTTTCTTGCATCACATGCCACTACTACTACTACTACTACCAGGGATCAGCTCTCAGCCCATATCTGTTCGATCTGGTAATGGATGTGTTGATGAGAGACGTGAAGAGTAGAGCACCATGGAGTATGTTGTTCGTGGGCGATATTGTATGTGCGAACCATCCCAAGGAAAGGTAGAGAAGAAATTGGAGGAATGGAGGAAAGAGTTGGAAGAGAGATGCATGAGGATAAGTAGAACAAAGACAGAATATATGGCATGGAATAGAGAAGATGAGAGTTCTATAAAACCGCAGGAGGAAAAGCTACTATCAGTTTCGAAATTTAAGTATCTGGGATCGAACGTTGAGAGGGATGGAGGATTGAGTGCAGAAATACAGCATAGAGTGCAATGTGGATGGTTGAACTGGAGAAACATGAGTGGGGTGCTGTGTGATAATAAAGTAAATTGCAGAATGAAGGGAAGAGTGTATAAAACTATGGTTAGACCTGCATTGATGTACGGTACCGAGACATGGGCGATTACAAGGGCCCAGGAGGAGAAGATGGAAGTGGCAGAGATGAGGATGCTAAAATGGATATGTGGTGCGATGAGGAAGGACAGGATAAGAAATTACTACATCAGAGGTACTGTTAAGGTGGGCCTCGGAGTAAAAAAATGCAGGAATCTAGGTTGGACATGTGGCTTGGACATGTGGAATGAAGAAGTGAGGAGTATGTGGGGAAGAGTTGTGAAAAGTTGGAGGTGATAGAGAAGAGGAAGAGGGGGGAGACCTAAGCTGAGATGGAAGGACAAGGTGACAGAGGATTTAAAAGAGAGAGGAAGCCCAGGATAGGAAGGAATAGAGGAAAAGAATTAAGGATGGAAATGCCGACCCTATATAAATGTGGGAAGAAGGGGAAAGATAAAAGAAGAATTTGAAATTTATTGTTTCAATTTATTGTTATTGACTTAACAATAAACTGCCATGTATGCAATCTTTTACCTACATTTTAAAACAATCATTCTGATTTTGTGTAAATTCATAACAAAAGTGATTAATACCCATGTTTTTTCGACAAATTTCATTGGCTATTGATAAATATAAAAATATTATTCTTTTTATTAATGCAGAATCCATCTTGCCATCATACTTCTCATGGTACAATAAGACCTAGAGAGTTAATTGAACTAGCTAACTTTGGTGTAGTAGAGTTAGAACCTACAGAGAGAGGTACTGGCCACAGCTTTAGACCAGCTCAACTCAGAAATCCAACCTGGTGTGACCGATGTGGGGACTTTATTTGGGGGCTGTATAAATCTAAGGAGTGCCTTCGATGTAACCGTGAGTATCCAGATGTTTTCTAAATGGAATGCTATGAATGCAGGCAGTTATTTTATATACAAATGTATTTTAAATGTACATGCAAATTCATGCATCAAAATTGAATTATGCCAATAGAGTTCTTAAGTAATTGTATTAATTACATGGCACTCCACTTAGTTACTGCAACTATTATCCAAGGTATTTTATATTATTCCTTCATATTATTTTTTCAAAAATAAGTAGCTTAAGTTAATTGTTATATGGATAAGTGGCATTTATCCACATAACAATATGGATAAGTGGCATTTATCCACATAACAATATGGATAAGTGGCACTAATCAATATTGTTAGGGACCAGAGTTCTAACCTCTCTGGTTTTTACGTAAAAACCAGAGAGATTACTTTTTACTGTAAAAAGTAATATAATATAATCAGCCAAGATTTAATGTAAAAAGTTGCCACACAACATTACACCATATACAAACAACATAAAATGAAACAAGTTAAGTAATGTATGCAATGAATTATGCATTTCTGGTCCTTTTGATTTTTTTTTTTCATTTTCTATTATTAATAGAAGCGAAAAGTAAATATAGTTATCTCCTGATCAATTAATTACTAAGAATATAACTTTATAGAACACTTAATAAAACTCTATACTTTTACATTCTTAGCCATTCACTTTAAATACATTATCAGCCTTACATAATAATACATATAAAGTGTGCTCTTATTGTCTAAAGCTAACGATAGTGCATTAAAACTATGTTGAATTTCTGATTTTTTTTTTTTTTTTTTTTTTCATTCAAATTGTATTGGAAAAAAAAAATAATAATACTTTCTGGATTTCTATTTGTCCAATTTTAATAAAATTTGGAATGGTCCAACAAATATTTTTAAAAAGCCCAAATATAAAATTTCATGAAAACCAATCCACTCAATGAAAATCTATATATATATATATATATATATATCATATTTTTATATTATGGGGAAGATTATAGTAAGATAATCGTATTAAGATATATACCTGGATAGATCTATAGAAAATGCATAAGGTAATATAATACTATAGAACTTTCAGTTTAAATACACAATTCTTTGTTTGTGATAGCAGACTATGGTAGTAGTGTGAACAGCATAGATTTAATTGTCTCTCGTATTGTGACTACCTTTACAATGAGTATTGCACTACCTCGAATAAGTAACGCTTCACCAATGGAGAAGATTATTTTTACTTTTTTCTCAGTGGATACCACCATCCATACTGTACTACTGTAGTTTTCAGGCGCCTCCGTAGCCAGGTGGGAAGGAGCAGCAGTGCGTAGCACACGCTTCTTGATTAGACCGGGGTTCGAGCCCGTCACCACCAAATACGGAGGATGCGGAAAGGTCAGGGAATGACCACCGCATATCCCGGAGCAATATGGCCTTAGTTGCTAATGCTCCTAAAAACCAAATAAATAACTAACTTTGGTCCTGGAACGGTATCAAGGCTTATTGAAAACATGGGTATAGTGCTCCTAAGTGAATTTGGCATCCCTAACCGATCAAATGAGGATGACACCAATTCTGTTAAAAGAGCCAGAACTGAGGATAAAACACCATCTGTGACATTGCTTTTCCCTCATTCTCCATTCCACCGGAGAGAAGTCAGTTGGAAAGATGTCACCCTTCTTCATCCAGAAAGGATTAGAAGGGTTGACAGGATCACCAAAATCTGTAAAACGGCTGCATTCAGGCGACCTTTTAGTCAAAGCTTCAAGCACAAAGCAAGCGGAAAAAATCCTGTAAGCTACATCCATAGGAATACCCATCATCATCATCATCACCCCCATAAAACTCTGAATTCTTCATGCAGTGTCATATCAGAGTGAGGGACCTTCATGTTTCTGAAGAAGAGATCTGCTCTGAATTGAGAGAGACCAAGGAGTGACAGCTGTCAAAAGAATATCAATGTGGAAGGATGGGAATCTCTTCCCTACCAGAGTTCTTATCATAATGTTCAACATCCTTCAGCCTCCAAGTTCCATAAAGGCAGGCTATTTAAACTGCCCAGTGAGGATTTATATTCCAAACCCATTGAGGTGTTTTAAATGCCAAAAGTACAGCCACTCTCAAACAGCTTGTCATCGCTCCCCTGTCTGTGCTTGCTGTGGTGCTAAAGACCATAAGAGCAAGGAGTTTAGCTTCTAAAAACCAAATAACAATAACATAACAAATAGCATGCTAGAGGTGGAAGGATGAAAAAGATATCCAAAAACTAAAAACAGAGCTGAACATCTATCAGGAGGCCAGAAAACACATCCAACCAGTAAATAGCGCGAAGCCTTCACATATCCAGAAAGCTTCTGGGAAAAATACAATCAGGACTCAGACTGATATGACTATTCCATCAAGGGAGTCATTTATTCCCATTGCGCACTATTTATTAGGTTCCCAAAAGCCCATCCAAAAATCACAGTCAGCTATCACTCTGATATCCGTACCTGCTAATGCTCCACCACTACCAAAACCAAGTGGTAAAGAAAAGCTATAAAGATTGGAAGAACCACCTATAATTCTAGAAACGATGGATGTAGAGGATAAGGAGGTACTAGACTAATCAGTCTTGGAACTCTTTATGGAGGAGGAAATGGACACGGGAAAGTGTCTATACTTCCCCAAAAAAGATAAATCCAAGACTGACAAAAGTAACCTCAGAAGCTGCCTAATCGACCCACCAAGCCAAAATAATGGCTAAAATTCCTACAATGGAATTGTCATGGATTTTGGCAAAATACTGATTACAGTAAGGCTCTCCTGCAGAAGCACAAGCCAGTCTGCTTTTACTTGCCAGAGACTTACCTAAAGGCAAATGATAACCCCACCATGTGTAACATCATAATTTTTTGTAAGGATAGAATTGTGGATGGTCCTGCTCATGGAGGAGTATCTATCTTTGTGGGCAACCAGATCCCAGTTCAGCCTGTGCTACTTATAACCAGCATAGAGGGTGTTGCAATTCACCTTACAGTGGGTTTTTTGTTAACCATCTGCTCTATATATTTGTCACCTGGAACCGACATCTCCCAGAAAGACCTTGATGATCTTATAACGTAATTGCATTCCTCTTTTTTTACTTCTCGGGGATTTTAATGGAATTAACACCCTGTGGAGTAGTGCTAGCAACAATGGAAGGGGGCGAGTCGTAGAGCATATGCTAAATGACAGTGACCTCTCCCTTCTAAATGTGGGAACAAACACCTTCTTCCACATGCCTACCTGTACATTTTCTGCCATTGATCTTTCTATCTGCTCCTCTTCTCTACTTCCTTCACTCACTTGAGAAGTTGAGAAGAACCCATATGGAAGTGATCACTTCCCTGTGATAACCTGCTTACACAGTGGGAGACAGGAGACAGTGTCTTCCTTTCATGTTATCACAGTGGGAGACTGATCAGGCTGACTGGTATGCCTTCCAATATCTGTCAGAGTTTGATATCAATACAGTCAGTCAGGAGCTCATCAGTGATGCAGTCATATACATCACAGAAAATATCATCCAAGCAGCTGCGAATATCATTCTGAAAACATCAATATGGTTTCCACATTACTATTATTATTATTAGCCATATGGTACAAGGAAGCCTGAGGCTTATGCTGCACCAGCCAAAAAAAAATTCCCCGAGTTACCCCCCCCCCTGTGTGTGTGTGTGTGTGTGTGTGTGTGAGAGAGAGAGAGAGAGAGAGAGAGAGAGAGAGAAAGGCATCACCAAGAAAGAGAAGAACAATGATATCAAACCATGGTGGAATTCATGGTGCACAGCAGCAAAAAAGGCTCAAAACAAAGCTTGGGGATATTCCAAATATATCCGACCATGGCCAACCTTCCAGCCTTTAAACATGCATGAGTCAAAGTACAATACATCCGCTGTCAGAGTCAAAAGGAATTGTGGATCTGTTTCATATCCTCTATTACCCAGATGACGAGCCCTAAGGCAGTTTAGGAGAAAATCCGCAAAATGAATGGGAAAATACACTGCACATCCCTCATCTTTCCTAGAATGTAATGGATGCACTATTGCAGATTCTACTGCAATAGCAAATGCTCTTGGGCAAACTTTTTCCATTATTTCACCAACATTATCCTACTCCCCAGAGTTTCTGGTACATAAATATAAAACTGAGAAACAGGCCTTTAATTTTACATCCAAGAGTTTCCGCCCATATAATGAGCCGTTTACCATCCACAAGCTGAAAACAGCACTTGCCCATACAAAGGCTACCACTGTTGGACCAGATGACATCCGTTATGAAATGATCAAACACCTTTCACCAAAATCCATGGACCTTCTGCTCTTCCTGTACAGCAGAATCTTTCTTGAAGAGCAATTTCTGAATATCTGACGCAAGGCAACTGTTCTTGCTTTTGCTAAGCCAGGAAAGGATCCTAAATCTCTGAAAAACTATTGCCCTTGCTCTGACTAGCTGTCTGTGCAAAATATTGGAGAGAATGTTCAACTCTCGTCTCTTATGGTACTTACAGTTGAATGACCTTCTCTCCCACTTTCAGTGCGGCTTCTGAAAAAACTGGTACATACTGGACCACTTAATTAGACTGGAAACGTCTATCCGAGATGCTTTCCTAAAAAGAGAACACCTGGTGTCCATCTTCTTTGACATGGAAAAGCGTATGACACAACTTGGAGATTTGGTATTTTGCAAGACCTTTATAACCTCGGTCTAAGTGGTCACTTTCCCATCTTTATTAAAAAATTTTTATCCTGCCATCATTTCCAAGTTTGTTTGGGATCTTTCCTTTCCCGGCCCTTTTGCCAAGAGGAGGGGGTACTGCAAGGATCTGTCTTAAGTGTCACACTTTTTGCCATTAAAGTAAACTCCATTACTGAACAACTGCCTCCAACTATAAACAGTGCACTCTACATCGATGACTTCAGCATATTTTCTCAATCATGCAATATGAGGGTTATTGAGAGAAAAATGCAACAAGCCATTGACCATCTTAACCCCTGGGCCACGGCAAATGGCTTCAGGTTTTCACCGTAGAAAACTGTTTGCATCCATTTTTGTCGCAAATGTAACTTCCACCCCAAGCCTGAATTACGACTTAGACAAAACACTGTTCCAGTAATAGCAGAGATGAAATTTTTGGGACTCGGTATTTGTCAAAAAGCTGACATTCGTCCAACACATTCGTCAGCTATGTATTGGACTCATAATCTAATTTTGAAAGTACTAATGTCTGTACCATACATTAGTACTCTCAAAATTAGATTATGTGTCTCAGGTATATGCATCTGCCAGAAATAGCAGACTTCATTGGCTTGACCCCATCCACCATCAGGCCATTCGTATTGCTACTGGTGCATTCAGAACATCACCTTTCTGAAGTCTATATGTTGAAGCAAATGAACCATCCTTGTCGCTTCAAATGCAGTTGTCTCTACAAAAAAAAAAAAAAAAAAAAAAAAAAATGCCTTCAAGTTGAAATCCCTGCCAGATCACCCCACGTGGACATCCGTTTTCGAGCCACAATGGGAAAATCGTGATAATGCACGTTGGACTGCCATTCGACATTCATGTTCAAGAGCTACTCAACGAGCTTAACATCACAGTAGATGAGGTCGCTCGATCACCAAGGCAGCCCATTCCACCCTGGCATGCTCATATACCAGCATGCAACTTCTCACTCAAGAGTGCGACGAAGTCTAATACTCCATCTTCTGTCTACCTTCAGCTCTATTCACAACACCATGCAGAACATTCTGACTTCTTGCCAGTTTACACATTCCATTTCCATTTATTTGTACACACAATTATTACATATATATATATATATATATATATATATACACAATATTTACAAGAAGATATATAAACAATTTTATATATATTAACATTCTAATTACACATATATAAAATACTATATTATATTTGACCTCCTGGTGCATTGTGTACGTGTATCCCAGAATCAAATGTGGCTCCTAGGCAAAAGCCTGTCTCCACCTAGTTCATCTGTTTTGGCATAGAACCTCTAGAAAACTAGCCTAAAAACATGTGCAAGGTATTATACCACCGCAAATACAAGGCAGCTGCTGCCCAGTGAAAGCGATGGTATAATACATCGACGGCTCGAAGTCAGAATCATATGTGGGATCTGTTGCTGTTTTTCCAGCTAATACTATATCAGAGCAGATACCCCTTGACAGCAGCATATACAGGGTGTCTCAAAAATATTGGTACAAACATTTAGGGGAGGTAGGTAACATCTAAAGGAATGTGAATCGCATAGGAACCCATAACCTGAAACGTCACCGTAAGTCGGTACACGGCACTGTTCATCAGTTTGCGAGAGGGAAAATTTCTGGTTTACTCATTCAAGCAGTAGTCGCCGCACGAAGAGCATGCATCGATATACGAAATGTGAGCTGGCAGACATGCACCTAGTGTATGGATTAGCAGAGGGCCCACATGGTGTGTGCCCCCATGCGGCACAACATTCGCTTCGCAATAAATGTGTGGGCAGGTATGGTCGGTGACTGCTTAGTCGGCCCATACCTGTTACCATCCCGCATGAATTCCGCTAAATATCAGGTCTTTTTTGAACGAGTTCTACCAGGGTTACTTGACGATGTTCCAGCAAATGTGAGATGCAACATTTGGTTTCAAATGACGGGGCACCTACCCATTATGGAAGGTGTGTTCGTGACCATTTGAACAGACGTTTTGGGCGTCGATGGATTGGCCGTGGTGGACCCCTTGCCTGGCCCCCACGCTCACCTGATTTATCGAGCCTTGATTTCTATCTGTGGGGGCCCTCAAATCTATCGTGTATGAATCACCTGTGGAGATGGAAATGGATCTCGTGGCGAGACTTGTCTGCACTGCTGCTACTGTCAAAGAAACTCCAGGTGTGTTCGACCGTGTCTGCCAATCCATGCTGCGTTGGTGTCACGCATGCATCGTGTCTCATGGTGGAACCTTCGAGCATCTGTTGTAACATCATGAAATGCATCCATCTCATACTCCATTGTTAATATTATGTCAAATAAATGTTTGCCACTAATTATTGTCATTTCTGTTTCTTGTGCCTCTGCTACTACTTTCCCGTGACGTTTACGGTTATGGGTTCCTATGTGATTCACATTCCTTTAGATGTTACCTACCTCCCATAAACGTTTTTACCAATATTTTTGAGACACCCTGTATACTGCAGAGCTACATGCTATAGAAATAGCTCTAGATCACATGAGAAATCACCAATACCATCGGTGTATTATATATGCCGATTCAACGAGTGCACTACAGGCACTCGTTGAATTTATCAGCAATGTCACACACTAATCGTCCAACCCTATCCCAAATTCAGCAGATAATATATACCCTCTATGCAGGTGGATTCGATATCCATTTCTGCTGGATCCCCAGTCACATCAGGATTAGAGGAAACAATTTGGCTGACACTGCAGCCAAGTCGGCAACCTTTAAAAATAATTTTGACCTGTTAGTTCCCTATACAGACTACAGGCAAGTAATCTGCAGTAAGTTACATTCTCAGTGGCAAGAATCGTGGCATTGCCTGGCTACAAACAAACTATATCGGATTAAGCCTGTGATCCATCTTTGGCAGTAGAGTTTACGCAGAGATTGTAAAGAGGAAGTTGTTCTTGCTTGGCTCCTCACAGGACACTGTCATCTGGCACACTCCTTTTTGCTAAGGGCTGGTGACCCTCCTATGTTCGAGCAATGCGACACCATTTTATCCGTTCAATATATTTTATCCGATTTTGCCACTTTTTGAAATGCTTGTTTTACTGCTTTTACCCATCTGACTGAGCCATATACACTCAGTCAGATTTTCAATGACAATGTGTCAGCAGTTTTTAAATTTTTAAAATCGATTAATATACACTCATATGAAATATACAATTTACTTTTACTCTTTTTCTGACTTTTGTTTATTGACTGGTATCTATATATATATGTATATATGCACTTTTGATGAGGTAACCTTTTCAGAGGTTACTAATCTCATCTTTTTTGAATTTTAACTTTTTCATGGTGCACTATAACCTTGCTATTTTTGCGTAACAAAAAATCAAATCAAACGCCATGTCTACATTTGATGACTTGACCAGCACTTCAAATTCATCAAATGTATTTACTATAGTCCTAGCATTGGCATACATGCAAGTATATATGCAGCTGTTCTTACCCTTAGTTACTCTAACACAGCCATATATTTACTTGTTCCGTGATGATTCCTAGCAGTCCTTGAAATCCCCAGTGCCTTGCTTTCCAGGCTGTTGCTAATTCCAGTAAAAGCAGTGCAAGAATCACTTTCACCTCTGCCTGTAGCTATTGTTAATCTGTTAGTCTGTGCATCCCCACAAGTGTATCCCCCAAAAGCAGAAATTCTTAATGATCAACGTGGAGAACAAGGCTTTATCCTTCCTTCTCTTTAATTCTATTCTAATGCAATTCCTTCCATACTCTAATGTTAAACTAACTTAGTTTAACCAAATGACAGGATTTGATGTAGAATCCAGAAATGGTGCTAGTTAAGTACTTCTGTTGTGTGAGAGTTTAACTTATTTAATATAATATTTTGTCGCAATAAAATTTACTCGATAGCAATAATTCATTGTTAGTAACATTATTCATTGAATATTTATTGTTTAATAACACTAATTAAACTTTTAAATCGTTAATTAATGATATTCATATTTCAAATTCATTATTTATACAAAAAAATAATGAAAGATAATGCCACTTTGTTTCTATGCTATTATTTTACTTTGAAATAATATCAGAACATTTTATATTTTTGTTATTAAGAATTAGCTTTTAATTAATTGCAATATTGAAGTTGTTACTTGTTTTTTTTAAACTGTGTATTATGATATACAAGATGTTAAAAAATATTAATTTTATTAGATTAAGAAATTTTGTACAATTTTTATTTTTGCAATAGAATGTCAATATACTTGTCATCAGAGATGCAGAGATCTTGTTACCCTTGATTGTAAAGGGTTTGGAGATACTCAGACAACCAATCTGTGTGATATAGTAGATGATTTTTCTGATAGATCTTTTGAAGACCAGGTAATTCTTTATTTTCTCTTGCTACTCTAATTGTTATGGAATATAATAAACCTTTATACAAAACTTTCAGCATTCAAGGTGTGATCAGAAAGTTATGACTTTTATTTAAATTATAATATATCTCAATTACCACTCTTATACCACGTGGAGTTTTAATATATTTTATTTAGGTGTTACCTAAACTAATATACATTGAGTAACATTTCAGGTACCTTGCTGTTGGGAGACAAAAAACATATTTTACACTGAGCAGATCTAAATAACAACAAAAAAATAAGATGTATTTACATATGATCATTTCTAATTTACAGAAAATTGATGAAAAGTTCTAGTTTATATTACCAAATTATCAAATCAGCAATTAGCATATCTAAGTTATGGTTATGCGCTAAAGGAATAATTCTATGTTACAGTTATGTTACAATGAGCTATTTTCAGTTGCCATTACGGTTAACCTATTTTTAATTAAATAAATAAATAAACATCTTACCTGCTGACCAAGTCCTCCTGCCGGATGCTCAGACCTAAATGGGCAAGAGGCTCAGTCAGCAATACATTTTTATAGGTAAAGTATTCATATAGTTAGCCAATAAGAATAGTGCTAGTTGCCTGTGTGAATCCAGGATGCTTGTGTGGTGACCTTTGTTCTCTTCCTCTTCCTCTGGTATCCGGTGTAGAGGATACCCATGTTGGCCTTTGCTCATCAGATGTGTAGGTTGTTTCTGGGATCTGAAAGAGGGTGTGCGCTGTGTGCTCCTCTGGTTGTTTAATTTCTTTTTCTTTCTTGGAACTTTATTTCTTCACTTATTTTTTCTTTAAAGAGATGAATATATCGTGGGTTGAAATCAATCCCCTGTTTTCTATTGATTGCTGAGAATCCAAATAATTTGATAAGAAAGTCTTCTTTAAATTTTCTTCTGTTATACTGTTTATCTGTAGAAAGGATGTTTGTGTTACGAAAATTCCAAGTGTCACCACGTTGGAAGGCATGGAGAGCTGTATCATATTGTTGAATTCTGCCATATTCTACATCTTATTTGTGCTCTTTTATTCTACACTGTAGGTGTCTGTATGATTCCCCTACATATATACTACCACATCCACATTCTATCTTATATATAGCACCTCTAGGATTATCTGGGTAGTTGGACTGTAGCTTTATGATCTGTTTGATGGAGGCTGAACTTTTGTAAAAGGTGAAGATCCTGAATTTCTTGGCTTCTTTGGCTATTTTAGAACTGATTGAGGTATGTACGGCATACATATGGAGATGCTTCTCCTATCGATGTCCAGGTGGGAAGGAGCAGCAGTGCGTAGCACACGCTTCTTGATTAGACCGGGGTTCGAGCCCGTCACCACCAAATACGGAGGATGCGGAAAGGTCATTCAGGGAATGACCACCACATATCCCGGAGCAATATGGCCTTAGTTGCTAATGCTCCTAAAAACCAAATAACAGCAACAACCTATCGATGCTAGATTGTGATTGGTTAATGGACTTGTAGGTGTCTGTGATGGCTTTATTGATGATGTGGATCGGATATTTGTTCTTTAAGGCAACCCTGGTTATTATATTTAGTTCCAGTTGTATATTATCTTCATTGCAAATACTGTAGGCTCTCCGGATGAAAGACTTTAGAACACCTATTTTTGTAGGTAAAGGATGGCAGGATTTATAGTTTAGTATGATACCAGTATCTGTGGGTTTTTTGAAAACTTCCATATGTAGTTTTTTGCCCTTTCTTGAAAAAAGGATGTCCAGGAACAGAATTTGGCCTTTGTGAGAGATTTCCATTTTGAAGTTGATTTTTTGGTGGTGGCTGTTGAGAGCTTCCAAGAATTTTTGTAAATTATCTGTGCCATGATTCCAGACAGCTATGATGTCATCCACGTTTTATCTGTTGGTTTTCCAAGGCATCTTCTTCAAATTTAGTCATAAAAATTTCTGCCAGGAGAGGAGATATGTCGTTACCCATGCTGAGACCAGATATCTGCGTGTAGAATTTCCCATTAAAGGTGAAGTAAGGTTTACCCATGGAGAGATCTATGAGATCCATTATTTCTGTGGCCGGAAGGGGTCTTGGGTATCCTGTTGTGATATGGCTATCTATATTTTGGAAGAGACATGTTTTTGCTTCTTCTAAGGGGATGGTAGTGAACATTGAGTCCACATCAAAGGACACTAGAATATCTTCTTTGTTGATTCGGCATCCTTTATTCTGGTTATTAAATCCTGGATATTTTTTAATGATCTTTGGTTCTTCAGAACTATCTGGGAGAGGAGTTGTTTTTTGATATCTTCTGTCCTGAGTAATGTCTACCACTAATAATGGGTCTGGCAGGGAATCCTGGTTTGTGTGCTTTTATGTTGGCAAACATGTACGGTGTTTCTGAATTGTTAGGGTTTAACTTTCTTGTGTAGGTCTTCATCAATAAATTTTTTGTCCAGTAAGGCTTGTAGTTTTCTTTTTACTTTTTTCTTGAGGTTGCTGGTGGGATCTGTTTTTAACATTTTATAGGTGCTGGTATCTTTTAGAAGCTCTTCTACTTTCTCAATGCAGTTTTCTTTGTTAATGATGACTGTTGTGTTCCCTAGATATATGTATATTTACGTCTTCTTTCAGATTTTTCAATGCTTTCCGTTCCTCTGTGGATAGGTTGTTGTTCTTATTGTAGATCTTCTTGTAGTTTGAGCTGTATATTAACTGCATGGCTGTGATATTGATTGTATCTTTGGCTAGATTATCCTGAATGCACTTTTGATTATTGTGGATGTTGGCTAGGAAATCTAATGTGGGGATATGTTTAGGTGTCGGTTTAAAATTAAGGCCTTTGCTAAGTAACTGAATTTCTGCATTGGTGAGAATTTTTGAGCCAAGATTGATGATGTGGTTAGGGATTTTGATAGTATTATTATTAGGATAATCCACTTCACTTACTGGATTAATTTTAGATGTATTATTAGGTTGTTTGTTCACTGCATCCCTCATTATCTTTAGCGTTCAGTGGAAAATTTTGATTTATAAGTCTAGAGAATTTTACTTCGAGATATTTGGATAGATCTATATGTGTTTTTGTGGAATGAATGGATATTAGATGCACCATGTTTGAGAAATCATTTCCATTCAATTTATTCTTTAATCCCTCAAAGTTTTTATTATAAGTATCTGTCGTTTTTGATATGTCTAATTTGTTTAAGTGCACTTCATAATAGTTTTAACTTCATGATCTTAATAGTTCTACCCAAAAAGTTGTTTTTAATAGTCTTTTATGTTGAGACTGGCAGGAGTGATTTTTTTCATTTCTACATTTTATGAGAATTTTATGTCTACATTTAAGTTTTGTGATCTTTATGCTAATATTTTATAATTTGCTGATAAGACGGACAGTAGTTGGTCTGTACCTAGTTCTAATATGGTTAGGGAAGGATGTTACTTGGTTTCTGTTGCCTCCATAGCCAGGTGGGCAGGAGCAGCAGTGCATAGCACACGCTTCTTGATTAGACCAGGGTTCGAGCCTGTGACCACCAAATACGGAGGATGCGGAAAGGTCAGGGAATGACCACTGCATATCCCCAGAGCAATATGGCCTTAGTTGCTAATGCTCCTAAAAAAAAAAAACAAATAACAATAATAACTTGGTTTCTAGCCATTTAAATTATAATATATCTGAATTACCACTCTTATACCATGTGGAGTTTTAATATATTTTATTTAGGTATTACCTAAACTAATATACGTTGAGTAACGTTTCACGTATCTTGCTGATACCCATCATCAGACCTTGCTGTTGGAGGACAAAAAACTTACATTTTACATTGAGCAGATATAAATAGCAATCAAATAAGATGTATTTACATGTGATCATTTCTAATTTACAGAAAATACATGAAAAGCTCTAGTTTGTATTACCAAATTAGCAGTCGTCTCCGTAGCCAGGTGGGAAGGAGCAGCAGTACGTAGCACACGCTTCTTGATTAGACCGGGGTTCGAGCCCGTCACCACCAAATACGGAGGGTGCGGAAAGGTCAAGGGAATGACCACTGCATATTCCCGGAGCAATATGGCCTTAGTTGCTAATGCTCCTAAAAACCAAACAAACAACCAAATTAGCAAATCAGCATTTTTTTTTTTTCTACGAAAACCCCAAACATGAGAGGTATCAGAACCAATAGTACTTAGTACCTTGCTTGGGTTGGAGGTTGAGAAGACGAGAGAAGATATTTGTTGACATTAGACTTGAACTTCTGTAAGCCGTAATTTTCAGGAAATACGTACCTATGAAATATGTTTGAATAGGCTAAGATTAGAAAACTTGCTTTTTGCCCTAATGGTAGCCGAGCATTCTGGTCTCTTGCCAAAGCTATTGGGCGCAACTTTTGCCCATCTCTGCTCCCACCTCTGTCCAAACCAGATGGTTTTGTTGTCACATCAGACAAGGATAAAGCTGATCTGCTAGCATCCCATTTTTCTTCCAACTCGTGTATTAATGATCTTGGTAAAATGCCTCCCACCATTCCCAACACGCTCCATTCAATGCCTCCTGTGGTCTTCTGTCAAAAGGATGTCAGAAGGATTTTGACGTATCTTGATGGTAAGAAAGCTCCAGGTCCCGATGGTATTTCTCCACTTGTTCTCAAAACCTGTGCTCCTGAACTTACTCCTATTCTTTGCCGCCTTTTTTCACTTTCTTATTCCAAAGGTGTTTTTCCTTCTGCTTTGAAATTTGCTCATAACCAGCCAGTTCCTAAAAAGGGTGATAAATCCCTCCAATCCAATTATCGACCCATTGCAATTACTTCTACTCTTTCTAAAGTAATGGAGAAATCAATTAACCACCAACTCTTAAACTACCTAGAAACCTTCCGCCTAATCAATGATCGCCAGTATGGATTATGTCAGTGTCGATCCACTGGTGATATTCTGACTTATGTTACCCACTTATGGACTAATTCAGTGGAAAGGTTCGGTGAAACACAAGTAGTTGCTCTTGACATCTCAAAGGCTTTCAATCGTGTTTGGCATAAAGGTCTTCTAAACAAGCTTCCATCTTATGGTTTGCCAACTGTTTTTAGGAAATGGTTATCCAGTTTTCTCTCTGATCGCTCACTGAGGGTGATGGTAGATGGCTCTCTGTCTTCTAACTTCTCCACTAATGCCGGTGACCCCCAAGGTTCAGTTATTTCCCCCCCCCCCCTATTTTCTTCTTGTATATTAATGACCTTCTTCCATTGACTGGAAATCCTATCCATAGTTTTCCAATGATAGCACTTTCCATTTTGAGAAAACTTGCCCTGCTCAATCAGCTTCAACTTCTCGAAAATCTGCTACCAATTCCTTAAATACCGATCTTCAGGTAATTCTCCAGTGGGGCAAAGACAACTTAGTTGATTTCAACCCTAATAAAACTCAGTCTTGTCTTATATCTCGCTAAAAGGATTCTTCTGCTCCTATGCCTATCTTTAGTGACACTCCAATTTCTAGGCAAAATGATATATTTCTTTTGGGGATTACCCTGATTTCTAATCTCTCTCTCTCTCTTGGCACAAGCACATTACAAATATTGCTTCTTCTTCATCTAAAAAACTTGGTTTTCTCTTTTGCTCTCAGCATTACTTTTCTTCCAAACAGCTGCTCACTCTGTATAAATCGCAAATCCACCCTGCCATGAAATATTGTTCCCACATCTGGGGTGTTTTCCCCAAAACGGTGCCTCCGTAGCCAGGTGGGCAGGAGCGGCAGTTCATAGCACACACTTCTTCTCCTAAAAACTAAATAACAAACAAACAACAACAACAGCCCCCAAAACCTCTCTCAGGCTTCTTGATTCCATTCAGAAGAGGGCAGTTAGATTAATTAATGATTCATCTCTAATAGAGTCTCTCCACTCACTGTCTCATAGACTTACTGTTTCTGCTGCATGTCTCTTCTACAGATACTTCCATGGGCACTGTTCTTCTGACTTTGCTTCTATAATTCCCACTCTCTCTTTCCAAATAGTCCAAACACGTGCCACCACCAGCCACCATCCATTTACTGTCCAACTTCAAACTCACAGAACCAACTTTTCATCTTCCTCGTTTATTCATCCAACTGCCGTATTCTGGAACAACCTTCCTTTGTACGTATTTCCTGAAAATTACAGTCTACATAAGTTCAAGTCTAATGTCAACAAATATCTTCTTTCGTCTTCTCAACTTCCAACCCAAGTACTGTACTAAGTACTATAGGTTCTAATATGTGTTTGGGGTTTACATGAAAAAAAAAAAAAAAGAAGGAAGGTTGTTCCAGAAAACAGCAGTTGAATGAATGAAAAGGAAGATGAAAAGTTGGTTTCTATGAGTTTGAAGTTGGACAGTAAATGGATGTTGGCTGGTGGTGGCACTTATTCGGACTGTTTTGAAAGAGAGAGCAGGAATTATAGATGCCAATTCAGAAGAACAGTGCCTATGGAAGTATCTGTAGAAAAGGCATGCAGCAGAAACAGTACATCTATGAGACAGCACGTGGAGAGACTCTTTTAGAAATGAGTATTAATTAGCCCACCTGCCCTCTTCTGAATGGAATCTAGAAGCCTGAGAGAGGTTTTTGAGGCACCGTCCCAGATGTGGGAACAATATTCCATGGTAGGGCAAATTTGCGATTTGTACAGAGTGAACAGCTGTTTGGAAGAAAATTAACGAAGAGAGCGAAAGAGAAAACCAAGTTTTTTAGATGCAGAGAAAGAAATATTTGTAATGTGCTTGTGTCAAGAGAGATTAGAAGTCAGGGAAATCTCCAAAAGTGATATATCATTTTGCCTAGAAATCGGAGTGTCTCCAAAGATAAGCATAGGAGTAGAAGAATCCTTTTTGTGAGATATAAGACAAGATTGAGTTTTAGAAGGATTGAAATCAACTAAGCTGTCATTGCCCCACTGGAGAATTACCTGGAGATTACCATTTAAGGAACTGGTAGCAGATATTTGAGAAGTTGAAGCTGATTGAGCAGGGCAGGGTTTCTCAAAATGGAAAGTGGAATGCAATGTGCTATCATTGGCAAAACTATGATTATGATTTGCAGTCAATGGAAGAAGGTCATTAATAGACAAGATGAAAAGATTGAGTGGAAAGAACTGAACCTTGGGGGGACACCAGCATTAGTGGAGAAGTTAGAAGACGGAGAACAATCTACCATAACCCTCAGTGAGCGATCATAGAGAAAACTGAACAACCAGTTACAAAAAACAGTTGAAAAACCATCAGATGGCATCTTGTTTAGAAGACCTTTATGCCAAACACGATCGAAAGCCTTTGAGATATCAAGAGGAACTGCTTGTGTTTCACCAAACTTTTCTATTGAATTTGTCCATAAATGGGTAACGTAAGCCAGAATATCCCCAGTGGATCGACACTGATGGAATCCATAATGGCAATCGTTGAACAGACTGAAGGTTTCTAGGTAGTTTAAGAGTTGGTGGTTAATTGATGTCTCTATTACTTTAGAAAAAGTAGAAGTAATTGCAATGGGACGATAATTGGATGTGAGCGATCTGTCACCCTTTTTTTCCAACTGGCAGGATATGAGCAAATTTCCAAGCAGATGGAAAAAACCTTTGCAAAACTTGTTTTGAGAACAAGTGGAGAAATACCATCAGGACCTGGAGCTTTCTTAGCATCAAGATTCATCAAAATCCTTCTGACATTCTTTTGTCGGAAGACCACAGGGGATTGAATGGAGTGTGTTGGGAATGGTGGGAGGTGTTTTACCAAGATAATTAATACACGAGTTGGAAGAAAAATGGGATGCTAGCAGATCAGCTTTATCTTTTGCTCAAATGACAACAGAACTATCTGGTTTTGACAGAGATGGGCAAAATTTCGGCCAATACCTTTTGTCAATAGACCAGAATGCTCGGCTACCATTAGGGCAAGAAGCAAGTTTTCTACTCTTAGCCTGTTCAAAATCTAGTTTGGACTGATTAATAACTGCTTTAAAATTCTTGCAAGCTTTGGTGTATGCAGAAAATGAAACTGAAGAGTTGGAAACAAGTCAATTACAATATGCAACATTCTTCACTTGAACAGCCTTGACACATTTTTTGGAAAACCAAGGTTTAGATAAAGGATTCGATTTTAAAGTGGAGTGTGAGGATACCATTCCTACAAGAATAATTTCACTGACCCGATCTGAGCAAACGTTGACATCAAAAGTTTTGAAACAATAATCCGACCAAAGAAAAGAAGAAAAGAAATTTCACAGGTCATCCCATTTTGCATTCTTGTAATGCCAATCAATGCGAGGTTGGGAATAGCTATGAGATAAAGGCTCCATTGGAGAAGAGACAATCACGAAGTTGTGATCTGAAATGCCTAAAGGACCACTCACTTTGACCGTGTACTTAGAAGGGTTGTTTGTGAGAAAAAGATCAAGCTTGTTGGCTGTATGGTTAGGATTGTCCGGTATTCTTGTAGGTAAATGAACAATCTATGCAAGTTCATTAGTAATTGAAAAAGCCTCAGCATCTGGACCAGCTTGGTCGGTGTGACTAGAAAACGGAAGCCAGCTCGACTTGTTAACATTAAAATCGCCAAGGAAAATTACCTCACTGATAGGAAAGTTGGACTGGAGAAAGTCAAGTTGCAAAGAGAGGAAGTCAAAGAGCTCCAAGTGATTAGTGGAGTTGGGAGAATGGTAGAGACAACAGATGAATTTGACAGAATCAGGTAGAGAGATTTTAAGCCAGAGAAGATCGAAAAGAGGAGATTCCAAATTACAAAGTCTCTGACAGGGAATATCGGAATGGACTTATGCACAAGTATCACCTTTGAGGCGAAAGGAATCATACAGCGAGTAATTTGGGCAACTGAGATGAGCAGTAGTTGAATCAACCGATAACTGAGATTCTGTCAGAAAAAGCACATGGGGTTTGGCAGGTATGAAGTAATGAAATTTTTGGATATGGCATACACATGGTAAGAATATACCCAGATCCTTGACATAACGTGGCCTCGACAATCCCCCCCCCACATACACACTACTTGAACTCCTTCCAGTCACTATCTGGCAGAATAGAGGTAGCAAGATTATACACTAGCTGATCCGGAAGCCTCCTGAAGTGTTACCAATAGGTTCGGTTCAGTGTACTAACTAGTGGCCGGCCTGCGAACAGCATTTTAGAGCTGTACCCTCAAAATTTAAGGAAGATTGGATCTTGCCATGATGTCCATCATAACCTCTAAAATCATTAGTCATGCTGCATGATGGAAGAGATGGGCAATGGGTGACCGGAACTTAGAACCGGAGACTAAACATGGGTTCCACCACTTCAAGCTTCCAATAAGCAGTGGTGGTATTGCACCGGTTGATGAGAATCATCTACCACCTGGTATTTCCTGGTAATACAGAGGGTCGGCAATCCTCCATGTCTGTGCGCCACACTTTGACCCGTACTTATGTTAGTTCACACCTTAGTGGTCACCCACAGTGTGCTTGCACATTTTGGTTATACCCAGGATTACTAACAGTCCCACCATCTTGAAGATGCAAGCAGAGGATTTGTCTGTCACAGACCATCCGGACTTCGCCGAAATTCAGTCCACTTGATTTGAGTGTCACTTGAATATCAGTTCCATCACGTTTTTGAGTTCCAGGTAGCAAGTACAGCTTGTCTTGCATATCTGAGATAATGTCTGTGACAACTTCAAGCAATTAGCATATCTAAGTTATGATTACAATCTAAAGGAACAATTCTATGTTACAGTTATGTTACAATGTGCTATTTTCAGTTGCAATTATGGTTAACCTATTTTTAATTCATTTTCTACAAAAATAGGTGTTCTAAAGTCTTTCATCTGGAGAGCCTATAGTATTTGCAATGAAGATAATATACAACTGGAAATAAATACAATAACCAGTGTTGACTTAAAGAATGGCTATCCGATCCGTGTTATCAATAAAGCCATCAGGGACAACTCCAAGTCCATTAATAAACAATCACAACCTAGCATCAACAGAAGAAGCACCTCCATATGTATTCTGTACACACCTTCAATCAACTCTAAAAAAGGCAAAGAAGCCAAGAAATTCAGGATCTTAACCTTTTACAAAAGTTCAGCCTCCATCAAACAGATCATAAAGCCACAGTCCAACTACCCAGATAATCCTAGAAGTTCTATATATAAGATAGAATGTCGATGTGGTAGTATATATGTAGGGGAATCATACAGATGGTACAGTGTAGAATAAAAAATACAAAAAAAGATATAGAATATGGCAGAATTCAACAATCGGATACAGCTCTCGATGCCTTCCAACATGGTGACACCTGGAATTTCCTTAACACAAGCATCCTTTCCACAGATAGACAGTATAACAGAAGAAAATTTAAAGAAGCCTTTCTTATCAATTTATTTGGATTCTCAGCAATCAATAGAAAACAGGGAGTTGATTTCAACCCACGATATATTCATCTCTTTAAAGAAAAAATAAGTGAAGAAATAAGGTACCAGGAAAGAAAAAGAAATGAATCAACCAGAGCAGCACACACCGTAAACCCTCTTCCAGACCCTAGAAACAGCCTACACATCTGATTAGCAAAAATCAACACGGGTATCTTCTTCACCGGAACCAGAGAAAGAGAACAAAAGTCACTGTACAAGCACCCTGGATTCAGACAGGCAACCAGTGCTATTCTTATTGGCTATCTATATGAAAACTGAAAATAGCTCATTGTAACATAACTGTAACATAAAATTGTACCTTTAGATTGTAATCATAACTTAGATATGCTAATTGCTGATTTGCTAATTTGGTAATATAGACTAGAACTTTTCATCTATTTTCTGTAAATTAGAAATGATCATATGTAAATACATCTTATTTTTTGTTGTTATTTAGATCTGCTCAATTTAAAATAAGTTTTTTTGTCTCCCAACAGCAAGGTGTGATGATGGTATCAGCAAGATTCCTGAAACGGTGCTCAATGTATATTAGTTTAAGTAACATAAATAAAATATATTAAAACTAAACGTGGCATAAGAGTGGTAACTTAGATATATTTTAATTTAAATTGATAGAAACCACTTAACGTCCTTCCCTAACCATATTATGACTTTTATTTATTACATAAGGTGGAGGGGCAAGGTGAGGTGACCACATTACTGATACAAACCACTTCTTACTCCACCAAACCGGTTTTCAGTGCATGTTGACACGTCTTAGGTTGCAATATAATGAATATAAAATTGGAACATGAGTGTAGCAAGTTTTGTATGAAAAACAAGAAAAATGTAGCAAAAATATTCCAAATGTTAAGAATTGCATATGGTGATGCCATATGGAATTCTTAATATTTGGAGTATTAATGCTATCACTAACCATTCAAGATATCACTTTGAATGGTTAGATGGCAAACCAGGCCTATTATAAAGAGTTTACTTCTGTTGAGGAAAAAAGTTAAAAGAAAATGCCACCAACTATATGACAGTGGTGGATGGTTTCGGACAATGCTCCATCACACTCTTCATTCAAGAATTTATGCAGAAATCAAGAAAACATGTAGTATTTTCTTCAAACAGGCCTCTGAGGTTGGGTATATTCATACTGTAGTTTTTAGTGTTTTGCACCAATCTTGCGTAGAAATAAAAATAAAAAAAATAAAAACACCAAGGAAACTGAACTTTTGATAACTGTGTTTATAATAAATTACAATAACCTGTATTTACAATAAATTTAACTTTACAATAAACTATACATATGAATTATTAAAATCTGCTACATTATAATCAATAAAATGCATTAAAATATACTAGATTAAAAGCGATAAAAATCGTAGCTTTCAAAGGCTCCAGCCTTCTTCTTCAGCGGTGAAGAAGAAGGCTGGAGCCTTTGAAAGCTACGATTTTTATCGCTTTTAATCTAGTATATTTTAATGCATTTTATTGATTATAATGTAGCAGATTTTAATAATTCATATGTATAGTTTATTGTAAAGTTAAATTTATTGTAAATACAGGTTATTGTAATTTATTATAAACACAGTTATCAAAAGTTCAGTTTCCTTGGTGTTTTTATTTTTATTTCTACGCAAGGTTGGTGCAAAACACTAAAAACTACAGTATGTAGTATTTTATCCTTCCAGTTCACCTGATTTTGTGGCATGTCATTTTTTCTCTCTTCCCTCTCAGAATGAAGCTGAAATGATGAAGATTTGATGACATTCTAACCATCCAATAGAACGTGATATGTATTCCAACTGGCTCACAGTTGAAGGCTTCCAGTATTGCTTCCAGAAGTGGCAGGAATACCGAAACAACCACATATCATCAGGGATAAACTATTTTGAAGTGAACTGCTTATAAATAGTCTTAGGACCATTTGATTAGACCTTATATACAGGGTGTTTCACAGAGAAATAGCTGAACGTCAGGTGGTTATAAATTTGGCAGTTTTAAATTAAAATGTTACACAAACAGGTTTGGTATGGCATTCTTAAGCATTACAGAACTGTGTACAAGCTTTGTACTTAGTTCTTCGATTTGTGAGTCCCCCCCACTTCTTCCTCCCTGCTTAATGTTGGATCAGATCATTTGATCAGTTAGACACTTTCACTTTATCAGGTCCTAATGCCCTCCAAATAGTTATGTTTACTTATTTGAAAAAGTATGGTAAACAGGGCCTTTTTGCGATCACATATGAATAGTAACATTTTCAATCCATTTTTTTTCAGCATCTAATCAGGTCCGTTGACTCCATTTCCTCCTGCCTTGCCAGCATGAGTCCAGACAGCTCTAAGTTGGGATTATTTTTATTTTTAAAGAACCAAAATGTATTCAAAGTTTCCTATCCTGCAAAAGTTTTTTTTAGATTAACTATGCTATCAAATTATATGCCAAGATTTATGTAAACCAAAAATATAATAAAATAAAGAGCAATCAACATTTTAGAAGCATAAAGCTAAAGTTTCATAAACATGACAAAGTATAATGTACATCATATAGATTCAATATATTGAATATATAATTCAATGCGAGCTTAAACATGCTAACGTAAATGACTTTACTTTAGTCAAGTTGTGAAAAATAAAAACTTCTATAGCTTTTATTTCCAAAATAAATAGTAGTATTGTGCATAGTAACGAAATTGTAGGTTTTTAATTGTGGTAAACAAGTAGCACTTTGGTTCTAATCACTCAGAATGCTGTATATTTTTTTTTGTTTTACTAATAAACTTTATTCTAGTAAGGCTATAACTAATTTAAAGCTCTACAAACCTAACAGTATAGTGCAATGCACATCATGCAAACTTCATAGTGCAATGCACATAACGCAAACTTCATAGGCCCTGGGTGCCAAGCGATTGTGACTGAGCAAATTCTCTGTGCTTAAAGTGCGATTTTCCAAATAGTGATTCATAGTTCTTTTACCTTCCTATACTAAAAAAATTTATTTATTTAATAACAGCTCTTGTTAAAAAAGTACTTTACAGAGCAATAAAGGAAAGCCACCTTTCTTTATTTCTTATATATTTATTACTAACACCTACTACTTCTTGCTTGGTTACACCAGGCACTGCTCCTGCCTCCCCGTGGCAGGGCCGGAAACCTTGGCAGAACAGTTAATCTGCCTAGGGCCAAAAGGAGCAATTATGAAACACAATAAGTTTCCTCCTCTAGAGGTGACAAGCTCTCAGCCAGACATAGAAAATGAATATGACATGTCTCAACCCAAGAGGTTTAAGACCAACTCTTCAGACATACATTTTTCTGCATTTCTCATAATGCACTCTTACAGATCAGCCTCTCACCAAATTGTCTCCATTTCTTATCCATAAACACCTCGAAAGTCTTGCAGGATCCCCTAAAACAGTCAAGTGACTGCAATCAGGTTAACTACTAGTAGAAACAATCAGCGAGAAGCATTCGGATCATCTACTGAAAGTTACAAATTTTGCTGGAATTTCAGTAAAAGTTTTTCCCCCATGGTACCCTAAACACATATAAGGGTGTTATATCTAGCTGGGACCTATTGAATGTCTTGGAGGAGGAGATAAGTCAAGAACTTCAGGAGCAAAATGTAATTGTAGTAAAAAGAATCGTGATTAAAAAGGACAATACACTTGCAGCTAAAAGGAATATTATACTCACTTTTAATACCCCAAATGGCACCTCCCTAGCCAGGTGGGCAGGAGCAGCAGCAGTGCAAAGCACGCGCTTCTTGATTAGACTGGGGTTCAAGCCTGTGACCACCAAATACGGAGGATGTGGAAAGGTCAGGGAATGACCACCGCATATCTCCGGAGCAATATAGCCTTAGTTGCTAATGCTCCTAAAAACCAAATAACAACAACAACAACAACAATACCCCAAACCTACCTTCTTCCATAAAATCTCTTCCACAGGTGGAAAACTGAAAAGAAAATTGTGAAGTATAAAATTGAAAATAAAGTAAGCTTTCAAGAAGCGAGAAAATTAATTGCTCCAAGTATTACTAAACATTCATATGCCAGTTTTACTCAAAAATAGCAATCAGTGGCCACCCAGACTGATGTTATATTCCCTTCAAACACCTCAATCTCTGACTGGGCACAAACTGTTCTCTCCCAGCAACAGTACAATATCCCCAAACAGCTGAACCAGGCAAGCAATACTGATCTTACAGTACCAGCAAAATCTCCTTCTCCTCCTCCAATGAATGCTGCTGCATCAATAATCGAGGCTCAAACATAAAAATGAATATTCAGGACACATCCATGGATACAATTTCTCCAAGGCTGAATTGATCGATAAGGCTCTTATCATATACTCCCTCCAATCGTGTCTGGGCAGAATTGCAGACACTTTCAAATTCAACCCTAACTCACGGTTTTTTTTTTCAGCATTGTCTTGTACTTGTTAAGTAATTCTGCTGGTCTCCTACTCTTAACATCATTAGTGCCAACATGTACAACAATATCACCCTTTGTGCCCTTAAAGGATGATATCTGTCCTACAACGTCATCAACATTTGCCCCTGGCAGACATACCCTGGTCCTGTTCCATCTATCCTTTTTGCACAATATGTTTCCTGTTTCCCTGACAATAGAGTCACCTACAACAACTAGTTCCTTTGGGACCAGTACATTCTGCCTTGGGGGTTGCCGCTGTGTTGCGTGATGTTCAAGTGCAAGCTCTGGCATTGATGTGTGCAGCTGAGAGATTGATGGGCCCCTCAATTTAAATCCTTTGAGAGCATCCACCCTGTCCTTCAAGCTCTCATATAAGCCCATAACAGTGTCGAGTTGGCACCTGATTTCCTCGCACTCCTTACATCACGCACACACAAAGACATTCTCCCCTTGGCAATATCATGTCCCATTCCTGATTTCTCCACAAATATCAAACAAGCAGTGCATTTCAATAGACTGTGATTCAGAGGACCTATATCCCAGTGCAGTTATAACACTATATATATATATATATATGTATTTCGGTATTGAATATTATCTCCGAGTTACATTATATGACTTTCTTATCCTCTGTCAACTTAGATATATTAATTTATGATGTTATGTTTGTAATAACTAGGTCGCTATATTTATTTAGTTAAAAAAGTACAATTCAATTGACAATGAAATTTAATAAGATTAATAAATTTTACTGATTAATTGATACTGTTATACTCACTATCTAGTTTTCCGTTAAACCTTACGCTAGCACACGTATCGTATAACAATGGCGGCATTAGTATCTATTTATCTCCCACCAAGTCATACCTTCTCTTACCAAGATCTTGAAAACCTGCTAATACAGTGGTGCCTCCGTAGCCAGGTGGGAAGGAGCAGCAGTGCGTAGCACACGCTTCTTGATTAGACCAGGGTTCGAGCCCGTGCCCACCAAATACGGAGGAAGCGGAAAGGTCAGGGAATGACCACCGCATATCCCCGGAGCAATATGGCCTTAGTTGCTAATGCTCCTAAAAACAAAATAACAAACAAAACAAACAGCTAATACAGCTACCTTCCCCTGTCTGTCTGTCTGTCTGTTTGGGGATTTCAATGGCCACCACCCATTATGGGGATCTACTAAATTGGATAGGCATGGCTGACTGATTGAAACCTTCGTAGATAAGCAAAACCTTACCATTCTTAATACCGGTGCACCTATTCACATACAATTACCAACTGGACAAACTTCTGCAATTGATCTCTCGATATGCTCCCCGATTCTGTTTCCAATCATGGAATGTTCTGTTATGGACGATTCCATGGGCAGTGATCATTTTTCGATTATCTGTGATTTTCTCACCACACAACCACCATTAGCCAAACCCTGCAAGAAATGGAAGTTCTCTCGAGCCACCTGGGTCAAATTTCAGTCAGCTGTCACTCTGGATGAGAAATTTATACGAACACAGTCGATAGATGAAGCCACAGATTATATCACTTCACACCTACTATCTGCAGCTGACTGTCTAATTCCATTGTCGAATCACCAGTCCCGATGGCACCTTAACTATTGGTGGAATGAAGAATGCACAAAAGCAAAGAAGTTAAAAAATAAAGCAAGGAATTTATTTTGTAAATCTCCAACCACAGCTAATCTTATCAACTACAAGAAATTAAGGGCAAAAGCACGTCTCATTCAAAGGAAAGCTAAGAAGAATTCTTGGATTCGGTTTGCATCTATGTCTCATCTACATAAATACGTCTCATCTACGTCTCATCTACATAAATAGAAACACTAACTCCAGGTTAATATGAAAGAAAATTAGGCAGATTTCCGGCAAATTTCCAACCACCCCTTCACCAATTCTTTCTTGGAATGGGCAAGAACTCTCTGCTCCTGAGGACTTAACAAATGCCTTGGGCAAAACCTTTGCCCAAGTTTCTGCAGATCAAATTATTCTCTGGATTTCTAGAAAATAAAGACCACGACTGAACAACGTGCCATCAACTTTCGAACCTCAGTTTCCCTTCTGTATAACCAGCCTCTGCAATATTCTGAACTTCTACATACCATTAAAACAACACACAACAGTGCTGCTGGGCCAGATGGAATAACTTATATCATGTTACAAAAGCTTGGTGACAAAAATTTGCAAATACTGCTGGTCTACTATAACTGAATATTTCTGAAAAACATTTATCCCAGCTCTTGGCATCATGCTGCAGTTCTTGCGTTTTTGGAACCTGGAAAAGATCCTACTGGTCCATACAGTTACAGACCAATTTCCCTCTCCAGTTGCCTTGGTAAATTACTTGAAAAAATTATCCATAATTGACTTGTTTGGATCATCGAAACAGAACACCTAATGAGTAATCATGAGAACCGAGGTTTCGTAAGAACAGGTCCTCCTTAAATCTCATGATCAAAGCTGAGTCTGCAATTCATAATGCCTTTGTAAAAAAGGAACATCTGGTTATGGTTTCCATAGACATAGAGAAGGCAATTGATACTACCTGGGATCGTAGCATTCTCAGTGACCTTTATGCTCATAGTCTACGAGGCAACCTGCCTATATTCATCAGGAACTTTCTCCAGAATCATTCGTTCCAAGTTTGATATCACAACTCACTTTCTGCAAAATTTTTACAGGAAGAAAGAGTGCCACAAGGGTCTGTACTGAGTGCAACCCTTTTTGCCCTTAGAATCGATTCCATCACAAAAGAACTTCCAAATACTGTTCAGACCTACCTTTATGCCGATGATTTCTCTATTTCTTGCCATTCTCAGAACATGAGATCCATTGAACGGCAACTGCAGATATCCCTCAATAAAGTCCAAAGTTGGGCAAGGTTAAATGGCTATCGTCTATCACAGCAGAAGACTATTGCAATCCACTTTTGTAATCAACGGAAAATGTATACAGATCCTAAACTTCAGACGTCAAACTTTACCATTCCAGTGACTAACAACATCGGATTCTTGGGATTAATCCTTGACTGGAAATTAAATTTCCTTGAGCACATTAAATATGTATGGACTTCCTGCCTCAAAAAACTAAACATACTAAGAGCTTTATCTGCCTTGTCTTGGGGAGCAGACCATACATCTTTGCTGCTCTTATATAGAGCATTGATCAGATCCCATTTGGATTATGGTGCTCCATTTTATGATTCTGTCTGTAAGACTACACTACGATGCCTGGATCCTATACAGCATAGTGCATTGTGGATTGTACTTGGTGCTTTCAGGACATCTACTCATAGTTTATATATAGAAGCTAATGAGCCCCCTCTTTACCTCTGCAGAGTTCGAGCCAGTCACCACCAAATACGGAGGATGCGGAAAGGTCAGGAAATGACCACCGCATATCCCGGAGCAATATGGCCTTAGTTGCTAATGCTCCTAAAAACCAAATAACAAACAACAACAAACAAACCTCTGGAGAAAAATGCTGCTTCTTAAATATGCAGCCCAAATACAAAGTTGCTGGCAGCATCCTATTGAGCCATACCTCTTTAATCCACCACTGAAAAATCTTTAACCAGCAAACCCACTAAAATAAGACCAGCAGGCAACAAGTAATGAATTACTCTCAACCACCTTGGACCCACCCTCTACAATTAACCTGCGATACTTATCTTCACAAGTGGGGAAAGAATCGTCTACCAATAATTAATGTTGAACAACTCCATGCAAGCCATATTCAAAAATATGCTGATTTTGTTCCAATATATACTGATGGCTCCAAATCACATTCAGCCGTTGGAGCAGTGGCAGTATTTCCTTCTACAATCATTTTTGGCTGCTCTTCCAGATCAGTATAGCAGCTACTCAGCAGAACTACATGCAATAAAATTAGCTTTAGAAAACCTGAATCACTATCCTTCTGCAAAATACCTAGTATACATGGACTCGCTCAGCTCAATTACAGCATTGCAAAATTCCTCCTACAAGGTTCACCCTGTGTTAAATCAAATCAGAAGTCTCCTATTGCAAATTGAAGAACGTCATCAATCAGTGACCTTTTGCTGAATCCCAGCACATTTGGGGATAAAGGGGAATGAACTCGCTGACAAAACTGCTAAAAATCCATCAACTTTTGATTTAATCTCCATCCATGTTCCAGCCTCTGACTACAATCACATCATACAAACAGCATGTCTCGTACAGTGGAAAGAGCAATGGGACACCCAAAACAATAATAAACTCTACCAATTAAAACAGGAACCAAAGCTTTTGCGCTCTAGCGCAAAAACAGTGCGAAGAGAAGTGGTACTTGCACAGGCACGAATAGGACACATATATCTGACTCACCTCCATCTACTGACAGGAGAGGATCCTACTAAGTGTTCACATTGTTCAGCACTTTTGACAGTGAAATATATCCTGATTGAATGTCCGCACTATCAACATGACAGAACATCCATCTTGTTTTTTTTGACAAATTTTTGAGAACCGATGACACTATGACATTATTGGCGACAATGCAAACATCAATGAATTTTTCTCTTATAAAAAAAAATTGGACTATATCATAAATTCTAAACGATCTTGGTAATAAAAATGAAGGAGTTACATCTGAAATTTGTTTTTAGCTTTTTCCTATGAACAGGCGCACTATAGTCCCAGCAGCCTATGCACCCCTAAACTCCCATAACACACACACACACACAAACTTCATAGTGTAATTCATATAATGTAACTTGTTGGCATAATACATATTATTGCCTCCATAGCCAGGTGGGCAGGAGTGGCAGTGCGTAGCACATGCTTCTTGATTAGACCTGGGTTCGAGGCCGTGACTACCAAATATGGACGATGTGGAAAGGTCAGGGAATGACCACTGCATATCCCCGGAGCAATATGGCCTTAGTTGCTAATGCTCCTAAAAACCAAATAACAACAAAATAATAACAACATATTATTGCATTTGGGTATTGTCTAGCAGTTTAGTGTATTATTCTCAGGTTAAATTGAATTTAAATGAAAATCATGCCTCAGATTAGAGCAGCAATGCAATAGGCTCAAAATAGTGGGAATGCTGTGGCTTGGGGGAGAACTGAAGGAGCAGTTCTCCTCTGAATCGTGACCTAATGAAATATACTATTTGTGTGATGTTAGCGGACCTGTGTGGAACAAGACATGATGGAGCCAAGGGAATGTCTTTAAAATTTGTGTGTTCGGTGCAAACAGTATGAGGAAATCAGGTCTGAACATAATGTTTGATGGGTGTTTATGAGAGTTTGAACAGGGTAGATGTCCTTGAAGCAATTAAATGAGAGGCCCATCAAACTCTCAGTTGCCCAACTCAGTGCCAGAACCATCACTTGTGCATCAGGCAAAACAGCAGGAATCCCCGAGGCAGAATTCGCTGGTCACAAAGGAGGTAGCAATTGTTGGTTACTCTGTTGTATGTGAATGGGAAATATATTGTGCAAAATTGATAGATAGGTGTAATAGGACCAGGGTAGGTCTGGCAGGGGCAAACGTACATGACATTATAGAGTAGATGTCATCTTTTAAGGGCACAAAAGATAATATTGTACACGTGGACACTAATGATACTTAAGAGTAGAAGATCTGAGGATTTAATTAACAAGTAGTAGCAGTAGTAGTAGTGGCATGTGATGCAAGAAAGCAAGTGTATGAGCTTATGCAGCATCAGCCAAAAAAAAAAAAAATCACACCATTCCTTCCAAATGCCTGTCCAGTTCCTCCTTAAATTTATTCAACCTATCAACCTCCACAACGACAGATGGAAGTTTGTTCCATCAATTAACCACCCGCTGGCTAAAGGCAAATTTCTGCACATCTATTCTACATCTGTCCTTTCTTAATTTGAATTTATACCCCCTTAGGTTCGTAATCTGAACAAGTGGAAGGATCCCATCAGATTTGTAATCAGCGTGCTCAACCCATTCAAGGCCTTATACACCTCAATCAGATCACCGTGCAGGTGCCTATTCTCCAGCCACGGCAATTTGCAGAACTTAAGCCTCTCTTGGTAAGAGGATCCCTTCATTCCCCTCACCAATCTTGTTGCCCTTCTCTGTACACGCTCAAGTAAATCTACATCCTTCCTAAAATGAGGCCTCCAGACCTGTACGCAGTACTCAAGGCGTGGCCTGACCATTGCCTTATACAGAGGGATAATCACCTCCTTTTCCCTGCTAGCAAAATTCCTATATATCATTGACAAAACCCCATGACCTGCCCTGGCAGCCTGTCTGCATTGCTCAGAAAACTTCATATCTGACTGCACAATTACTCCCAGGTCTTTTTCATTTTCTACCACTTTAAGTGTAGTACCACACAGTTGGTACGTTTCTCTGGGGTTACTTCTACCCATATGCAGTACTTTGCATTTGTCAAGGTTAAACTTCAGTTGCCACTTCTTAGCCCATCTGCCCAAATTATCTAGATCCTGTTGCAGTAGCACACTGCCATTACTGTCATTAACAACCCTGCCAACCTTTGTATCATTTGCAAACTTCGACATTAAGCCTGATATACCTTCATCAATATCATTGATAAATATACAAAACAACAGTGGACCCAACACCGAACCCTGTGGGACTCCACTAATAACATTAGTCCACGAAGAACAGCACCCATTGATTACCACCCTCTGTCTTCTCCCACTTAACCATCCTTTTATCCATTGTAGCAACTTACCCTTAATATGATTCTGCTCCAATTTGTACAATAGTCTTCCATGCGCAACAGTGTCAAAAGCTTTCCTGAAATCCAAATATATGATATCAAAATTATTTTTTGCATCCAGTTCCTTTGTAACCACATCATAATATCCTATCAAATTTGTCAGACAAGACTTTCCCTTAACAAACCCATGCTGTGTCTGAATTATTGCTGCAGTCTTGTCTAGATGATCCTGCAATGCATCTTTAACCAGTGACTCCATTATTTTACCCGGAACAGAAGTTAAACTAACTAGTCTGTAATTACTCGTGTCACCATTCAATCCCCCTTTGTGAATTGGAGATACATTTGCACATCTCTAGTCCGTGGGAACCTCCCCTGAGTCCAAGGATGCTCTCATAATTATGGCTAAGGGTTTGCTTAGTTGCTTTGCCGCCTCCTTTAATATAACTGGATAGATGCCATCCACCCCAGGTGCTTTTCTTATGTTTAACTTCAACAATTTCTCCTCCACTTTGCTCTCAGTTATTACAAAATCATTAAGTATCCTGCTACAATTTGATAACCTTCTGCCATTTTCAAACCTTAATAATTCCTCACGTGTGAATGTAGATGCAAAATACTCGTTCAGTTTGTTTGCTATCTGAGCAGGATCATCAACAGTCGAACCATCGATGTTAAGTGGACCAATCAGATTCACCCCCTTCCTTTTAGAGTTTATATAAGTAAAGAAATCCTTGCTGTTTTTCTTAGCATCTTTTGCCAAGGATTTCTTGTAATATGCCTTCGTCTGCCTAACCTCTTTTTTGACCTGATTACAGACTAGCTTATATCTGCCATAGGCTTCTGAGTCGCTTGATAATTTATATGCATCCCACGCATTTTTCTTCTCTGTTACAAGTCTCATTAGTTCATTAGATAACCATTTTGGCCTAAACCTTGAACAATATTTCTTAATAGGTATGAAACTTTTAGTAACTTCCACGATTAATTCCTTGAATGCTTTTCACTTAGAATTTACTGTTGGTAACATCGTCAGTTGTACAGAATTTAAAAACTGTCGGAGAGCACTGTACTCACCCTTATGGAAGCAAACACCCTTTCCTTTACCCCTGATGGTAATTAAATCTTTAAGTAAATCCCACATCAGTACACTGTGATCACTGCCACCTAGTGGTTCCTCTATCTGCAAATTTTAATACACTAATGATCATTGCTGATAACCAGATCAAGAGTATTACTTTCTCTGGTTGCCTCTTGAACATGTTGCTGCAGAAAACAATCATCCAATAAATCCACAAAAGTCTGACTAGTGTGTGAGTGACCAATCCACAAGTTCCCGTCAATATCTGGGAAGTTAAAATCCCCCATTATAAGACATTCTGATTTACTAGCATACTCTATTTCTCTGTACAATTGTCATTGTACTCTTTTGAGTCATTAGGCCTATAACACACTCCTACTCTTATTTTTGCTTTCACAGTGCTTATGTCACACCAAATGACTCAACAATGCACTGTCAACTGGATGCACTTCTTTTGATTTTATGTTTTTCTTAATTAACAGCATAACACCTCCTCCCTTTCTATCCTGTCTATCCTTTCTGTACACATTGTACTCCCCAAATTCCAGTTCAGCATTCCTTATAGCTGTGTGACACCACGTCTCTGCTATCCCAACAGTATCCGCCTTTGATGTCTTGACCAACACTTCAAATTCATCAAATTTATTTACTATACTTCTAGCATTGGTATACATGCAAGCATACATGCTCCTATTCCTAGTTACCCTAACACATCCCATATACCCACCTATTTCAGGATGACTGCCATCCGTCCCTGAAACCCCCAACACCCCTCGCTCCAGGTCACTACTTATTCTAATAGAAGTTGTGCAAGAATCACTTTCACCTCTGCCTACGGCTACTGTTAATCTATTAGTCCTTATATCCCCCCAAGCTATCAGTTTTCTGACCCACCTAACACTGCCTCGATAGCATCGGCAAATATTCTTGCACCCTTTCTATTTAAGTGTATCCCATCCCTGTAGAAGCAGTCTCTCCTGTTAACAAGCACAGTCCAGGCTGAAAAAAATTCTATCCCTTGAGCCTTTCACAATCTTTCCAGGGCCGAATTGATCGACAAGGCTCTCATCATATATTCCCTTCTATCGTGTCTGGACAGAATTGCAGACACTTTCAAATTCAACCCTAATTCTCAGCTTTTGTTCAACAGTGACCTGTACTTGTTAAGTAATTCTGCCGGTCTCCTACTCTTAATATCATTAGTGCCAACGTGTACAACTATATCACCTTTTGTGCCCTTAAAAGATGATATCCGCTTTACAACGTCATCAATCCTTGCCCCTGCCAAACATACCCTGGTCCTGTTCCACCTATCCTTTTTACAAAGCATGTTTCCCGTTTCCCTGACAATAGAGTCACCAACAACTACTAGTTCCTGTGGAACCAGCGCATTCTGCCTTGGGGGTTGCTGCTGTGTTGCGTGATGACCAAGTGCAAACTCTGGCGTTGATGTGGGCAGCTGAGAGCCTGATGGGCCTCTCAACTTAGATCTTTTGAGGGCATCCACCATGTCCTTCAAACTCTCATATAGGCCCATAACAACGCTGAGTTGTCACCTGATTTCCTTACATTCTTTACATCGCGCACACACAAAGACATCCCCCATGGTAATATCATGTTCCGTTCCAAAGAGTTCGGCAAACATTTCACAAGTTGCACATTTTCTTTGGGCTATGATGCGTTGGAGAATCGCCCCCACCCCCTCAGTTTTCCCTAGAGTCACAGCACTCCTGCCATTTTGTGCCCGTTGCTTTGCTGCTCTAGTTTGGGGTATGGTACTTTAAATCAATTAAATGTCAATACTACGCTATCTAATAGAAACAGTGAAGTGTTATTACTTTATATAATTATATGTTAGAGCTATCTAGCTACCTCAATTAAAAATTTGAATTCCCTACCACTATATACGAAAACAATGACTGCAAGATTCGAACGAAATAACGGTTTTACCTATATTAAGTATTATTCCACAAAAACTCTTTATCTAAATTAAAATAAAAATAACCAGTGTAACTATAACTATAAGACTACGTATTAAGTACAATATAAAATAACAATTACGTAAATAAAAAGGCAAACACTTATAGTTTTTTCGGAGCCTGTAACTCACAGCTGTAATTTTTAAAAAGAGTCAGCGCCCTCTCAAGTACAGGACTATGTTGGGAAAAGCACAAGTTAGGATTAAATTTTATTAAAGTATCTGCAATTCTGCACACACACATGATAAGGGGGAGTATGTGTTGAGAGCCATGTCAATCAATTCATCCCTGGAAAGACTGTACAAGACTTATGGGAAAGACGTATGGGATTTTCTCAGCATGGTCTGTGAAACTGTTTTTATGGGGATGGGATACACTTAAATAGAAGGGGTGCAAGAATACTCACTGATGCTATCGAGGCAGTGCTATATAGATTGGAAAACTGATAACTCGGGGAGATACACAGACTAATACATTAACTAGAGCTGCAAGCAGAAGTGAAAGTGATTCTTGCACTGCTTCTATTGGAACATGCAGCAGTCTGGAAAGCAAAGTGTTGGGGATTTCAAGCCCTGGATCATTATGAAATAAGAAAATGCATGGGCTGTGTTAGGGCAACTAAGAGTAAGAACACTTGTACATATATTTGCAAGTACACTAATGCTAGGAGCATAGTAAATGAATTTGATGAATTTGAATACTTGTTCAGTCATGATTAAATGCAGACATTGTGGGAATATCAGAGACGTGGTGTCATTCAGACATAAGGGATACAGAATTTGAATATGGGATACACAATATGTACAGAAAGGACAGACAGGGGGGGTTAGGGTCATTCTCTTATTCAAGAAGCATATTAAATCTAAGGCAATACATCCAGTCGACATGGGTGGCCAGTATAATGTTGAGTCAGTTTGGTGTGACATAAGCAGTGGGAAAACAAAAATGAGAGTAGGAGTGTGTTATAAGACTAATGATAGTGTTGAGTATAACAAAGAAACTATACAAAGAAATAGTTGGTCCATAAATAAGAGTGTATTTGTGAAGGAATAAGAGAAGTTTACCTCAATATGATACGTAGAACACTTCTTTATGATATTTTTATATTTAATGCAATTCAAAATTAAGTAAAAAATTAATTTAATGAAAAAAATTCAAAATGATTTTCCTTCCTAAGGAAGGAAAATTTTTTTGTTCAATTAATTTTTTACTTAATTTTGAATTGCATTAAATTGATTTTTAATTATTTAAAAATTAATTTAATGAAAAAAATTGCAAAATTATTTTTAATTGTGTGTTCAATTGATTTAATGTACAAGTTAGTGCATTTGCATTATTTCTGTACATAGCCAACTACATAAGTAGTTATAAATTGGTGTCATTAAGTATCTCATATTGTGAATACTTTCACGAGTTGCCATGATATTGCACTACCTTGAATAAGTAACATTTCACCATAGGAGGAGACTATTGTTATTTATTCTCAGTGGATACCATCACCAATATGGCACCATTTCAGAGCTTATTGGCACCTCATCAGTGGTTGGGCAGGTATCCCAGTGTTGCAATAATGACAACCCAGTTGCGAAGTATAAATCCACAATATGAGAGATGCCTGATGGTGAACTTGTACATTAGTTAAACTATTTATGTAGCCTGAGGCTTCAGCCCTAAACTATACTGTTCAATTGATTTTTAATTATTTTTTACTGTAATGTAAGATTTTTGATTTTTTAATTGTTTTCGCTTTAATTTCTGGAGAGTATCATACGGAAGTGTTCTACGTATCATATTGAGGTAAACTCTTATTCCTTTACAAATATTGATATTAACATAAAACATATTGAGCATTATTATTACCCTTCCCTATCTCTTCCATCATGAAGTACGATTGATGACTTTTGAGGTTATGATGAATGTCGTGGCGAGATCCAATATTCCTTACATTTCGAGGGTACAGCTCTAAAACGGTGTTCGCAGGCCGGCTGCTAGTTAGTACACCGGACCAAACCTATTGGTAACTCTCTAGGAGGCTTCTGGATCAGCTAGTGTATAATCTTGCTACCTCTACTCTGCCAGATAGTGACTGGAGGGAGTCCGAGTAGTGTGTATGCGGGGAGCATTGTTGAGGCCACGTTATGTCAAGGATCTGGGTATATTCTTACCACGTGTGTGCCATATCCAAAAATTTCATTACTTCATACAGCATGTCCCACCCACTTTTTCTTACTGTTGAATACACCATGAATTGTCAAAATAATAGAGCAAGCTTATCTGCAAAAAGATCTAAACCTCCCAAGCACTTCCTAATTCATTTCACAAATATACGTGGTCTCAATTCTAATCTCAACGATGTTCATTTCCGCTTGCAGTCTGCCAAACCCCATGTATTTTTTCTGACAGAATCTCAGTTATCGGTTGATTCAACTACTGCTCATCTCAGATGCCAAAATTATTCGCTGTATGATTCCTTTCGCCTCAAAGGACATATGGTACTTGTGCATATGTCCTTTCTGATATTCCCTGTCAGAGACTTGGCAATTTGGAATCTCCTCTCTTTGATCTTCTCTGGCTTAAAATCTCTCTACCTCATTGTGTCAAATTCATCTGTTGTCTCTACCGTTCTCCCAACTCCACTAATCACTTGGAGCTCTTTGACTTCCTCTCTTTGCAACTTGACTTTCTCCAGTCGAACTTTCCTAACAGTGAGGTAATTTTCCCTGGTGATTTTAATGTTCACAACTCCAGCTGGCTTCCGTTTTCTAGTCACACCGACACAGCAGGTCGAGATGCTGAGGCTTTTGCAGTTACTAATGACCTTTCACAGATTGTTCATTTACCTACAAGAATTCCAGACAATCCTAATCATACAGCCAATACGCTTGATCTTTTTCTCACAAACAACCCTTCTAAGTACACGGTTGAAGTGAGAGGTCCTTTGGGCACTTCAGATCACAACTTGGTGATTGTCTCTTCTCCAATGGAACCTTTATCTCATGGCTATTCCCAACCTCGTGTTTGTCATTACAAGAATGCAAAATGGGATGACCTGCGAGACTTCTTTTCCTTGTTCAGATTACTGTTTCAAAACTTCTGATGTCAACGTTTGCTCAGATCATGTCAGTGAAATTATTCTTGCAGGAATGGAATCCTTTATCCCACACTACAGTTTAAAATCTTGTCCTCTATCTAAACCTTGGTTTTCCAATAAATGTGCAAAGGCTGTTCAAGAGAAGAATGTTGCATATCATAATTGGCTTGTTTCTAATTCTCCAGTTTCAGTTGCCTACACCAAAGCTCACAACAACTGTAAAGCAGTTATTAATCAGTCCAAACTAGAGTTTGAACACGCTAAGAGTAGAAAACTTGCTTCTTGCCCTAATGGTAGCCGAGCATTCTGGTCTCTTGCCAAAGCTATTGGCCGCAACTTTTGCCCATCTCTGCTCCCACCTCTGTCCAAACCAGATGGTTCTGTTGTCACTCCAGCCAAGGATAAAGCTGACCTGCTAGCATCCCATTTTTCTTCCAGCTCATGTATTAATGATCTTGGTAAAACACCTCCCACCAATCCCAACACACTCCATTCAATGCCTCCTGTGGTCTTCCGTCAAAAGGATATCAGAAGGATTTTGATGAATCTTGATGCTAAGAAAGCTCCAGGTCCTGATGGTATTTCTCCACTTGTTCTCAAACCCTGTGCTCCTGAACTTACTCCTATTCTGTGTCGCCTTTATTCCATTTCTTATTCCAAAGGTGTTTTCCCTTCTGCTTGGAAATTTGCTCATATCCACTTGTTCTCAAACCCTGTGCTCCTGAACTTACTCCTATTCTGTGTCGCCTTTATTCCATTTCTTATTCCAAAGGTGTTTTCCCTTCTGCTTGGAAATTTGCTCATATCCAGCCAGTTCCTAAAAAGGGTGACAAATCCCTCCCATCCAATTATTGTCCCATTGCAATTACTTCTATTCTTTCTAAAGTAATGGAGAAATCAATTAACCGCCAACTCTTAAACTACCTAGAAACCTTCCGTCTGATCAACGATCACCAGTATGGATTCTGTCAGTGTCGATCCACTGGTGATATTCTGGCTTATGTTACCCATTTATGGACTAATTCAATGGAAAGGTTTGGTGAAACACAGGTAGTTGCTCTTGACATCTCAAAGGCTTTTGATCGTGTTTGGCATAAAGGTCTTCTAAACAAGTTTCATCTTATGGTTTGCCAACTGTTTTTAGTAATTGGTTATCCAGTTTTCTCTCTGATCGCTCTCTGTCTTCTAACTTCTCCACTAATGCCGGTGGCCCCCAAGGTTCAGTTCTTTCCCCCACTCTTTTCCTCTTGTATATTAATGACCTTCTTCCATTAACTGAAAACCCTATCCATAGTTTTGCCGATGATAGCACATTGCATTCCACTTTCCATTTTGAGAAACCTTGTCCTGCTCAATCAGCTTCAACTTCTCGAAAATCTGCTACCAATTCCTTATATGCCGATCTTCAGGTAATTCTCCAGTGGGGCAAAGACAACTTAGTTGATTTCAATCCTTCTAAAACTCAGTCTTGTCTTATATCTCGCTAAAAGGATTCTTCTGCTCCTATGCCTATCTTTAGTGACACTCCGATTTCTAGGCAAAATGATATATCTCTTTTGGGGATAACCCTGACTTCTAATCTCTCTTGGCACAAGCACATTACAAACATTGCTTCCTCTGCATCTAAAAAACTTGGTTTTCTCTTTCGCTCTCGGCGTTACTTTTCTTCCAAACAGCTGCTCACTCTGTATAAATCACAAATCCGCCCTGCCATGGAATATTGTTCCCACATCTGGGGTGATGCCCCCTAAACCTCTCTCAAGCTTCTTGATTCCATTCAGAATAGGGCAGTTAGGTTAATTAATGATTCATCTCTAACAGAGTCTCTCCACTCGCTTTCTCATAGACATACTGTTTCTGCTGCATGCCTCTTCTACAGATAGTTCCATGGGCACTGTTCTTCTGAATTGGCTTCTATAATTCCTGCTCTCTCTTTCAAAACAGTCCAAACATGTGCCGCCACCAGCCAACATCCATTTACTGTCCAACTTCAAACCCACAGAACCAACTTTCCGTCTTCTTCATTTATTCATTCAACTGCCGTTTTCTGGAATAACCTTCCTTCATATGTATTTCCTGGAAATTACAATCTACAGAAGTTCAAGTCCAATGTCAACAAATATCTTCTTTCGTCTTCTCAACCTCCAACCCAAGCACGGTACTAAGTACTATAGGTTCTAATACCTCTCGTGTTTGGGGTTCACATAAAAAAAAAAAAAAAAAAATTAGAGCTCTGGTTCATACTATAAGAGTGTGTTATAATTGGGCATTTTAAGTTTTTAGTATTGACCAGAACTTGTGGTATTAGAAAACAGGCCTTGTGCATCGGGTTGCATATCATCCAAGTTTCTTGCGACAACCGACTAACTGGTTAAAATAAATTTATTGAAATAAATAAATGATATATACATAAGATAAAGCAGAGATAAAATAAGATAAAAGCATTAAAATACAATAAGATAAAAGTGTTAAAATATAATATAATAAAAGCTTCTATGTATTTTAACGCTTTTATTATATTATATTTTAACACTTTTATCTTATTGTATTTTAATGCTTTTATTTGAAATAAATAAATGATATATACATAAGATAAAGCAGAGATAAAATAAGATAAAAGCATTAAAATACAATAAGATAAAAGTGTTAAAATATAATATAATAAAAGCTTCTATGTATTTTAACGCTTTTATTATATTATATTTTAACACTTTTATCTTATTGTATTTTAATGCTTTTATCTTATTTTATCTCTGTTTTATCTTATGTATATATATCATTTATTTATTTTAATAAATTTATTTTAACCAGTTAGTCAGTTGTTGCAAGAAACTTGGATGATGGAACTCGTGGGTTCTAATTTACACACTAGCAAGACCTTTGTGCATTTTTTTTATTGCATGTCTGTTTTCTATAGCAGAATTTGTAGAAGCAGCAAGAGGAAGCAGTACCCTTGATCTGATTATCAGCAGTGACTTTTCGTGTATTAAGAACCTGCAGATAAAAGGCCATCTGGGGTGGCAGTGATTGGTCACTGTGTGCTGATATGAGACTTACTTAAAGACATAACTATTGTCAAGGTTAAAGGGAAGGGCTTTTGCTTCCATAAAGGTGACTACGATAGTCTCAGACATGAATAAAAATACAAAACAGAACATCAAGACACACACAGAAGCAAAAATGCAAATATTGCCACTTTCAATTTCATACACATATGTATAAACTAAAACAGTAAAAAATAAGATAGCTGCATTTCAAACTGATCTCCAGACATACAGTAGCACGTGGAATTGTAGATGTTTTTGTAACAACATCAGTGGCATTTGTGACATGATCAGAGCTCTCATCAGGTCCCGCTTGGACTATGGCTCTCCAGTGTATGACTCTGCAAGGAAAAGTACTTTAGAGCGGTTAAACACGATCCCGCACAGTGCTCTGAGAGTTTCTCTAGGGGCTTTCAGAATCTCCCCAGTTCATAGTCTTTGCATCAAAACCACAAACCTTTGTTACATCTCCGGAGGAAAGCGTTACTTCTCCTATATGCTGCAAAAATGAGTAGTCTTCCTTCTCACCTTAATTGGAGATGCCAGTACAATACTGAATGGGAGTCATTTTATAACAGAAAACCAAATGAAAACAGACCTGTTCCCCGCAGACTTAAAGAACTGACTCCATAATGGAATATAGGAATTGGCAGTATATTTACGGATATGACACCATCAGGTGTCATATCCGTAAATATACTGCCAATTTGATTGGATACTATGATGTGGTCACAAAGTAACTGGATGCTGGGAATAACTTTGATATCATATATTTGGATCTTAGAAAGGCTTTTGATACTGTTCGACATGGAAGATTGCTGCACAAATTGGAGCAGTGTGGCATTGGAGGCAAATTGCTGCTATGGATAAAGGGATGGTTGAGAGGGAGAAGACAGAGAGTGGTAATCAGTGGACACTGCTCATCGTGGACTAATGTTATTAGTGGAGTCCCTCAGGGTTCAGTGTTGGGTCCATTGTTTTCTGTATTTATAAATAATATTGTTGATGGTATATCAGGCTTAATGTCCAAGTTTGCAGACGATATGAAGGTTGGCATGGTTGTTAATGACACTAATGACAGTACGTTGCTGCTGCAACAGGATCTAGAAAAGTTGAGCAGATGGGCTGAGTGGTGGCAAATGGAAGTTTAACATTGACAAATGTAAAGTACTACATATGGGAAGCAGTAACTCCAGAGTAATGTATCAACTCTGTGGTAGTACACTGACAGCAGTAGAGAATGAAAAAGACCTGGAGGTAATTGTGCAAGCAGATATGAAGTTTTCTGATCAGTGCAGACGGTCTGCAAGAGTAGCTCATGGTGTCTTGTCAATGATATACAGGAATTTGTCTAGCAGGGATAAGGAGGTGATTATCCCCTTGTATAAGGCAATGGTCAGGCCACACCTTGAGTACTGTATACAGGTCTGGAGGCCTCATTTTAAGAAGGATGTAGAGGTATTGGAATGAGTACAGAGAAGGGCAACAAGATTAGTGAATGGAACATTCACTAATTGCTCTGACTAGATTACAGTGCTTGGAGACTAGGCACCTGCAAAGTGATCTGATTGAGGTGTATAAAGCCTTGAATGGTTTGAGCATACTCAGTGCTGATGGGATTCTTCCTCTTGCTCAGAATAATCGCCTGAGAGGGCATAAATTCAAATTGAGGAAAGACAATTGTAGGATAGATGTGCGGAAGGTTGCCTTTAGCCAGCGGGTAGTTGATTGGTGGAATAGACTGCCATCGTTTGTTGTGGAAGTTGATAGCCTAAATAAATTTAAGGCTGAGCTGGACAGGTATTTGGAACAAACGGAGGGTGAAATTCGAGCGTGTTTTTTTTTGGCTAACATTGCGTAAGCTTGCTTTCTTGCATCGTATGCCTCTGCTAATACTAATGCTAATTCGGCTGGATCCTGGGACATTTTGGGATAGCAGAAAATGAAAAAGCAGATCTTTTTGCCAAACAACCAGACTCTATCATTTCACAGACTTTTCAAGTACCATATACTGATTACAAACATATTATCCATAAAGCATGTTACAATAGCTGGTCACTAATCTGGAGAGGTTATCCAGGAAACAAACTTTACAAAATAAAACTAGAGCCAAAGCTTTTCCGGAAGCTCTTCAGCTTCTGGAAAATAGGCAAGAAATAATTCTGGCAAGTCTAAGGATTGGGCATACTCACCTCACCCATCTGTATCTAATAAGGAATGACAGTGCTCCCCAATGCACATCATGTCATGTACAATTTACTGTTCGCCATTTGTTAATGGACTGCCTCCAGTTTCTAAGTATCCATTGAAACACCTTTAAAGCATCTGCTAATGCACAGTCATCACTAACATTATTTCAGATTCTTGGAGATGATCCTAATAAAACAGAATTGTTTACCTTTCTAAACTGCTTAGGAATATATCATAAAATACAACAGTTATTTTAAATAAAGTCAATATTTCATTATTAACCATTAGAAAGACACAATATGACACTTGCAGCCTATGTGTCATTAAACTCCAACACAATAACAACCAGAAACCAAATTTTTCTGATGAAGCATATTTAATCAGTATCATGCTGACAATGAAGACATCGCTCCTGGTCCAAGTATTACTCTCACAGCATCATGAAAACCAGTGATTTTCAGTTTTGGTTTTCACTGAAAACCAATGATTTTCAGTGAACATTTGATGCAGCTTCATTCGAAATCAGCAGATTGGGCTAATTTCATTGACAAACTGTGGTTGTGTATGGCTGTGGTTCATTTTTGCAATTTCATGGAGAGTGAGCAGTAAATAGACTTATTTTTCTCCACTGTGGAGAAAAATAAGGCTTAAACATATAGAACACCACTTTGTGTTCATTGAATCTTGACTCATCATCAGTGTTCTACCAACGGAAGGTCTAAGCTTACGACCTTACTACCCCTTCCATATTATTCTATCCATATCATCCTATCCATACCCACATTCATATCACCTTTTCCTCTCAATTCATTAATCATTGTTTTCCTTAATCCCCCACATAGCAAGCCCCAAGTCTGGAAGAATACTTGCAACAAGCTTCAGGGACAACAAGCTTCTTCATTAAATATACTTCATTTTTCAATGAAGTATATTTAATTGATATAAACTTGATGTTAATTAAATATTAATTCTGTATTGGGCCTCTTTCCCTGAAATTTTCTCTCCATCACACCTTTCATTAATCCCTCACCTAGCAACATGTCCAATCTAATTTCTTGTTTTCTGATCAGTTCAGTCAAACATCCCTTGTCATTCACCCTTCTAAAATCCTCATTTCTCACTTTATCAGCCCAGTTTCTAGGAGCTGAATTTTTAGAACTGAAGCCCTTTCTGATGAGAGCACTGTTTTGTTCCCCTCAGTGACCTTGTTGCTTTTCACTGTACCCATTCCAACAGATCCACACCGTTCTTAAAATGAGGCTTCCAGACCTGTATACAGTACTCAAAATGTGGCCCACCCTTGTGTAGTGGGATAATCGCTTTCCTAATGCTGCTGACAAAATTCCTGTATATCATTGACAAAACCTCATGAGTTAGACTGGCTGCCTGTCTACACTGCTCAGAGAATTTCATATCTGACTGCACAGTTATCTCCAGATCTTTTTCATTCTCCACTACTCTGAGTATGTACCACACAGTTGGTATGTCAATCTAGGATTACTGCAACCCATATGAAGTATCTTGCATTTGTCAATGTTAAACTTCACTTGCCACTTCTCAGCCCATTTGTCTAATTTTGCTAGGTTTTGTTGCAGTAACACTCTTGATTACTGTCATTAACCATCCTGCCATTCTTTGTATTATCTGCACACTTAGACATTAAGCTCGATATGCCTTCATCGATATAATTAATAAATATTGAATATATTAATAATATTCTTATAATATATATTGCCGACCTGGCTAGCCAGGTGGGTAAAGTGCCTGCCTGGCAACCCAAAGGTCGTGGGTTCGAATCCCGCCTCGGGCTTGGATCAAAGTACTGCAAAAAAAACATTGGGAGGTGCGTTATGGCCACAGAAGCTGATGCGCCAACAACTACAAAAAATAAAATAAATAATAATAATATATATTATATAAAATATAGTTTTCTTCTTCACTTCACAAAACTTTTTTTACCCCATTGGCATTCTTATTTCTCTGCTGCTCTTTGTCTCTTCACTGTTCAGCTTCCCAAATACCTGTACTCATTCACCTGCTCTGTGCTTTCTCTTCCTATTTCAATATTTAATTCACACATTTCTCTTTCCACTCTTATAACTATTGTTTTCTGAATATTGTTTTGCTTTGCAAACCCATTACAACTTTCCTTTAGCCTATTAACCAATTTCTGCAAACCTTACTGAGAAACTGCCACCAGTGCCATATCATCTACAAATTTAACACTCTTTCAGTAATGGCTATTTCTTCTACTTACGGGTAATTCTCAAAATCTGGCAACTCTGGGACCTGGAGATTGCCTGTTTTTGGATAATAAAGCTAAACCAAACATGAAATGTCAAAATCACATCTATAGTGCTACCGCCTACTTTTTGATAATTTTGCTATGTGATTTAATTTAATTTTATTAAATATTTTATTTTATTCTTATTTATTCTTTATCCCTTAGGCCATTGATCAAATTTGGAGAAACTTTGAACCATGAGAAGCTTCTGAAGCATTTTCCTAAAAAATTTCTCTGGTAATATGCCATTAACAAAAGTAAATAAATAACTAAGAGAAAAAATAAGCAGAAACAAAATAATGCACAGGAAATTTTTTAACTGGACAAAATTATTTTTATACTTATTTTAGGAATAAAAGTAAAGGCTTTTAGATTCTCCCTTCCCACCCTTTTCCCAAAAACTTTCCTGTTACTCCGGTGGCTGCAGGAAAATTTTCTTTGACTATCAGAATACCTTCAATTGCTTTGAAATCAATGCAAAAAAAAAAAAAAAAAAACCAACAACAACAACACAGTTACTTCAGAGTGAAAAGGTAGTCTGGATGATAATCTTTTGCCATGTAATGTAGATGTCAATTTATCTAGCAAACTTGAGCTAGGAGACAAGCAAGTTTTCAGAGTTTTTGAATTATCTGATTGATACACGTAGCTGTATGGTATCACCAGCCAATATACTCTTGAACATCAGATGGAAGTGGAAATTGTGAAAAGAATGCTCTGTAGCTGTATTCAAATACCTTTAATACAGTACATGTCTGTTTTACTTACTAAAATTTCAAACATCTATATGATGTTTGAAATTTTAGAAATTAGAAGGACGAGAGTAAACACTATGGGCATAATAAACACCTGGGAAAATTATCAAGTAAACTTTGTTCTGTGGTATTTTCATTTCCATGCAGTACAAACAATATGGCCTAGAGATGGTACTCTGTGAAAGCACTTTAAAATGCAGTGAAGATTTAACTAATATAAAGATTAATAGATATTAATAACAATAAAGATTAAAAAATTAATATTCAATAAAGCTTAATTTTCAAAGCAAATACATGCATAGAATGACAACTCTGTGTTGTCGATGGAATCAAAAGTTCAGTAATATGAACCAAATCCCACCCTCCCTTGTTAGAAATTTAGGTCACCTTTTGTCAACAGCAATTATTAATGACCTGTGAGAGAGGGGGTACAGAAGAACGTCAGAACATCACTTAGTTTGATAGATGACAAACTAATTGTTGCACATTTCACCCAAAGTGTTTTACGTACAGTGAAGATATCACATGTTTATATGCAAATGAAATTTTTCTAAACATAATAATTAAATAAATAAATATGGTAAATTGTGAACTTTGTTTGGTGGCTAGCAGACATTCTATCGTGAGTAAGACCATAATGTGTTTACTTACAGCAGTTGAAAGTATTAGTTATCAAAAATGAATGTATAGATACAAAGCTAAGTTAGACACTTTCAGTTTTATCTTGTCCTATTCTAACTATTACTTTTTGCTCCCAACATAATCTACTAATTATACTTCTGTTCTTCCAGTCCACTCCTATCCGTTACAATGCATTCAATAATTTAACTCAGCCATACAATCAAAAGCTTTTCCAAAATCTGTAAAACATATACATACATCTTTGTACATTTCCAGATGTCTTTCTATCCATTTTCTTTGTACATTTCCAGATGTTAAACTTCAGTTGCCACTTCACAGCCCATCTGACTAATTTTTATAAGGCGCCTCCGTAGCCAGGTGGGCAGGAGCAGCAGTGCGTAGCACACGCTTCTTGATTAGACCGGGGTTCGAGCCCGTGATCACCAAATACGGAGGATGCGGAAAGGTCAGGGAATGACCACTGCATATCCCTGGAGCAATATGGCCTTAGTTGCTAATGCTCCTAAAAACCAAATAAACAAACAAACAAACAAAAATTTTTATAGATCTTGTTGTACTAGCATATCCTAATTACTGTCATTAACAATCCTGCAAACCTTCATATTATCTGTAAACTTAGACATTAAGCCTGATACGCCTTCATCAGTATCATTAATAAATACAGTCGATTCCGGTTATTTGAAATATTTGACACATCGGGACTAGTGCATTTTGGCCCGATTAAGCGGCTGCCCCAATTATCCGAAGTTTCACGTAAATAGTTAAAAATACAATGTACTCCCCCCCCCTTACAATTGGTTCACTGTTCAACAAATCACGTTACGATGGAGTCACCATTGTAAAGTACCGTTCATTATACGATGTGTAATAAGCGCCGGTCATTGTGATCACGTTTGTGAATTGAATTTTAATTCTATTAAACAGTGATTCTAATTAGCAAAAATAGGAGGAATATTATCCATAGGCTATAAAAGTAAAGATATATTAAGTACAAATTTACCCTTTATTACCTTGCCAATTAAAAAATTAAATGATACGTGAAATTCGGAAGAATATACATGATAATCGGAATAATTAATACGTACTGTAATATTAACTATATAGTATCAGTGTAAATACACCATAGTTAACCCATATATTTGAACTACATATGTGGCGTAGAGGGCATCGTTTTAATTGTATCTCATAATATGGTTGCCTTCGCAGCGAGATAGCTACTACTATTGCATTATTTCAAATAAATAACGCTTCTCTATTAGAGAAGACTACTATTATTTATTTTCAGCGGTACCACCACCCAGACGATCGTTTCAAAGCTGTGCGGCTTCATCATCAGTGGGCGGGCAGGTACCCAGGTAATACAACAAGCCATCACAGTTGTGAAGTTATATCCACATTATGAGAGATGCCAAAAGGGTGTGGTGGTAATGTATTTGGAAAATTAAATGCACAGGGCATAATCCTTATGGGTTTTAATAATTAACTATATAGTATCGGTATAAATACACCATAGTTAACCCATATATTTGAACTACGTATGTAGATTACCACCACACCCTTTTGGCATCTCTCATAATATGGATATAACTTCGCAACTGTAATGGCTTGTTGTATTACCTGGGTACCTGCCCGCCCACTGATGATGAAGCCACACAGCTTCGAAAGGATCGTCTGGGTGGTGGTATCACTGAAAATAAGTAACAGTAGTCTTCTTTACTAGAGAAGTGTTATTTATTTGAAATAATGTAATAGTAGCTATCTCATTGTGAAGGCAACCACATTATGAGATACAATTAAAACGATGCCCCTCTATGCTACACACGTAGTTCAAATATATGGGTTAACTATGGTGTATTTACACCGATACTATATAGTTAATTATTAAAACCCATAAGGATTATGCCCTGTGCATTTAATTTTCCAAGTACTGTAATATGTATATACTAACTAAACTAGTTGACATTTCTGTTCAATGTCATTTGTGGGTGGGGGTTAATATTTAAAACAGTAAAAAGATAAGCAATCAATAACAAAGAACACAGCACACACACAAATTGCAAGTGAGAACGGAGTAACAAATTACAAAGCTTTAAAAATAGGAATGAAGAGAAGAGCCTGAAAATTATTATTTTTTATATGATTGAAGATTCAATAGAAGTGTAAACACATTTCACCATAATAACCCACAGAATTCCAGCTGTCGGTATTATCGCAAATTCAATAAGATCGAGTTTACTATCAGTTTATGATAGATTTCACTAACACAAAAGCCCAATAAACAGGTGACTGCTAATTGTTTTTATTGTTTTATGGTTGTGACCTCCAGAAATTCGACCGAACTACGTGGTACGGTTGGGGACAATCGTAGGGTAATCTTCAGTGCTGTGGTCTTCTGCCCTGATTAAACGGCATTTTTTCCCAATTAAGCAAAGTAAATTCTGGCTATTGTCTCGATTGAGTTCTGTTTTTTTAAGATTTGCCCCAAATAAACGACTGCCCTGATTAACCGTTGGCCCAAATAACCGGAATCCACTGTATTGAATATATTAACAATATTCTTATAATATATGAAGAATGGACAAAATAATTGAAACACCTGATTTGTTAAGGAGAAGTCTTGTCTGACCAATTTGATTGGATACTATGATGTGGTCACAGAGGAACTGGATGCAAAAAATAATTTTGATATCACATACTTGGATTTCAGAAAAGCTATTGATACTGTTGCGCATAAAAGACTGCTGGAGTAGTTTGGCATTAAGGGCAAGTTGTTACAATGGATAAAGGGATGTTTGAGTGAGAGACAACAGAGATCAGTAATCAATGGACACTAATATTATTAGTGCAGTCCCCCAGAGTTTGGTGTTGGGCCCATTGTTGTTTTGTCTTTTTATTAATGATATCAATGAAGGTATATTAGGCTTAATATCCAGATGATACAAAGGTTGGTAGGATTGTTAATGATAGTAAAGATAGTATGCTACTGCAACAGGATCTAGAAAAGTTAGGTAGATGGGCTGAGAAATGGCAACTGAAGTTTAATATTGATAAATGCAAAGTACTGCATATAGGTAGCAGTAACCCCAGAGTAACATACCAACTGTGCAGTACTACACTCAGGGTAGTGGAAAATGAAAAAGACTTGATGGTTATAAAGCAGCTGGATATGAAGTTTTCTGAGAAGTGCAGGCAGGCAAGATGCCAGAACAGTTCGTGTGGTCTTGTCAATGATATACAGGAACTTTGCTATCAGGGATAAGGTGATGGTCAGGCCACACTTTGAGTACTGCATACAAGTCTGGAGGCCTTATTTTAGGAAGGATATAGACTTGCTGGAACGAGTACAGAGAAGGGCAATGAGATTGGTGAGGGGAACAAAGGTTGCTCTTACCAAGGAAGGCTTAAATTCTGCAAATTGCAGCATCTGGAGATATTAGGCACCTGTGAGGTAATCTGATTGAGGTGTTTAAGGCCTTGAATGGTTTGATCAAGCTCGATGCTGATGGGATTCTTCCTCTTGCCCAGATTATGCACCTGAAGGGGTGGGCACCTCCGTAGCCAGGTGGGAAGGAGCAGCAGTGCGTAGCACACGCTTCTTGATTAGACCGGGGTTCGAGCCCATCACCAAATACAGAGGATGCGGAAAGGTCAGGGAATGACCACCACATATCCCAGAGAAATATGGCCTTAGTTGCTAATGCTCCTAAAAACCAAATAACAACAACAACCTGAAGGGGTATAAATTCAAATTGAGGATAGACAGTTGCACAATAGATGTGTGGAAATTTGCCTTAAACCAGTGGGTGGTTGATTACTAGAACAAACTTCCATCTGTCATTTTAGAAGTTGATAGCTTAAATAAATTCAAGGAAGCAAGCACTAGCTGTTGGAGAAAATGGATGGATAGGAGAAATGGGAAGTGTTTTTTTTTTTTTTTTTTTTTTTGGCTGAAGCTTCTGTATAATCATGCTTTCTTGCATTATATCCCTCTACTAATGCTAATGAAAGTCGTAGTTTTTGTAATGGCTGTGTAACATATTTATGCAGTAATGTAGTACTGTGAAGGAAAGACAGTAAAAGTTGGTGTTTATTTAGAGATGATATAAAATGGTTCATGAAGAAACTGACTAACTATTCTGAATTCCCAACAGGCCCAATTATTGGTGCATATTTAGCAGAGGCATCGGTGACTAAAACTGCTGATTTGTTTCATGTATCTAGAGTAACTATACTGAAAGTGACAGGGCGCCTCCGTAGCCAGGTGGGCAGGAGCGGCAGTGCGTAGCACACGCTTCTTGATTAGACAGGGGTTCGAGCCTGTGACCACCAAATACGGAGGATGCGGAAAGGTCAGAGAATGACCCCCGCATATCCCCGGAGCAATATGGCCTTAGTTGCTAATGCTCCTAAAAAAAAAAAAAAAAACCAAACAACAAACAACAACTGAAAGTGACACCTGCATTCACCAAGTATGGAAAAACAAAATCTGATAGGATGAATTTTGGCAAAAAATTGAAGCTCACTGAAAGAGACCTGTGGATGCTGAAAAGAACTGTAGTCCAAAAACATGAAATTACTACCTCAAAAATAAATGCTTAATATGAGTCTCAGCAGTCTAGTTTCTAGCAAAACAGTTTGGCAAGAACTTCATAAAGCTGAAATTTATGGCAAAGCTTCTATTTCCAAGTGGATTGTTACTGATAATAATGCTAGAAAGAAGATGCAGTGTGTAAAAAGCACAAAAACTGGACATTTGATGATTGGAAACATATTTTCAGATTAATCATCATTCACATTTTTCCAACATCAAGGAGAATTGAATGCCAAAGGAAGTGCATCATTCTGTGACTGCCTTGTTCCAACTGTACAACATGGAGGAGGATCAGCAATGGTTTGTATAGCAATATCTTGGTATTCTTGTGGTCTTATCATCACTCTGAACAGGCAGATTACTGCCAGTGACTGCATTGATATTCTGAATGACAAGGTTGATCCCATGGTGTAAATATTGTTTTTCACGAATGATGCCATGTTTCAAGATGATAATATTCCAATAACAGACACAGTCGGATGTGTGTCCAGTCTTGGTTTATGTAGCATGAAACTGAAACTGACATCTCTCATGGCCTGCACAATCACCAAACTTAAACATTATTGAGCCACTGTGGGCATATTTGGAGTGGAGAATGAGAAGTAGATTTCTCCCTTTCATCACTCATCATTAAATGTTTCTCCATGAAGAATTATCCAGTATTTTCCTTAAAACAGTTCAAGATTTATTTGATTCTATTCTCTGAAGAATACAAGCTGTTTTAAAAGTGTAGGGTGGCTCCAGCACCATATTAGTACATCTGTAACTTTTTTTATAAGTGTTTCCATTATTTTGTTTTCCTCTCCCCCATAATATAATATATATTATATTATATACAGGTAGTTCTCGACTTTATGAGTTAATTCATTCCTAGCGCGCGCTCGTAAAGCGGGAATTTATTTCCCATAGACACAATGTTAAAAATAGGGGTTACTTTATTAACAATGAAATTAGTTAGCTAATTAGTTTGTTTAAACAATGATTGATTTATCCAATGAAATGATATTGTAGCCTGTAAAATCAAGCAAATTATAATAATAGGGAAGTTATTTATGACTTACAAATGTTAAAGAATGTTTATTCCTCATCATCATTGACTAAATGCACACTCGTTGATCACTCATTATTGGCTCGGCACTTGTTGATTTGTTGCACAAGGTGTCGTCTTCTTCAGAAATGCTTCAAGAGGCGTTTATTTCCAAGATAATCTTCTCTTTTCTTTATAAATTTCAATAACATTCATAAGCATTTTTTAATGCAATGCACAAATTGCAACTAACACGATTTGTGCAGAGTAACAAGTTTACAAAGCTTAAAAAAAAAAGAAATAAGAGAAGATTCTGAAAATTTATTTATGTTTTTTATACGATTGAAGATTTCAGTAAAGGGGAAACACATTCCACCATAATAACGTAAAAACCCACGCAATTCCAGCTATCGGCATTTTCACAAATGCAATAACATCGAGTTTACTACCTGTTTATAATTGCTTGCAGTAACAGAAAAGCTCAATAAACCAGAAAGTACAAATTGTTTTTATTGTTTTATGGTCGTGACTTCCATAAATGTGTTTTAGAAAAATATCACAATTCAAATTTGGTTCTTATAACATATGATAATGATGAAAGTGTAGTGCATTTAATGATTTGAATTGGTAACTAATACAATTTACACTATAAAAATGACCTTTTAGGGAGTTATATAGCGAAAATTTGAACTTCCAAGGTTGTGGAATGAATTACCAAAAAACAATGTGTTATTGGGTTCACATTACGATATTTTCGCGATAGGATGGTAACGGATTAATATCGTAAAGTGGGGTACACTGTATTGTATAGCTACGTGCGTGGTTTGAAATGCGGTATTTATAAATGTTTGACATTCATTTTTTGCAATTAATATTTTTGATTGTGTTAATACTTGAAAAAAAAAAAAACTCGTAAACCTGGGAACTCATAAAGCGAGAACTGCCTGTACTTCTGTCCATTCTCATCCCTTGTTCCCCTTCTCCTTCTGAAACTAAACTGTCTTCCTCCCATGTTTTCCTCCATCTTTCTTATCGCCCTTCTATTTAATATTCTTAACATTATCTTAGCATTTTCTTCTATCATATCATCTGTTACCCTTGGTTACCTAGATCTTGACCCCTGCCAGTATCCTATTTCATCATCAGTGATTTTTTCTATACATGCAACCCCCGTATAACATGGTACTTCTACAACACTGTTTTTCTCTAACATGATTGATAAATTGCAGCAATCCTCACACAACGCAGTACTTATATAACACAGTTTCATTCTAACACGGTTAGAGAATTGGAGCAAAAACTCGCATAATGCGGTATTTTTGAGCTATTGTTCAGAGGAAAACTCTGCTAATTATTTAAATGATGTAATTTTTCAACATTTCCATTCTTTTTTGTGAATCTTCGCTGTTCACTTTCTAGTTGTTATGCAAAAAAAATTATTGGGAAATCCCCGTATTTTATTCTGTTGGGAAATCCCTGTGGTAGCTTCTGAGCTATTGAACTTGTGCTTATTTGAGATCATAAAAAATTGTCTTTGAAGCATGCAGTTTTTGACTTTTAAGGTTTTTGTAAGGTTATTTTGATTTTTATTTGATCATTTATAAATTTTTCCAGCTATATATTAACTTTGTTCTTAAGAACTGTATTGGAATAATTTCTTTGTTGTGAATTGAATTACAGCCCTAAATTATGCCTAAGGAAAGTAAAAAATCACTGCTCAAAAGAAACTGCATTTCTAAAGAATCAAAGATATAAATTTTGGAGTGTCATAAAAAGGGGGGAAGGTATCATATGTTGCAAAAAGTTTACATTTAAATGGAGCAACAATCTGGATCATAAAAAAAAATGAACAGAAAATTAGAACTGTTGTTGCTGCAGGATCTTTCATTTCTACAAATATGACAGCTTGTCCCCGAGCACCAATAACTGAGAAAATGAAATAAGCACTCAGTATTTGGATTGACAATAGCAGTAAAAACATGGATCCTGTTAGATGGCAATGTAATTAAACAAAAGGCACTAAAAATTTATAACCATTTAAAAGAAAATGGAGAATCTTTTGTTAACCCGGAGTTTATTGCCAGTAAAGGTTGGTTTGAGCAATTTAAAAACCTCTTCTCATTAGATAACATAAGAATTCAAGTAGAAAGTGCATCAGCTGATAATGAAGCTGCCAAGAAGTATGCAGAGGAATTTCAAAAAATTATTGAAGAGCATGGATACACACCACAGCAAGTTTTTAGTGCTGATGAGACAGGTTTTTGGTGGAAAAAATTGCCCAACAGAACATTTATTTCAAAATAAAGAAAAAACTGCACCAGGTTTTAAGGCATCAAAAGATCGTGTAACGTTACTTATGTGCAGTAACGCATCAGGAGATTACATGATAAAATCTATGCTAGTTTATAGATCCTCTAATCCAGCAGTTCTCAAACTTTCTGAGCCCACGCCTCCCTTGAAGTAAAACATCTATAATTGTGCAGTTTCCTATTTTTAATATGTTAATACAATAATTATTAATACATGAAATGATAAGCGGGATATTATTTTATTCTTAAAAAACATTAATGTGATCTTTGTGCTTGCTTTTTATTGCATAATTCATCAAATCTGGGCATAATTTTCAAAATGGCAACACATATTTCTTTTTCAACATTTAATTTTGATCTGTATTTAAATTTAATGACTGCCAATGCTGAAAATCCAATTTCACAAAGGTAAGAACTTGCAATTATATTAGCATTTGTAAAGCTTTATTGCTACATTCTGGGTATTTGTGTTTTCCTAAATACCAAAAATCATATAAAGAAAATGACGAAAACTTTGCTTTCAGTGTGAGGCCTGATGTGAGATCAATAAATTGTTCTTCTTCGACAGTAGATAAATTTGATGTGGACTTTGTATTTAAGGGATCTCTAATCCATATGTACTGTTCAAAGGTGTCTGTAAAATGTTTCACGAAGTGTGCATGGAATTGTGATAAATGCTCAACAATTACTGATTTTAATTCTTCATTAAAATGAACTTCGTTTTGTTGTAAAAATTGATGTAAAAGTGAGAAGCAATCATTTTTACAATCTTATTTTTTTTTTTTTCCAAAGTTCTAGTTTCCTTTTAAAGGCTAAAACTTTGTCTGACAGTTGTAGAATATTGATGTCATTTCCGTGAAGCAATAAATTAAGTGAATTTAATATATCAGAAATATCACGACACCCCCTGGTAAATTATGGTGCCTCCTCAGGCATTGCGACACATAGTTTCAGCTCTAATCCTTGTGTAATAAAAGATGTAAATAAAAACACATTACCGTTATATTGGAAAGCAAATAAAAAGCTTGAATAACTGCGGATTTAGTCAAAGAATTGTTTCTAAATTGTTTTGTGCTGCTGAGTAAAACTATTTAAAGTGGAAAAATCTAGAATTTCAAAGTTTTTATTACTATTCGTTAATGCCCCTGGCCATCCAAAATATTTAAGTCATCCAAATGTTGAAGTATGTTCCTACCACCACAGTTGTATTACGCTAATACAACATCTTTAATTCAGCCATTAGATCAGGGCATTATATCTACCTTTAAAACTCATTACATCAGAAAATTGTTACAATGGATTTTGGAAAATATTGATTTCAAATCTATTGAAGTGATGGAGGCATGGAAACATTTTTCAGTTGTGGACTGTATCGGAATAATAGCTTTATCACTTAAAGAAGTAAAACCGTTAACATTAAATGCGTGTTGGAAAAATGTATGGCCAGAGTGAGTTCATTCAGGAAATATGGTCAAACTGGCAGAAAATGGAACCGGTGCAATAGTAGAACTTGCTAAGTCAGTAGGAGGGAAAGGTTTTGATGATATGACTACTGAAGATTTTCAAGAATTACTGGTAGAAAGAGGGTGGCAAAGCGAATTTGGTGGAAATGGCTTTGGAGGTAAAACGAATTCAGATGATAGTGCAGATGAAAATTCTGAAGTTCCAAATTTTACACTAAAAAGCATATGGTAAGGCATAAACTTAGCCGAGCAATTAGAATCTTATATTTTGAATGCAGACCTTTGACTGAAAGGAACACAAAGTTCAAAAGGGAGCTTCAAAAATGATCTAACCTTTACCATGAAATTTACAAAGATCTATCAAGCAAAAGCAAACATACCCAGATTACTAAATTTTTTTAGAGAGCAGAAGATACACAAAATCTAGATGTTGCAGAAGAAAGTTCAGAAGGTGAAGATATTCTGCAATAGAGAAAATGTTCTCGTTTGATTGTGCTTAGCACCAGTGAAGAGGAAGAAAATTAGATTAATGTATATTATCTGGCATATACACTCAGTGATCACTGAATTATGACCACCTACCTAATATTTTGTAGGTCCTCCTTTTGCCCTCAGTACAGCAGCTATCTGACGTGGCATTGATTCAACAAGATGTTGGAAGTGTTTGGGAGGTATGGCCAACCAAGCTGTATTTAATGCAGTCAGCAATGTAGGTATGGAGGTGATTAGTGTATCCAGACGTCTGATATGCCTTTCCATAGTACCCCACAAGTGCTCTATGGGATTGATATCGGGGAAGTTTGAAAGCCAATCAATATGCTGGAAGTCAGAACTGTGTTCCTCAAACTATTCCTGCACATCAAGTGCCTGATGGCTCGGTGCAGTGTCATCTTGGAAGACATCATCGCCATTCTGGAAAAAGTGTAGCACAGTGGGGCATACACAGTCAGCAAGCAGTTGATGATAGCGGAGACCGCTGATAAGTTGTTCTATGTGCACCAGAGGTCCAAGTTCCTGCCGGTGAAACATGCCCCACATCATACAACTGCCTCCACTGTCCTGCACTTTTGATACCATGCATGATGGATCAAGAGCCTCCTGTTGTTGATGCCAAAAATGTACACGACCATCCACTGGGTGGAGTAAATAACGTGACTCATCTGACCAGCACACCTTCTTCCAGTATTTTAATGTCCAACTTGCATGCTTTTTGCACCAGGCGAGTCTTTTATGCTGATGAACTTTGGTTAGGAGAGGACGCTGTAGGGGTTGTCTGCTGATATAGCCCATACGTGCGAGCATGCGACACATGGTCATGCCAGATATTGTTCCAGGTTGGCCCATATTGTATTGGGTAGGCAACTCTTCAACAGTGCTGCGCCTGTTTGCTTGTACGAGTCATCAGACCCGGGTGCCCACCTCTATCAATCTTTCGCTGACCTTTGCAGTTTTGCCGTCGGGCTATTGTTTGACCATTTAATTTCAGAAAATTCTGAAATTAAATCGTTAATCAGTGATTAAAAGGATCCTTTGATCATCAGTGATTCAGTGATTTAATCAATGATTAAAATCAATGGGACAAGGAAAATTTTTCATGTATGTGAATACAATAAAGTAGAAAACTAATCAGATCGGACCCTTGTGATGGGGTGTGGGAAAGTCATAGGGCTCACATCTGGTGAGTATGGGCTTGGCACACCCAGGGTCCTGAGCTGGATATCATCATTCTTCTCTTTCTTGGTGATTCTCTTCTACTTCTCTCTTTCAGAGTATTTCAGAATTTTTTTTTTTTTTTGCCTGGTGCAGCATAAGCCTCAGGCTTCCTTGCACCATATGGCTAATAATAATATGATGATGATGAGAAGAGGCTGTGTTGAGTGAAGCTGGGTCATATGAAATTACTGATGTCATAATTACAGATAATTGTTTATTAGAAAACTTATGAGCATAAAGGCAAATAAGGCTCTCAGAGTTGATGGCATATTCCCATTAGTTTTGAGAGTGATCCCAGGGAGTGTATTCAAATATCGAGGTTAATGAGGGCATCTTATTAATTCAGGATAGATTCTTTTGAATTGGAAAAGTGCTAATGTATCACCCATACATAAAGGCAGTTCTAAGAGAAAAGTTGGTAACCACAGACCAGTTAGTCTGACTTCAATAGTAGGGAAAATCTTAGTGGCAGCAAATAAGAGTGTAACCCAGGGACATTTAGATAGATTTGTCATTCTGAAGGACAACATGGCTTTGTTAAGGGAAAACCATGTTTAATTAATTGGCTATTATTCCAGTTACTCAAGCCCTGGGAGCCACACAATTGTGACTTAGCGATTTTTTTGTGCTTTCACTGTGATTTTCTAAAAGGTGAATTCTAGTTCTCTTTTATGTTCTGCTCCTTAAGAAATCCTTTTATTTAATAGCAGCTCTGGTATCAAAAGACAACAAGGAAAGAAGGTAACCTATCTTTATTTTTCATATTTTAGAGGGATCCATCACGCTCTCAGCTTCTTAACTCAACTCCAGAGCTCACAACTGTGCATCGCACAACACAACACAACCAAGGCAGAATGCATCCAGAACCTAGTTATTGTTGGTGACTCAATTGTCAGGGAGACAAGGAATATATTACGCAAAAGGGATAGGTGGAACAGGACCAGGGTATGTCTGCCAGGGGGTTTGTTTGTTATTTGGTTTTCAGGAGCATTAGCAACTAAGGCCATATTGCTCCGGGGATATGCGGTGGTCATTCCCTGACCTTTCCGCATCCTCTGTATTTGGTGGTGACAGGCTTGAACCCCGGTCTAATCAAGAAGCGTGTACTACGCACTGCTGCTCCTTCCCACCTGGCTACGGAGGCGCCCTGCCAGGGGGAAAAGTTGATGATGTTGTAGAGCAGATATCATCTTTTAAGGGCACAAAAGGTGATATTGTTGTACACGTTGGCACTAATGACCTTAAGAGAAAGAGATCTGCAGATATACTTAACAAGTACAGATCAGTGTTGAAAAAATGTCATGAGTTAGGGTTGATTTTGAAATTGTGTGCAATTCTGCCCAAACACGATAGGAGAGAGTATATGATGAGAGCCTTGTCAATCAATCAGGCCCTGCAGAGATTGTGCAAGGCTCCTGGGGTAGAATTTTTTTCAGCGTGGTCTGTGCTTGCTAACAGGAAAGACTGCTTTTACAGGGATGGGATACACTTAAATAGAAAAGGTGCATGAATATTTGCTGATGCTATCGAGGCAGTGTTAGGTGGGTCGGAAAACTGTTGGCTTGGGGGATTCACAGACTAAAAGATTAACAGAAGCTGCAGGCAGAGGCGAAAGCAATTCATGCACAGCTTCTATTGTAATGAGCAGCAGCCTAGAGAGCAAGTTGCTGGGGACTTCAAGAGATGCTGGGAGTCTCATCATGGAACAAATAAATACATGGGCTGTGTTAGGGTAACTAAGAGTAAGAACAGATGCCTGTAAACTTGCATGTACACCAATGCTAGAAGTATAGTAAATAAATTTGATGAATTTGAAGTGCTAATCAAGGCATCAAAGGCAGATATTGTTGGGATATCAGAGACATAGTGTAACATAGATAAGTGCAGAATCAGAATTTGGGGAATACAATGTGTACGGAAAGGACACACAGGGTAGGAAGGGAGGAGGGGTTATGCTGTTAGTTAAAAAACACATAAAATCTAACAAAGTGCATCCAGTTGACATGGGTGGACAGTGCAATATTCAGTCAGTTTGGTGTGACATAAACACTGGAAAGGGGAAAATGAGAGTAAGAGTGTGTTATAGGCCTAATGACTCTGATGAGTACAATGAACAATTGTGCAGAGAAATAGAGTGGGCCAATAAATCAAGAATGCCATGTAATGGGGGATTTTTACTTTCCAGATATTGACTGGAACTTGTGGGTTGGTCACTCGCATGCTAGCAAGACTTTTGTGGATTTATTGAAGGATTGTTTTCTATAGCAACATGTTCGAATGGCAACCAGAGGGGGTAATACTCTTGATCTGATTATCGTGATGACGCATGCATTAGGAATTTGCAGATAAAGGAACCACTAGGTGACAGTAATCACAGTCTACTGATGTGGGATTTACTACCATCAAGGGTGAGGTAGTGGTTTTTGTTTACGTAAAGGTGACTACAATGGTCTCTGGCAGTTTTTGAATTCTATACAGTGGGATCAACTGATGATGTTAAAATCAGTGAATTCTAAATATGAGGCCTTCAGGGAATTAATCTTGGAAGCTACTAGGCTTTGCATACCAACTAAGAAATACTATTCATAATTTAGACCTAAATGGATGTCAGATGAACTAATGAGGCTTGTGGCAGAGAAGAAAAATGCATGGGTGCATATAAATTAGCAGGTGACACAGAAGCCTACGGCAGATATAAGCTAGTCTGTAATCAAGTCACAAAGTAGGTTAGGCAAGCGAAGGCTGATTATGAGAAATCCTTGGCAAAGGATTCAAAGAAAAAGAACAAAGACTTCTTTACTTACGAAAACTTTGGAAGGAAGGGGATGAATCTGATTAGTCCACTTGACATTGGTCGTTCGACTGTTGTTGATGATCCTGCTCAGATATCTGACAAACTGAATGAGTATTTTGCATCTACATTCACACGTGAGGAATTCTGTAAGCAAGGGGAGGGCAGATCTTTACTAAACTTTAACAGGGAGCTAAATGATTTTGTAATAATGGAGAGCAAAGTGGAGGAGAAATTGTTGACGTTAAACGTAAAAAAGGCACCTGAGGCAAATGGAATCTATCTAGTTATATTAAAGGAAGCTGCAAGGGAAGGAAGCAAACCCTTAGCCATAATTATGGGAGCATCCTTAGATTCAGGGGAGGTCCCAATGGACTAGAGATGTGCAAATGTGTCCCCAATTCACAAAGGGGGTTCAAAGGGTGATGCAAATAATTATAGACCTGTTAGTTTAACTTCTGTTCCGGGGAAAATAATGGAAGTGATGCAAGATCACCTAGACAAGACTGCACAGCATGGGTTTGTTAAGGGGAAGTCTTGTCTGACCAATCTGATTGGATATTACTATGTGGTCACAAAGGAACTGGATGCAAAATATAATTTTGATATCATATACTTGGATATCAGGAAACCTTTTGATACTGTTGCACATGGAAGACTGCTGTAGAAATTTGCGTTAAGAGCAAGTCTGCTGTCTCCCACTCAACCATCCCTTTATCCATTGAAGCAATATGGCATTAAGGGCAAGTTGCTGCAATGGATAAAGAGATGATTGAGTGGGAGACAGCAGAGAGTGGTAATACATGGACACTGCTCTACATGGACTAATGTTATTAGTGGAGTGCCCCAGGGTTTGGTGCTGGGCCCATTGTTATTTTGTGTATTTATTAATGATATCGATGAAAGTATATTAGGCTTAATGTCAAGATGATACAAAACAAAATAAAGACAGTATGCTACTTCAACAGGATCTAGAAAAGTTAGGTAAATGGACTGAGAAGAGAAGTGACAACTGAAGTTTAATATTGACAAATGCAAAGTACTGCATATGGGTAGCAGTAAGCCAAGAGAAACGTACCAGCTGTCTGGTACTACACTCAGGGAGGTGGAGAATGAAAAAGACCTGGGGATAATTGTGCAGTCAGATATAAAGTTCTCTGGGCAGTGCAGATGGGCTGCCAGAGCAAGTCATGGAGTTTTGTCAGTGATATATAGAAATTTTGCTAGCAGAGACAAGGAGGTGATTATACCTTTGTATAGGGCAATGGTCAGGCCACACCTTGAGTACTGAATACAGGTTCTGGAGGCCTCATTTTAGGAAGGATGTAGAGATGCTAAAACAAGTACCGAGAAGGGCAGCAAGATGGTTGAGAGGAACAAAGGAGTTCTTTTACCAGGAGAGGCTTAAATTCTGTCAGTTGCAGCATCTGGAGACTAGGCACCTGCAAGGTGATGTGATTGAGGTGTGCAATGGCTTGAGCAGGCTCAATGCTGATGGGATACTTCCACTTGCTGAGATTAAGAACCTGAGGGGGCATAGATTCAAAATGAGAAAAGACAGTTGTAGAATAGATGTGCAGAATGTGCCTTTAGTCAGCATGTTGTTGATTGCTGGAACAGACTTCCATCTGTTGTTGTGGAAGATGATAGCTTAAATAATTTTAAGGCTGAAATAGACAAACATTTGGAGTGATCAGATGGGTGAAATCGGACTGTTTTTTTTTTTTTTTTTCGCTGCTCTATAAGCTTGCTGTCTTGCATCATATGCCTCAACTTCATTTCACTTGGTCACATTAGGCACTGCTCCTGTCTCCCCATGGTGGGGCCAGTAACCTTGGCAGAAAAGTTCATCTGCCAAGGACTAAAAGGAACAATATGGAACACAATATGTTTCCCTCTTTAGAACCAACAAGTTGTCAGCCAGAGACAGAAAATGGCCATGACTCATTGCAACTAAAGAGGCTTAAAACCAATTTCTCAGTGATAGAGTTTCTTGCATTCTTAATAATGCACTCACAGTCAGAATGGTCTCTTAGTAAGCTATTCCCATTTTTAATCCTAAAACACTTGAAAAGTATTGCAGGGTCTCATAAGACGGTTAAGAGACTACAATCAGGGGACTTACTTGTAGAAACTGTCACCCGCAGGCAATCTGAAAAATTCTTACAAACTACAAATTTTGCTAAATTTCCAGTGAAAGTAACTGCACATGCAACCCTAAATAATTCTAAGGATGTTATATCTAGTTGGGACCTTCTGAATGTGATGGAGGAAGAAATTGAAGAGCTTCAGGAACAAAATGTAATTGCTGTCAAGATCATTATGATCAAAAGAGACAATATACTCACACCTACCAGAAATATTATTCTCACCTTTAACAGTCCAAATCTACCCTCATCAGTAAAAGCAGGTTATCTACTTTGCCACATTTGTCCTTTTACCCCTAATCCATTGAGATATTATAATGCCAAAAGTATGGCCACTTTCAAATGGCATGCAGAGGGAACCCAGTTTGTCCCAACTGTGGATCCTCCAATCACAGTCAAAATGATTGTTCAGCAAAAGATATAAAAAGTAAAGTAAAGTAAAGTGCAGCCATTATCAACCCACTGCAGGATGGAAGCCTCCTCAACAATTCATGCTGAGGGAAATGGACCATAATCTGTCACACTGGTCCAGTGCGGGTTGGCAGATTGACTGTATTCAGCAGTCAGGGGCTTGAACCCCGGTCTACTCAAAGAGCGTGTGCTACTGCACTCCCGCTCCTGCCCACTCGGCTACGGAGGCTGTCAGCAAAAGATATGACCTGTCCCAACTGCTAAGGCAACCCTCCTGTTTACTCTAAAACATGTGAGAGGTAGAAAATGGAGAAAAAAATTATGACATATAAAGTTGAAAACAAAGTTAGTTAACAGGAAGCAAGAAAATTAATTGTACCCAGTATGCCTAACTGTACCTATACCAATATTGCAAAAAAATATCAAACAATAGCTACTCAAACTGATGTTACCATTCCATCAATCTCCGACTGGGCTTGGGCTGTCCTCTCCCAGCAACAGTTGAGTGCCGTTAATCACTCAGACCAAGCAAATAATATGCTTGGTCTGAATGCTTCAAATAATCCTAGTTTGACTTCAAAAAAAGATTATTTAGGACACATTGATGGATGCAGAGTACTAATCCAAATAGGAAGATCGGATTCTTGAAATATTTGCAGAAGAAGAGATGGACACCGGTCGCCCTACCTTTCCAAAAAGAGACAAACCAAAACCTGAACACCATAAGATAACCATGTCAGGTACAAGTTCTTCTAAATTCACATAATGCCTTATATTTTGCAGTGGAATTTCAGAGGCTTTTGTGGTAACATTGACGACATTCAGTACTTAATAAACCACTCTTCAGTTGGTCTTTGTCTGCAGGAAACCTATTTAACTCCTCAAATTTCTGTTTCCATAAAAAACTACTCTGTCAAAGACTGGTGCCTCTGTAGCCAGGTGGGAAGGAGCAGCAGTGCGTAGCACACGCTTCTTGATTAGACCGGGGTTCGAGCCTGTCACCACCAAATACGGAGGATGCGGAAAGGTCAGGGAATGACCACCGCATTTTCCGGAGCAATATGGCCTTAGTTGCTAATGCTCCTAAAAACCAAATAACAAACAAAAAACAAACAACAAACTGTCAAAGAGATTGAAATACTTGTGATTCTGCTCATGATGGTGTAGCTATTTTGATTAACTCAAAGATCCTGGCTAGCCAAATCATTCTCAAAACCCAAAATAGAAGCCATTGCTATATATCTGATTACTCAGATTTCATTAACACTAGTCTCAGTCTAACTCCTCCAAAATCATACACACTCTTATAATGATCTTCAAGAGCTTTTAATCCAGCTACCCACCCCTGGCTGCTTGCTAGGGGATTTCAGTGGCCACCACTCTTTATGGGGATCCTCTAAATTAGATAGACATGGGCCAACTGATTGAAACTCTACTAGATAAACAAAACCTCACCATTATTAATAGTGGTGCACAAACCCATATACAGTTACCTACTGGACAGACTTCTGCAATTGACCTCTCGATTTTCTCCCTGATACTGTTTCCAGTCATTCAATGGTCTGTTATGGATGACCCCATGGGCAGTGACCATTTTACAATTGTTTGCAACCTGCTCACTACACAACCACAATTAGACCAACCCTGCAGGAAATGGAAATTCTCTAAAGCCAGTTGGGCCAAATTTCAGTCAGCAATCATTCTGGACAAAAAACTATTCAACTACATCCTATAGATAAAGTAACTGATTACATCACATCCTGTCTTTTAGTTGCAGCTAAATACTCAATTCCATTATCAGATCCCCTATCCTGATGGCACTTCAACTGCTGGTGGGACGAAGAGTGCACAAAAGCGAAGAAGGAAAAAAATAAAGCATTTAATTTATTCCGTTGATCTCGAAACACAGCTAATCTAATTAGCTACAAGAAGCTAGGGGCAAAAGGGCATTTCATTCAAAGGCAAGCCAAAAAAGATTCTTGGACTCGATTCGCATCTAGTATCAATAGAAACACAGGCTCCAGATTAATATGGAAGAAAATTAGGCAGCTTTCTGGAAAGTTCCCAATCATCCCTTCCCCAGTTCTTTCCTGCAATGGGCAAGAACTCTCTGTTCCTCTAGATATTGCAAATTCCTTTGGCAAAACCTTTGCCCAAGTCTCAGCTACATCAAACTACACTCCGAATTTCCAGAAAATTAAGACAGCCACCAAACAGAGAACCATCAGCTTTCGAAAACCTCGCTATCACTTCCATATAATCAGTTCAATATTGTGAACATTTACAGGCTGTCAGAACAACATGAAACAGTGCCGCTGGGCCAGATGGCATATATTATGTCATGCTACAGCATCTTGATGACAAAAACTTAACTCCTGCTAGTCTTTTTTAACCGGATCTTCTTGGAAAATATTTATCCAACCTCTTGGCACCATGTTACAGTTTTTGCCTTTTTGAAACCTGGAAAAGATCCCTCCAGTCCTAATAGTTATAGGCCAATCTCTCTGTCAAGTTGCCTTGGTAAAATTCTTGAAAAAATGATTCACAGTCGACTCATTTGGATCATTGAAACAACATCTACTGAATAATTCTCAACATGGCTTTCGCAAAAACAAGTCCTCCTTAGATCTTATGATCAAGGCTTAATCTGAAATTCGCAATGCCTTCGTGGAAAACAACCACCTTGTTATGATCTCCATAGATATAGAGAAGGCATTTGATACTACCTGGCAGTATGGCATTCTCAGTGACCTTCATAATCCTGGTCTATGAGCAACATGCCTATATTTATTAGGAACTTCCTCCAGAGCTGCTCTGTACAGGTTCGATACCAAAACTCATTTTCTTCTACATTCTCACTTTTTTTTTTGGTAGTTGTTGGCGCATAGGCTTCTGTGGCCATAATGCACCTCCCAAAGTTTTTGCAGTACTTTGATCCAAGCCCGAGGCGGGAATCGAACCCGCAACCTTTGGGTTGCCAGGCAGGCACTTTACCCACCCGGCTAGCCCAGTCGGCCACATTCTCACAGGAAGAAGGAGTACCACAGGGGTTTGTATTGAGCGCACTCCTATTTGCCCTGAGAATTGATTCCATTACAAAAGAACTCCCAAATACTGTGGAGGTATATCTTTATGCTGACGATCTCTCTATTTCTTGCCATTCTCAGAATATGAGATCTATTGAGCGGCAGCTGCAGATGTCTCTCAGTAAAGTACAAAAGTGGGCTGAGCTTGATGGATATTGTCTTTCCTGTCAGAAAACAGTTGTGATCCACTTTTGCAATCAATGTAAATTGCATATAGACCCTGAACTTCAGATATCAAATTTCACCATTCCGATTGCCAACAATATCTGATTCTTGGGATTGATCCTTGACAGAAAGTTAAACTTCTTTGAGCACACTAAATTAATACTCACTACATGTCTGAAAAAGCTGCACATGCTAAGAGCTTTATCTGCCCTGTCTTGGGGAGCAGACTGTATAACTTTTCTGCTGTTTTATAGAGCACTGATTAGATCTCGTTTGCGTTGATGCCCCAGTTTATGATTCTACCCAAAAGAGTGTACTACGCTGGCTCGATCCTGTACAACACAATGCGCTCCAGATTGCTCTTGGTGCTTACAGGACATCTCCAACCTATAGTCTATATATTGAAGCCCATGAGCCCCCTCTTTATCTCCACAGAAAAATGTTACTACTTAAATATGCAGCCAAAATACAAAGTTGTTCTCTGCACCTCTTTCAGGCGTACCTCTTTAATCCACCATTTCACAATATTATAGAAATAAACCAAGTAAAATACGACCAGCAGGCCTACAGTTCCTTGAAGTATCACAGAAATGGAATGTTTCTCTCCACAATAGGCAGCAGATAAAGAATTATTCTCACCCACCATGGACTTCCTTTGCTCAACCAACCTGTGATACTTTTTTCCTCCAATGGGGAAAGAATCGTCTATCGACTCTGAATGTTCAACAACTCCATGCTTTCCATATTCAAAACTATGTTGACTTCTTACCGATATATACGGTTGGTTCCAAATCTCATTCGATTGTTGGAGCAGCACTGCCATTTCCCTCTGCTATCATATCAGCTTCTCTTCCACCCAAGTACTGCAACTTTTCAGCAGAACTGTATGCAATACAATTAGCTCTAGAAAATTTGACTCTTCACTCATCTGCAAAATATTTAGTTTACACTGACTCCCTCAGCTCAATTAGAGCAATGCAGAATCCCTCTCATAAGAATCACCCTGTTTTAAATCAAATCAGGAATTTGCCATTGAAAATTGAAGAGATCGTCAACAACTAGTGAACTTTTCCTGGATTCCAGCACATTCAATCATTAAAGGAAATGAACTGGCTGATATTTCTGCTAAAAATCCATTAACTTTAGACTTAACCTCTGTCTCTATTCCAGCATCTCATTATAATATCATAAGCAGCATACCATATACAGTGGACAGAGCTATGGCATAACCAAACAAATAATAAACTTTTCCAGTTGAAACAGGTCCCAAAATTTTGGCACTCAAGCATTCAGACAGTTGGGCGAGACAAAATGGTACTTGCATAGATTAGAATAGGGCATACTCATCTGACTCACCTCCATCTATTCACAGGTGATGATCCTCCTCAGTGTCCACACTATTCTGAACATCTAACAGTCAAACATATTTTGATTGACTGTTCACATTATGAACAACATCAAAATTCAATATTTTATTCTCTGGCTAATCTTTAAGAACTGATAACATTAAATCATATCATTGGAGAGAAGGCAAATATTAATGAACTTTTCTGTTTTTTTAAACAAATAGGAATGTATGAATGAAAATTATTAGTTTCTGAGCTGAAATGAAATTGAACTGGCTTCATATTAATTATTTTTTAACATTCCTATGAATGGGTGCGTGATAGCAACAGCAGCTTGTGTGCCATTAAGCACCTATAACACACACACACACACACACACACACACACACACACACACACACACACACACACACACACACACACACACACACACACACACACACACACACACACACACTCACTCACTCACACACTCACTCACTCACTCACTCACTCGTTGCTCATGAGCTGGAGGTAGGCTTTGACATAGTTTATTTGGATTTTAGCAAAGCATTTGACTCGCTCCCTCGTGAGAGGTTACTGTATAAGATTGAACAGTTTGGAATTACTGGTAAGATGAATTGATGAATTGTAAGGTGAAGTGGCAGAAGGCAGAGAGTTGTGATTAATGAATATTCTTCAGATTGGTGTAGTGTCATGAGTGGGGTCCCTCAAGGATCGGTTCTTGAACCACTGCTGTTTCTCATTTTCATAAATGACATTGTCAAAGGGATAGAAAGCATGATGTTAAAATTTGCAGATGGTGTAAAGATTGATAGTCGTTAATGGTCAATACCAAACAGCACTCCTTCAGGATGACCTGAACAGACTTCAAAGATGGTTAGAAAAGTGGCAGCAGTTAAGTTTTTATGCAGCTAAATGCAAGGTCTTACACTTGGGGAAACAGAGCTCACAAATAAATTATACACTGGGTGGGGTTGAAGTTATTTTTGAGCATCACTTGTCAGGTTACCTGCCACTACCACTCAGTTAAACAGGTGCCAGTTAGCACAGAAATGACATTAGCAGAAGACAGAGAGTGGTAATCAATGGACACTGCTCATCGTGGACTAATGTTATTAGTGGAGTCCCTCAGGGCTCAGTGTTGGGTCCATTATTGTTTTCTGTATTTATAAATGATATTGATGATGGTATATCAAGCTTAATGTCCAAGTTTGCAGATGATACAAAGGTTGGCAGGGTTGTCAAGGACACTACTGACACTATGCTGCTGCAACAGGATCTGGAAAGGTTGAGCAGATGGGCTGAGAGGTGGCAAATGAAGTTTAACATTGACAAATGTAAAGTACTACACATGGGAAAAAGCAACCCCAGAGCAACGTATCAACTCTGTGGTACTACACTGACAGTGGTAGAGAATGAAAGGGACTTGGGGGGTGATTGTGCAGGCAGATATGAAGTTCTCTGAGCAGTGCAGACGGGCTGCAAGAGTAGCTCATGGAGTATTGTCGATGATATACAGGAATTTTTCCAGCAGGGATAAGGAGGTGATTATTCCATTGTATAAGGCAATGGTCAGGCCACACCTAGAGTACTGTATACAGGTCTGGAGGCCTCATTTCAAGAAGGATGTAGAGCTGCTGGAACGAGTACAGAGAAGGGCAACAAGATTAGTGAATGGAACAAAGGGGTGCTCTTACGAAGAAAGGCTTAAGTTTTGCAAATTACAGTGTCTGGAGACTAGGCACCAGCGAGGTGATCTGATAGAGGTGTATAAAGCCTTGAATGGTTTAAGCATGCTCAATGCTGATGGGATTCTTCCTCTAACTCAGAAAAATCACCTGAGAGGGCATAAATTCAAATTGAGGAAAGACAGATGTAGGATAGACGTGCGGAAATTTGCCTTTAGCCAGCGGGTGGTTGGTTGGTGGAACAGACTGCCATCCCTTGTGGTGGAGGTTGATAGCCTAAATAAGTTTAAGGCTCAGCTGGACAGGTATTTTGAACGAACAGAGGGGTGAAGTGGAAGTGGGTTTTTTTTTTTTTTTTTGGCTGATGCTGCATAAGCTTGCTTTCTTGCATCAAATGCCTCTACTAATGCTAATGCTAATGCTAATGCATTAGTAGAGCCATATGATACAAGAAAGCAAGCTTATACAGCATCAGCCAAAATAAAAGCCCTTCCCATTTCACACATCCATTCATTACAAATGTTTATCTAGTTCTGCCTTGAATGTATTTAAGCTATCAACTTTCACAACAACAGATGGAACTTTGTTCCAGCAATCAACTACTCGCTGGCTAAAGAAAAATTTTTGCACATCTATTTGACAACTGTCTTTCCTCAATTTCAGTTTATGCTCCCTCAGGTTTGTAATCTGAGCAAGAGGAAGAATCCCATCAGCATTGAGCCTGCTCAATCCATTCAAGGCCTTATACACCTCAATCAGATCACCTTGCAGGTGCCTAGTCTCCAGACATTGTAATTTGCAGAACTTAAGCCTTTCTTCGTAAGAGCACCCCCTTTGTTCCCCTCACCAGTCTTGTTGCTCTTCCCTGTACTCATTCTAGCAACTCTACATCGTTCCTAAAATGAGGCTTCCAGACCTGTATGCAGTACTTACAGTGTGGACTGACTATTGGCTTATACAAGGGGATAAGCATCTCCTTATCCCTGCTTGCAAAATTCATGTATATCATTGACAAGACCCCATGACCTACTCTGGCAGCCTGTCTGCACTCCTGAGAAAACTTCATATCTGACTGCTCAATTACCCCTAGGTCTCTTTCATTCTCCAATATCCTGAGTGTAACACCACCCAGTTGGTACATTTCTCTGGGGTTACTGCTACCCATATGCAGTTCTTTGCATTTGTCAATGTTAAACTTCAGTTGCCTATTCTCAGCCCATCTGTCCAACTTTTCCAGATCCTGTTGCAGCAGCATACTCTCATTACTGTTATTAAGAATCCTGCCTATCACCTTCAAACTTTGACATTAAGCTTCATATACCTTCATCAATATCATTGATATATACAAAACAACAATTGGACCAACACAGAGCCCTGGGGAACACCACTAATAACATTAGTCCACAAAGAGCAATATCCATTGATTACCATTCTGTCTTCTTCCACTCAACCATCCTTTTATCCATTGTATCAACTTGCCCTTAATGCCATACTGCTCCAATTTGTACAGTAGTCTTCCATGTGCAATAGTATCAAAATCTTTCCTGAAATCCAAGTATATAATATCAAAATTATTTTTTGCATCCAGTTCCTTTGTGACCACGTCATAGTATCCAATCAAATTGGTTAGACAAGAGTTCCGCTTAACAAACCTGTGCTGCATCTGAATTATTACTGTTGTCTTGTCTAGATGATCCTGCCACGCTTTTTTAACTAGTTAAAAAAGCATTGCAAGATCATCTCCATTATTTTCTTTGGAATAGAAGTCAAACTAACAGGTCTGTAATTACTCGTGTCGTCTTTGTGAATTGGAAATACATTTGCACATCTCCAGTCCACGGGGACTTCCCCTTAGTCCAAGGATGCCCTCATAATCATGGCTAAGTGTTTGCTTACTTCCTTTGCCGCCACCTCTAATATAACTGGATAGATCTCATCCACCCCAGGTGACTTTCTTATATTTGACATCAACAATTTCTCCTCCACTTTACGCTCAATTATTACAAAATCGTTTAACTCTCTGTTAGAGTTTGATAAACATCTGGCCCTCTCCTCCTTGAATGTCTCGTCATGTGTGAATGTGGATGCAAAGTACTCATTCCAATAAGTGACAAAAATTTCTATAGTTTGGTTAATAGTCATATTTCAATAACTTGGGAAATTACTTGATGCAATTTTAAGACATTGCTCATGTAGCTCTATAATGCTTGAGATACATAGTCACCTCACATTCCAATTAAAAATCAGCTGATTAAGAACCTTTAAAGTTTAGTTTTTTCCTGTAACACTATGCTTATTGAAAAAATGTGGAAGTTCATTAGGAAATTGTTACCATGACAGTCCTTAGCATAAAAGAACTTCATAGTCAGTTGTGATCTTTTTTTATGTTAGAAAGATTCACATCTGATGTTTATGAATGGAATTATTAGAGTTATTGATGGGATGGAATTCTTATTAGAAAAGATAAACATAACATGTCACAGCATATTGACTGATGGGGAATTGGTTGCTGATAGTTCATCTGTGAGTTATGCTATTTTTCCTTGTACTCACAATTGCATGTATCCTAACTGGCTCTTGTCATTTCTGTGTACAAGATGCAGAGAGTGCAGTGACATTAGATTAAAGCTCTGTGTACTGTTATGTAAATCGAATTCTCTGAGAAAATGAGTTAATACCATAGAGAAAAATCAAACTTGGAGCTCGAAAGAGAGAGAAGTGTCTAATTCTATGTCTAATGATACTCTTCTGAGTCTGTCTCCAGATCTCTCTCTCTTAGAGCAACAAGTTCTGGTATCAAAGGGGGCAGCATTACTAGGGAGACTCAGTTGTAAGCAAAATCAAAAATATATTCTGTAATAAGAACAGATGGAACAGAACCAGAGTATCCTCATTCTTCTCTTTCTTGATGATTTCCTTCTACTTCTAACTCTTGTTTTCTCTCTCTCTCTCTCTCTCTCTCTCTCTCTCTCTCTCTCTCTCTCTCTCTCAGGGTAACTCAGAAATTTTTTATGGCTGCTGCAGCAAAAGCCTCAGGCTTCCTTGCACCATATGGCTAATAATATCGGCTGGGTGCAAAAATTGATGATGTAACTAATCAGTTTTTAAGGGTACTAAAGGATATGCATTTATCCATCTTAGAACTAATGACTAAACATAAACTGATCACCTGATCATAAAACATAAGTTCATGAGGATAAAATGTCATAAGAATGGACAAGATGTTCTTGTATTTACTATTCTGCCTACATGATAGGAGGGATTATATGATGTGAGCCTTATCACTTAACTCTAGACTTGAGGACTCCACAAGGCTTGTGGTGAGGAAGTTTTTCTCAGCTTGATCTTCCCTAGTTAATAAAAGGAAGTTCTTTTGTAGTAAAGACAAGGATCTATTTCAATGGAGTATGTGCTAGGGTTTTTGTTGATGTCATTGAGGAGACCCTAAGCATTCAAGGGAGATTGCCAATATTATACTTGCATTCTCCCTGTGAATACATGTGTGTGATCCATATTACCTTATGCACAGAAAGAGACATTGCTAATGCTACCTGTAGTCACTTGTGACACAAGAAAAGTGTTTATATAAGGGATGCATAAAAAAAAAAAAAGCAATAAAATAGAAAGTTTAATTTGTTTATATAATAGAACTACATAAACAGGTTTGGTGCCATCCAATGATAGAGTATGAAGAATTTCATTATTGCAAATGCAGCTTGATAGTGAGGGTTTGGGTAAGGGGAAGACAAGCCTTTCTCAAAAGCCTCTGAATGCAATCAGATTGTGCAAAATCAGAAAATTCGGATAAACAGTTTGCCATCTGAGATGATAGTGGGGTGTATTACAGAATAAATGATTCTGAGGAAGTATGGCAAAAAAGGAACCTGAGTAGGCAGGCAAGTGTAGTTCCCTCATTATGAGTGATTTCAACCTACCTCTTATAGTGTATAAATCATGGCCTGGCAGTACGCCATGTGTATTTAGTTTTCTGAACCATCTGGGTTTATTCCAGTGTTTCAGAGAAAGTATAATAGAGGCTGTAATATCCTCAACCTGATTCATACCAAGGATCCTGGAGCCTCTGTTGCCAGGTGGGCAGGAGCAGCAGTGCATAGCACACGCTCCTTGATTAGACCGGGGTTCGAGCCCGTGACCACCAAATACGGTGGATGCGGAGAGGTCAGGGAATGACCACCGCATATCCCTGGAGCAATATGGCCTTAGTTGCTAATGCTCCTAAAAACCAAATCATAACAACCAAGGATCCAAATTGCGTCAAAAAATTTTCCATTGCAGGAACCAGTAGTGGATAATGATCACAGTGTCATGAAATGGGTAATGTCCAAAGAAATTCATGGTTAGAAGAAAAGGTCTGAATTTCAGTTTCAAGAGAGGTGACTATATGGAGTGAGGTACTTCTTGGATTCTATTAAACTGGAGAGATAAATATATACTACTGTGGAATTACTTAACAAGTACAGGTCACTGTTGAAAAAAAGCTGTGAATTAGGGTTGAATTTAAAAGTATCTGCAAGCCCAGACACAATAGGAGGGAGTATATGATGAGAGCCTTGTCGATCAATTCGGCCCTGGAAAGATTGTGCAAAGCTCAAGGAGTAGAATTTTTTTCAGCCTGGTCTGTACTTGTTAACAGGAGAGACTGCTTCTACAGGGATGGGATACATTTAAATAGAAAGGGTGCAAGAATATTTGCTGATGATATCGAGGCAGTGTTAGGTGGGTCGTAAAACTGCTAGCTTGGGGGGGGATACAAGGACTAATAGATTAACAGTAGCCACTGGCAGAGGTGAAAGTGATTCTTGCACTGCTTCTATTGAAATGAGCAGCAGCCTGGAAAACAAGATGCAGGATATTTCAGAGACTGCTGGGAGTCATTGCGGAACAAGTAAACACATGGGTTGTGTTAGGGTAGCTAAGAACAAGTGCATATATACTTGTGTGTACACCAATGCTAGGAGTTTGGTAAATAAATTTGATGAATTTGAGGTATTGCTCAAAACATCAAAGGCAGATATTGTTGGGATATCAGAGACGTGGTGTCACACAGATATAAGGAATGCAGAATTGGAATTTGGGGAATACAATGTGTACAGAAAGGATAGACAGGACAGGAAGAGAGGAGGGGTTATGCAGTTAGTTAAGAAACACATGAAATCTAAGGAAGTGCATCCAATTGATGTTGGAAAACAATGCAATATTGAGTCTGTTTGGCGGGACATAAGCATAGGGAGATCAAAATTGAGAGTAGGAGTGTGTTATATGCCTAATGATTCTGATGAGTATAATAAGATACTGTACAGGGAAATAGAGTGAGCCAGTAAATCAGACAGTCTTATAATGGGGGATTTTAATTTCCCAGATATTGACTGGAATTTGTGGGTTGGTCACTCGCACACTAACAAGGCTTTTGTGGATTTATTGGATGATTGTTTTCTATATCAGCATGTTCGGGAGGCAACTAGAGGGAGTAATATTCTTGATCTGATTATCAGTAGTGATTCTTCATGCATTAAGAATCTGCAGATAAAGGAACCACTACATGGCAGTGATCACAGTGTGCTGAAGTGGAATTTACTCAAAGAGGTAACTACCATCAGGGGTAAAGGGAACGGTTTTTGCTTTCGTAAAGGTGACTATGATGGTCTGAGACAGTATTTAAATTCTATACAGTTGGACCAACTGATGATGTTACCAACAGCAAAATCAAAACTGGAAGCATTCAAAGAACTTATCTTGGAAGCTACTAGGCTTTACATACTAACTAAAAAATATTGTTCAAGGTTCAGGCCTAAATGGATGTCAGATGAACTAATGAGACATATGGCAGAGAAGAAAAATGCATGGGATACATACAAATTAATGGGTGACATGGAAGCCTATGATAGATATAAGTGAGTCTGTAACCAAGTCACAAAGGAGATTAGGCAGGCAAAGGCAGATTATGAGAAATCCTTGGCAAAGGATGCAAAGAAAAACAGAAAAGAGTTCTTGACCTATGTAAACTCAAAAAGAAAGGGATGAATCAGATTGGTCCACTGGATATTGATGGTTCAACAGTTGAGGATCCTGCTCAGGTGGCTAACAAACTAAACGAGTATTTTGCATCTACATTCACACATGAGGAATTATTCAGGAAGGGGAATGCCGTAGGTGAAGTAAACTCTGGCAGTGAGCTAGATGATTTTGTAATAACTGAGAGGAAAGTGGAGGAGAAATTGTTGAGGATAAACATAAAAAAGGCACCCAGGGTAGATGGGATCTATCCAGCTATATTAAAGGAGGCAGCAAAGGAAGTAAGCAAAACCCCTAGCCATAATTATGAGGGCTTCTTTGGACTCAGGGGTGGTACCCATAGACTGGAGATGTGCAAATGTAACCCCAATTCACAGAGGAGGATCAAAGGGCAACACAAGTAATTATAGACCTGTGAGTTTAACTTCTGTTCCAGGAAAATTAATGGAGGCACTGGTTAAAGAAGAACTGCAGGATCATGTAGACAATACTTCAGTTATAGCTTGGACACAGCATGGTTTTGTTAAGGGAAAGTCTTGCCTGACCAATTTGATTGGATATTATGATGCAGTCACAAAAGAATTGGATGCAGGGAATAACTTTGATAGTGGCGCCTCCCTAGCCAGGTGGGAAGGAGCAGCAGTGCGTAGCACACGCTTCTTGATTAGACCAGGGTTCGAGCCCATCACCACCAACTACAGAGGATGCGGAAAGGTCAGGGAATGACCACCGCATATACCGGAGCAATATGGCCTTAGTTGCTAATGCTCCTAAAAACCAAATAACAAACCTACAACATAACTTTGATAATATATATTTGGATCTTTGATACTGTTGCACATGGAAGACTGCTGTACAAATTGCTGCTATGGATAAAGGGATGGTTGAGTGGCAGAAGACAGAGAATGGTAATCAGTGGACACTGCTCAATATGGACTAATGTTATTAGTGGAGTTCCTCAGGGTTCAGTGTTGGGGCCATTGTTGTTTTCTGTATTTATAAATGATATTGATGATGGTATATCAAGCTTAATGTCCAAGTTTGCAGACGATTCAAAGGTTGGCAGGGTTGTTAAGGACACTGATGCTATGCTGCTGCAACAGGATCTGGAAAGATTGAGCAGATGGGCTGAGAGGTGGAAAATGAAGTTTTGCATTGACAAATGTAAAGTACTACTTATGGGGAAACAGTAACCCCAGTAACCATTCTCTACCATTATCTGTGGTACTACACAGACAGTGGTAGAGAATGAAAAGGACCTGGGGGTAATTGTGCAGGCAGATATGAAGTTCTCTGAGCCGTGCAGACGGGCTGCAAGAGTAGCTCATCGTGTCTTGTCAATGATATACAGGAATTTTTCTAGCAGGGATAAGGAGGTAATTATTCCCTTGTATAAGGCAATGGTCGGGCCACACCTTGAATACTGTATACAGGTCTGGAGGCCTCATTTCAAGAAGGATGTAGAGCTGCTGGAATGAGTACAGAGAAGGGCAACAAGATTAGTGAATATAACAAAGGGTTGCCTTACGAAGAAGAAAGGCTTAAGTTTTGCAAATTGCAGTGTCTGGAGACTAGGCACCGGCGAGGTGATCTGATAGAGGTGTATAAAGCCTTGAATGGTTTGAGCATGCTCAATGCCAATGGGATTCTTCCTCTTGCTCAGAATAATCACCTGAGAGGGCATAAATTCAAATTGAGGAAAGACAGATGTAGGATTGATGTGTGGAAATTTGCCTTTAGCCATGGGTAGTTGGTTGGTGGAACAGACTTCCATCCCTTGTTGTGGAAGTTGATAGCTTAAATAAATTTAAGGCTCAGCTGGACAGGTATTTTGAACGAATGGAGGGGTGAAATGGGAGTGGTGTTTTTTTTTTTTTTCCTCCCCCTCCGGCTGATGCTGAATAATCTTGCTTTCTTGCATCATATGCCTCTACTAATGGTAATGCTAATACTGGTTATGGTGACCCCGAGTTCCAAGTGATAGTGACCAGTGATTTTCTCTGCAATGTATAGAGTGCTCTTTACATGTGTTAAAGTTTCATTTCTTTTCTAGTGTCGTTTTCTCTTTTGTTTACCTGTTTACACCAAAATGTATGTGAACCAAAATTATATGATGCAGCAAACTTTTGATTTTAGCTGCATAGTTTGGCAGCAGAGAATGCTTACGAAGGTGCAGCAGGGTTCATGTGCCTCCATACAAAGACTCTGAATTGGAGATGTACGAAAAATCCTAGTGCAATTTGTTCAGCATTGTTATGTACAGGGAAAAGTCATTTTAATACACTTTGTCTGGTTGAGGCATATAGACTGGATCAACTGGACCATAGGCAACTATGGTCCAGTTGAGATGTAATTAATGAATGTATAGGTGTAGCAACATATAACGATCTGCACCCCATGACTTAGCAGAAATTACCCTAAGTAGATTTAATTTCCTTAGACAGGTTGAACAGATATGCTTAATATGCTTCAAAAAATTTAATTTTTTATCCAGTATTATTTCAAGAAATCTAATACTATGTTGAAAAGTAACTGGATGAGAATCAAGTTGTAAGTCAGGATCAGGATGTCAATCATGTAAGTTTATAGAAAAAATAGAGAGCTGCTGCTTTTGTTTTGAGAGTCGATAAGCATTATTTTTCGTCCACTGAGAGAGCAGAATGGAAACGTACCTGAAAGGATCTATTGCTCAAGAAGTTACAGATAAATTTTGGAAGATGACTTCGCAGACCATATTCATAGAGATCGTGAAACATCCTGTTATGCTAGGTTGTGTCGAAAGTCATATCATCATTAAATGTTCATTTCTAAGAAATGCATTATAAATGTTTGCTTCGGCTTTTACTATAATATTGAGCATTAATCTAGGTCTTTGAAAGCCATATACTGATTTTAACTTAAAATGTTTCAGTTTCTAGGAGCCATGTCAACCTGGCATTAATTTTTTTTTTTTTTCAGTGTTTTTCCTATCTATTCTTGTTTTTTCCCTTTTTTTGGGAATAGTGGTCTGCTGATGCTTCTGTTTGAATTTCAGGAATTGGATCATCCTCATGTGATTTTTCATCTATGTCCATGGTATCAGTACAAGATTTTTGATTGTCTCTTTCAGAACTTGTTTGCTTTACTGGCTGCTGTACAGTGTTTTTATCTGGTGGTATTGTCAGTGGTGTATATACTGAGAGTTTTATGCTGTTGAGTAGAGTGTTTTTTAGTGAGGAGAATCCTGATCTTGCCCAGTCAGACATTAACATGCTTGGAGGAACTGAACAATCTGTCTGTACTCTTATGGAGCACTGTTGCTTTTGTACAACTGAAGCATAGGAAGGCGATTTAGTAGACACAAAAAACTGTTTCTTTGCTTCATGGTCTGGTACTTTTGAATTTTCTTTTCTGTCTGCCACTGGATACATTCCTTCAAGTATGCCGAATGATATCCCTGACAATTTAGATAGCACTGTGTTTCAGTAGTGCAGTCTGTGTGAACATCCTCTTTTGAAGGAGTGTACAGAGTGTACAGGTGGTTACATCTCTGCAGACTGCTTGAGTGCCCCCAAATTTATAAACAGCAGGACTGGGTTAGGAATGCAAGTTCAAATTTGGCATCTTAAATATCCAGCTTTTATGGTTGCAGATTGGTGTATTAAATGTAAAAATGACTGTTAAAGTATTGGTAAGTACTCCATCTTTCTTGATGACTGTCCTTTTTAGCATGTATTACATTTTGATCATTTAGTTCTTGAATGATCTCTTCCTTGAGGAGTTCAAGGTGGCATGCAGGATAACCTTTGTGAGAATTCCACCAAATGTTCATATTTTTAAGTCTTTCTGAGTGTTTATGCTCGCTCATCTCTATTAGAAGGTTTACCAATTGAAGTCTTCAAACTGTTTTTGGAGGGCCACCCACACTTTCAAGACATTCTGAATTAAAAATGGGGAAAGCTTTTATTCATTGGGTTGTCTGTCAAGGTGTGCAGTATTAGAAAACAAGAAGCAGGGTTCAGTTCCTTCTTTTTTTCTGCTTCTTTGCATTGAATGCATTCATATCATCTCTGATGAATGGATCTAGATCAAGGGATCCATAAGTGGTACGTCTGTTGTGATTCACTGTTGCTCTTTTAGCCCTGGGAGAGTAGTAGTAGTAGAGGCATCTGATGCAAGAAAGCAAGCATATGAGCTTATGTAGCATCAGCCAAAAAAAAAAAAAAAAAAAAAAAACCAACCACACATCCATTCCCTCTGAAAGTTTGTCCGGTTCCTCCTTGAATTTATTTTAGCTATCAACTTCCACAACAGATGGAAGTTTGTTCCAACAATCAGCTACCCTATGGAAATTTGCTAAAGGCAAATTTCTGCACATCTATTCTACAACTGTCTTTCCTCAATTTGAATTTATGCCCCTCAGGTTTGTAATCTGAGCAAGCAGAAGAATCTCGTTAGAATCAATCCTACTCAACCCATTCAATGTGTTATACACCTCAATCAGATCACCTCGCAGGTGCCTAGTCTCCATTTGACTTGGCGCATTATGGCCTTAGCTGCCAATGCGCCATAAAAAACCAAATCAAACCAAACCAAAAGCCTAGTCTCCACAAGCTGCAATTTGCAAAACTTAAGCATTTCCTAGCAACTCTACATCCTTCCTAAAGTTAGACCTCCAGACCTGTATGCAATACTCAAGATGTGTCCTGACCATTGTTTTATACAAAGCAATAATCACCTCCTTTTCCCTACTAGCAAATTCCTGCATATTGTTGACAATACCCCATGACCTGCTCTGGGACCCTGTGTGCACTGCTCAGAAAACTTCATATTTGAATGCATAATTACTCTCAGGGAGTGAATTTTCTACCACCCTAAGTGTAGTACCACAGAGTTGGTACATTTCTCTAGGATTACTTCTATCCATATGCAGTACTTTGCACTTGTCAATGTTAAACTTCAGTTGCCACTTCTCAGCCCATCTGCCCAACTTTTCTAGATCCTGTTGCAGTAGCACTCTGCCATTATTGTCATTAACAACCTGCCAACCTTTGTATCATCAGCATACAAAGGTTGGCAGGTTGTTAATGACATTAAGCTTGTATACCTTCATCAATATCATTGATAAATGTACAAAACAATAGTGGGCCCAACACCGAACCCTGGAAGACTTCACTAATAACATTAGTCCACGAAGAGCAGTGTCCATTGATTACCATTCTTTGTCTTCTCCCACTCAACCACCATTTTATCCATTGTAGCAACTTCTTGCCCTTAATACCATACTGCTCCAATTTGTACAGTAGTAGTCTTCCATGTGCAACAGTTTCAAAAGCTTTCCTGAAATCCAAGTAAATGATATCAAACTTTTTTTTTCATCCATTCCTTTGTAACCACATCCTAGTATCCAATCAAATTTGTCAGACAAGACTTCCCCTTAACAAACCCATGCTGTCTGAATTATTACTGCAGTCTTTTATAGATGATCCTGCAGTGCATCTTTAATGAGAGACTCCATTATTTTCCCCAGAACAGAAGTTAAAATAACGGGTCTGTAATTACTCGTGTCACCCTTGATCCCCCTTTATGAATTGAGGATACATTTGAACATCTCCAGTCTGTAGGGACTTCCTCTGAGTCCAAGGATGCTCTCATAATTATAGCTAAGGGTTTGTTTACTTCCTTTGCCGCCTCCTTTAATATAGCTGGATAGATCCCATTCACCACAGGTGCCTTATGCAGTTTTTCAAGATTAAAGAAGCAAAATTAGCATTTTTCCAAGATTAAAGAAATATCATGGAATATATCACAGGTGATTTCTTTTTAAATTTTATTTTAGATGAAACAAGATGAAGTGTAAGTAGTAAAAATAAAATCTCTTATACAGATAAATTATTATTATTATTATTATTATCCATTTATTAACTACAAGAAAATGTGGGTAACCCTGGAACGGCAGTGTGCCAGGAAATATTTACATACTGAGGTGCAAGAAACCACATGTACAATGTACAAGAGTACATGTGCGCTTAACCCAAGATAGTTACATAATTGAACTTATATACGCTCGAAATAAAAACAAAGTTTATAGCAATAGACATCAGAATTAAAAAAAAAAAAAAAAAAAAAAATGCAGCAGGCAAGAAGACCAGGTGTAGGTGATCGTCACATGTTCAATAGTTGGTAACAGTTCTTGAGGCATTCCTTTCTGTAGAGCTTATTCTCACAGAACTTATCAGGATTGATGACCAGTTTATTGTAGATTTGGAGGCAGTTGGCCGAAAACATACCCCTAAGGGAATCAATGTTTGTAAGTGTAAACCGCACAGGGTGGCAGGAGTCGCGGCATTCACCTCTTGTCTTCTTTGAGCCAGAGATTAATGGGGATACAGATGAAGCATCTATTCGGCCTATGATAAACCAAGATAGCATGAGTGCATTCTTGACATAATGAGAAGTCTCCAGGAAATGGTCCCTAGATTAGTTTGGAGGATGGATCTGGAGATAGTAAAAGAGTGACCCACCACCCTGTTCATCCATCTGAGCAACCAATATTCCAGATTGAGGTACTTTTTTAGGTGGGAGGCAGGAGCAGATGACAAAATTTCAGATGGGTAGAGAGGGATAGGGGTAATGCATCTCAGGATGTACCGACAAAGCAGTGCTGGCTGATGCATACCAACGAGCTCCTGACGCACTGCTCAAAGTGCCGCATGTGCCGTTCTGTCTCATCCTGACAAAGTGAGGCTGGAAGGTGAGTCCACCATCCCAGGTGAGGCCTAGGTCTGTGTGGGAAGTTACCCTTTACACCCTTTCCCCGCCAACGAAGATTTTAACATAATCATAATTTTAACTCTTTTTTTTTTTTTTTTTTTTTTTAGTTATCGGTAGTTGAGCAGATTTGGAAGGGTTCAGATGTAACCCAATTATGGCTAGATAGTTTTCCAGTTTCATTATCTGTGTAGAGGCCTGTTGGTTAATATCAAGGATCAGATCAGGATGGTTTGAATTCACATAGAACTTCAGATCATCGACATAAGAGACAAAGGTAAAGGTTCCAAAACTGTTGGAACCTTTACAAGGATGCCTCTTGTGACGTCGAAAGGTACCTGGAAGTCGTTGACAGAAACAGACAGATGTCTGAGTCTGAGAAGTAGGATGGACCAAGATTTGTAGCAAGGCGGTCTGACCAAGATTTGTAGCAAGGTATCTTGCTACAAATCTTGGTCAGACCGAAGTAGTGCTTCAGAATAGTAAAGAGAGCTGGTAGGTATATTCTATTGTATGCCGATTTAATGTCCGAGAAAGATGATGTCAATCTGGGATTTATTATTTTATGGCCTGTTGGATTCTGAAGAGAGTATCTAGAAGATTGGTAGTTGTTGATCTCTTGTGCAGAACGGTATGAAGGTACTTGGGCCTGTGACCAAAGCAGGTGCTGAATCGCTTTTTCAAAGATTTTAAGTAAAGAGCAACTGATGGAAATTGGTTGCAGATCTTTCGGAAATTTAGGTTTCCTAATCTTTGGAATAGGCTTGACATGATAAGATCTCCAAATTGATGGAACTGTTCCAGATTGTAAGATTCGTCTGAAAATGTGGAATAGAAGGTCAACAATGTATGTGCTGCATATTTTTACTATGAATAATGCGAAGCCATGTGGTCTTACAGTAGCTTTGTTAGGTAATTTGTTGATGACATCAATCAGGGTCTCCCTAGATATTTCTATGTCGTTCGTCTGTGCCCTAGGTAACCAGTCCTGTGAGGGAGAGGGATCTGGAAATGCCTGCTGGAGGTTGCACTATACCCATTCCTGGATAAGCTTTTGATCAATGATATGATGGTTTGTCTGGTGTGATAGAATCCTTCTACCCCTCTTCAACCTATCAAGAACAGCTTGGTTTAGGACTTGTCTTTTCTTTTTTAGGATTTATGCTCTTTCTTTTTTAATCAACTTGCTACAGATCCTAACTTTCTTGGCTGCACTGCGGAGTGCAATTAACTTCAATTGTTTGGACAAGGCCATAGTGGCATGATCTTCTGTTGACTCAGAATAGAGGCATCCCCAGTCAAATCCGCTGAAGCACTGTAAAATGATATCCGGCTTGAGATATTTAGTGGAGAAGGCAACCCTAGGCAGTTCAGCAGCATACTCATCAGGTAACTCAGGGGAATTTCCATGCATGGATAACTGGTATGCAGTTGGCAGGTGATCTGATTGAAATTGGAAATTGTTAGGCAAGAGCTTAATGTCTGGTAGGTTATGGAATATTAGGTTGAGCGCTTGGCCTCCTCTAGTAGCTGGTGCTAAGAACCGTGTAAGGTCAAAGGTCCGAAGGGTGACCTCAAGGCCCACAAGAGCATCTTCGTGCTTAGGGTTCGGCAAGTTGAAATCACCCACAACTACAATTGGAGTTGTGGGTGATTTCAACTAAATTTGTAGTACTAAATTCTAGGTACTAAATTTGTTGCCAACCAGGTGAGCAGTTCAGATCTAGAGTCTTCATTGTGATCTGGGGGGTTGTAAACTAGGCAGCACTAAATTTGAATAAGAGGACTCTTCAGCGTTGTACAGATTGCATCCAAGTTGTTTGACTGGCTTACTCTTGTCCTTATTGGCTGAAAACGACCATTAAAAAAGATTTATACACCACCCTGTCTGGTGTTTCTTGAATTCCCAATGTGCTTGTAGGGAGATAAATGTTTTCTGATAATCAGCATCATTGAGATTTACACAAAAAATGACATCTCAAACAATGATCATCCTCCATCATTGGGGCGCCTCCGTAGCCAGGTGGGCAGGAGCAGCAGTGCGTAGCACATGCTTCTTGATTAGACCGGGGTTCGAGCCTGTGAGCCACCAAATACAGAGGATGCGGAAAGGTCAGGGAATGACCACCGCATATCCCCGGAGCAATATGGCCTTAGTTGCTAATGCTCCTAAAAACCAAATAACAACAACCTCCATCATTGGAAACAACCAAAATTCACTAGATTCAAGATCGGGCAAGTATAATAGGATGTGGGATAACCTCAATTTTGTTTTCTGTAAAAAACTAAATTTGCAACATAGCAGTACAGTGGGCCAGTGAATTGTTCTGATGGAATTAACTGTGATTCGGTTCGGTCCATGCTGATGTGTTTTTCTGAAATGCTGGGAGAAACTTTTTCTTTAGAACCTCTTCTTATTCCACATCCTCCATACTCATCTGACCTAAGTCCTAATGACTTAGTTGTTTCCATCATTAAGGATGCTCTTTCTTGAAAGAACTTTTCTTGGCTGAAAGGCAGCTACTTCAACCATTCACCAGTGGACTAAACACACCTTGAAACAAACCTTTGCATCAGCCTTCACAGCTTGGAAGAACATGTGTGAAAAATGTGTGCTTCTTCTAGGATATTATGTTGAAAAATTACATATTTTATTTCTCTATCTTGGATATTTTATGAGAAATTAATTTGGGATTTTGTAACTTGAACACACCTCGTTTAAATGCACTATTTGAATGACTGTTTTACCAATGTCTTATAAACCTTCAGATTTTTATCTTTCATCCTAATAAACATATGATTTTATTTAGTAGGATTTGACAACACTTTTTTTCTTTCATTCCTATTTTAACAGACTGTGTTCAGAAAAATAAACTTTAAAATATTCAGTTATTTTACATTGTAAGTACATTTTTAATTTAATATTGTAGAATTGGTCAGTGATTTTGCAGTATTAAAAAGTTGTGTTAATTTAAAGCAAGTCTGATCTGTCATTCCTTTCCTTTTTGATTTATATATATATTTTTTTATTTCGCTGTAAAAAAAAACTGAAGATCTTAATTCTTCTGCTATTTCAAATTAAACGCTGCAATGACTCTGTACTATAGAACTCACATAAGATGTGCTAAAGTGCTAAAAGTATCTGCAACACTTCTGACACCTGCTTATGTTTAGCAGCATTACCAGAAATTTTTTGGTCTCTTTAAAAAATTATTTAGGGGAGTTAATTAGAATTAAATAACAGCAGAGAAAGTCTGAGAACCAAAACTAGCAGTTAAAAAAAACAAAAAAACTTGCTGATTGGTTCTACTCATGCCAAGTGGCCATTGGCAAAACTAATCACACCCACCATATATCATACAATAGAATTTCAGCCTATATTTGCTATATCTTGAGATATAAATTGTCCAGAAGTAGTCCACATCTTAACTGAGAAATTCAGGCGATTTAGGAACTTTTTATAAAGCATTTTGGAGCTGTGTGAAGATCACTTGTATCTAGTTAATGTACTTTTAGTTTGCATGGAATTTTATAAGTTATTTGTTTTAAATTCATTTATTTTTAATGGTTAGAAGCCAATTTAATATAGTCAGCTATTTTGTTATCAGAATAATTTGTTTTTGATCATTTCTTAGGACCGTACTTCACCATTGTTTTTTGATTCACTTGAGGAGGATGAACTTCGTTGCAAGATTGATGAGTATAATGCCTTTCACCAAACTTCGGAAATGGCACTGGTAATTTGTTGCTCTATTATTACACTAATATAAATAATGTTTGATATACCATAAGAGTTGCAAATAAAAGATATACAGGATGTTCCTGAAATAAGTGCAGTAAATTGGAGAGTGGGTTTTATGGACAAAAATAATGTAAGAAAAATGAGTACATAAACATGAGTATGAAAATGCTTAGTTAGCAAATTTTTGAATGGCTCTTAGTTTTGAATGGTTCCTAGTGCTATTCAAAAGTACCTTATGCTAGAGACATCTTTTAAAGAAATTGGAGTTCACAAAAAAGATGCAAATAACTAATTGCTTTTATCACTACCATTTTCCCCATTCATTAAACAAAACACACATCATGTTTATAGTTATGACGGGTTTACCATGTGCACTAGCATGTGACACTAGTCACTCTAAGCAGGCATTCATTTTCTGTGTATTGTGGATACAGTCAAGTCTGTTCTTTCAGTGTCATAAGTGATTTTTAGTATGTGCTTGTACTACAGTACTAACAACAGTTGCCTCATGTAACTGGACTGACATAAACACTCTTTTGTCTTGTAACACTACATTTTTTTCTCATTTTTTGTTTAAATAAAATTTCTTGAATAAACTTGTTTTGTTATTAAAACATTTGTCTTACAACTGCTTAACCTGGGCTCTACCCCACTGTAAACATTACTTTTGCAACTAATTTCTATTATCCTACTATTGCAGAAAAAAATTTCTAGTGGCTTCTTGAAGCATTTCCAGACCCTTGTTCGTAAAACATATTTTTATTGTTTTAGTTTGTAGAATACATCTTGTATAGTGCCCATCCTGGCAGGAAGTCAGGGACTCTACTTAATATTATAAACATGATTTGACATGTATAGTATCTTACATAGAATGGCACCTAAACGTAAGTTCAACTCTGCCTTGGTACACTGTAATGAAGACAGAACTGTATAAAAGGCCAGAAATGTGCGTAATGTTTTGTTGTTGTTGTTATTTTGGTTTTTAGGAGCATTAGCAACTAAGGCCATATTGCTCTGGGATATGCGGTGGTCATTCCCTGAATGACCTTTCTGCATCCTCCGTATTTGGTGGTGACGGGCTCGAACCCCGGTCTAATCAAGAAGCGTGTGCTACGCACTGCTGCTCCTTCCCACCTCGCTACGGAGGCGCCTAATGTTATGTATGTGTGTGCGTGTTGTTGCATTGTTTAGTTGTTTGTGGCCATTTTGTCACCAGGAGGGTGATCACCTGGAAAGCCTGTCCAGTGTCCTCTTCACCATGGGGAGGTAGGCCACAACGGTGCTAATATCAGCAGTCATGTACTGAATGTCCAAAGTGAGGTTGAAAACATTCAAAAGAACCCCGTATACACACACACACACACACACACACAATAATTTCCTTTCACCCAGGAGACAGAACAGAGGAGAAGATAAAGAAATAAAGAGAAAATAGCATAAAGGGGGAAACAAAAAAGAAGTGGAGTACGATAAAGGATACTGTTCAACCACATCTTTATCCAGTGCTGCCCAAAGTAGTCCACAAAAAGAAAAAGTCTTCAGTCAAACAGAAGCAATAAAGTTATCCAAAAAAACAAGATCAGCAAGGCAGGAACAAGTTCTAGATGTAAATCTGTTAATCACGAGAAAGATTACGAGAAATCCTTGGCAAAAGATGCTAAGAAAAACAGCAAGGATTTCTTTACTTATATAAACTCTAAAAGGAAGGGGATGAATCTAATCGGTCCACTTGACATTGATGGTTCGACTGTTGATGATCCTGCTCAGAAAGCAAACAAGCTGAATGAGTATTTTGCATCTACATTCACACGTGAGGAATTATTAAGGTTTGAAAATGGCAGAAGGTTATCATATTGTAGCAAGGTACTTAATGATTTTGTAATAACCGAGAGCAAAGTGGAAGAGAAATTGTTGAAGTTAAACGTAAGAAAAGCACCTGGGGTGGATGGGATCTATCCAGTTATATTAAAGGAGACGGCAAAGCAACTAAGCAAACCCTTAGCCATAATTATGAGAGCATCCTTGGACTCAGGGGAGGTTCCCACGGACTGGAGATGTGCAAATGTATCCCCAATTCACAAAGGGGGATCGAAGGGTGACACGAGTAATTACAGACCAATTAGTTTAACTTCTGTTCCGGGTAAAATAATGGAGTTGCTGGTTAAGGATGCATTGCAGGATCACCTAGACAAGACTGCAGCAATAATTCAGACACAGCATGGGTTTGTTAAGGAAAAGTCTTGTCTGACAAATTTGATAGGATATTATGATGTGGTTACAAAGGAACTGGATGCGAAAAATAATTTTGATATCATATATATTTGGATTTCAGGAAAGCTTTTGACACTGTTGCGCATGGAAGACTATTGTACAAATTGGAGCAGAATGGTATTAAGGGTAAGTTGCTACAATGGATAAAAGGATGGTTAAGTGCTAGAAGACAGAGGGTGGTAATCAGTGGGTGCTGCTCTTCTTGGACTAATGTTATTAGTGGAGTCCCACAGGGTTCGGTGTTAGGTCCACTGTTGTTTTGTATATTTATCAATGATGAAGGTATATCAGGCTTAATGTCGAAGTTTGCAGATGATACAAAGGTTGGCAGGGTTGTTAATGACAGTAATGGCAGTGTGCTACTGCAACAGGATCTAGATAATTTGGGCAGATGGGCTAAGAAGTAGCAACTGAAGTTTAACCTTGACAAATGCAAAGTACTACATATGGGAAGAAGTAACCCCAGAGAAACGTACCAACTGTGTGGTACTACACTTAAGGTGGTAGAAAATGAAAAAGACCTGGGAGTAATTGTGCAGGCTGATATGAAGTTTTCTGAGCAATGCAGACAGGCTGCCAGGGCAGGTCATGGGGTTTTGTCAATGATATATAGGAATTTTGCTAGCAGGGAAAAGGAGGTGATTATCCCTCTGTATAAGGCAATGGTCAGGCCACGGCTTGAGTACTGCGTACAGGTCTGGAGGCCTCATTTTAGGAAGGATGTAGATTTACTTGAGCGTGTACAGAGAAGGGCAACAAGATTGGTGAGGGGAATGAAGGGATCCTCTTACCATGAGAGGCTTAAGTTCTACAAATTGCAGTGGCTGGAGACTAGGCACCTGCGCGGTGATCTGATTGAGGTATATAAGGCCTTGAATGGGTTGAGTACGCTGAATTCTGATGGGATCCTTCCACTTGTTCAGATTACGAATCTAAGGGGGCATAAATTCAAATTAAGAAAAGACAGATGTAGAATAGATGTGCAGAAATTTTCCTTTAGCCAGCGGGTGGTTAATTGCTGGAACAAACTTCCATCTGTCGTTGTGGAAGTTGATAGGTTGAATAAATTTAAGGAGGAACTGGACAGGCATTTGGAGGGAATGGTGTGATTTTTTTTTTTTTTTTTTTTTGGCTGATGCTGCATAAGCTCATACATTTGCTTTCTTGCATCACATGCCACTACTACTACTACTACTAATCTGGAATGGTATCAGAAGTCACCAGTTAATGACGGTATTACTGTACAGAGGAAGGATTGAGTTGTGGAGAGTCATAATAAAGGATGAACCAGAAAAATACAATGTCTGTTAAAACCTTCTTCGTGTGTTGAAAAACCAGCATAATTTTGTACATGAGGCTATTGGGATGACAGACGAGGCAATATGTCGTATTTTCATTTATGATGTATTTTCAATTTGATTGCTTGAATTAACTTGAGGTTAAAAGTCTTCCTATGATTAAAAGCAACATTGCAGAGGTTTGAAGGGCCTGGAAATTATTGATAGATATAAGTAGCTCCTCACATCCAAGAAACAAGTTTGGAACTGTTGCTTTAAGGGCCGATCTTAAATCCACATAAGCAGACCATATTTAAGTCTGACTTGGTAAAGTTTTGCATTAATCAAACCATGTCCAGTTAGTATGCAGGAGGTAAACAGTGGAGGTGAAAACCATTTTCTGTTTGATGATGGAAGTATCACTAATGGCCACATGATGCAAGGAAGCCTATGGCTTATGCTACACCAGCCAAAAAAAAATAAAACATAATAATAATATAAAATAAAATAACAAAAAATAAAATAAGAATAAAAACAAATTTATAATAATGAGAAGAAAAACAAATTTATAATAATGAGAAGAAAATTTAAAAAAAATAACAAGAAAATATAATAAAAAATAATAATAGTTAATAAGAAAAAAGGAAATGGACAACCTTTGCATTTCCCTCCTCCCTTAGATAATTATCCAGCTGAACTCTGAATTTCCCCAAACTGTCAGCGTCTACCACCCATATAGGTAACCTATTCCAGTAATTTATAACTTGCTGCCTAAAATAAAACTTCCTGTAATCCAATCTAAATAGCTCTCCCCCGTAACTTGAAATTATGGCCCCTTGTTCTAGAATCATTTATGACTGTGAAAATTTCATCCTCATTAATTTTATTTATGCCTCTCAGAGCTTTAAACACCTCAATCAAGTCTCCTCTAAGGTGCCTAATTTCCAAGCTCTGCAACCCACATATTTGAAGTCTTTCCTCATATGGACGCCCTTTTGCCGATCTCATCAGGCGAGTTACCCGTCATTGGATCCTTTCAAAAAGCATCTCCAATCTAAAGAAAGATATGGAAAACATCTCTATATCTTTCTTTAGAGAGATGTTCTCCATACGTGAACATAGTATTCCAAGTGTGGTCTAACAATAGCCTTATATAATGGGATTATGATGTCCTTATCTCTACTCGCCAAAATTGTTCGATAAGTCATTGATAGGACACCATGGGCCTTCCTTGCAACTAGTCATCAATGCTCGGAGAACTCCATATCTCACCATATCATAATACACGAGTCCCTTTCCTCCACTACCGGCTTTAGTTCAACTCTGCCAAGTGTATAAGTTATTTTGGGGTTACTGTTCCCCAGGTGCAATACCTTACACTTTGCTGGACTAAAGCATAGCTGCCATTTTTCTGACCATCCCTTATATCTAGGTCGTTCTGAAGAAGCTCTGCTTGGCAGTAATCATTAACTACTCTACCAATCTTTACATCATCTGCAAATTTAGACATCACGCCCTCTATCCCTTCATCGATGTAATTTATGAAAATCAAAAACAACAATGGTCCTAATACTGATCCTTGGGGAACCCCACTTCTTACATCAACCCAATCTGAGGAATAACCATTTATCACAACCCTCTACCTCCTGCCCTGAAGCCACCCTGCTATCTATCTAAGGATTTTCACTGTGATTCCAACCTGTTCCAACTTATAAAGTAACCGTTCATGTGGGACTGACATTGAAATTATTCCCTAAGTACAGCTCTTGGGTGACCCTGTCAAAATAGCTAACCAGATTCGTTAAACATGATTTTCTCTTTACAAACCATGCTAAGTATCCTTCAGAATTCAATTTCTATCTAAGTAATCCTGAATTCCACCCTTGATCATAGTCTCCATGATTTTCGGTACTACTGAAGTTAGACTAACCGACCTGTAATTTCCCACTTCACTCTTAGAACCACCCTTATGTATTGAAGATACATTGGCACTTTTTCAATCCAACAGAATCTTTCCTTAGTCCAGTGATACTCTCATAATTAGCCTCTATGGTTCAATGCACTCATTTGCCTCCTTCCTTAAGATTAAAGGGTAGGGTAAATGCCATTAACACCAGGATCTTTACTGGCCTGTTGGTTCAAGTTTTTTTTTCATTAAATAAACATGTTAAATTTCAACATCATTAATTACATTTTTTTCAACTTCACTCCCATAATTTCTCATTGACGTAAAGGGTTTTTCTTCTGTAAATATCAATGCAAAGTAACTGTTGAGTTCATCTGCAACTTCAGCTGGGGAATCTAATACTATCCCATGTCCATTACATAAGGGTCCAATCTGGTTTGTCCTTCTCTTTGCACTTATATGTGTGAAGAATTCCTTATCCCCCTTCTTTGCTATCTGTGCCAGCGATTTCTCATAATCTGCCATTGCCAGCCTAATCTTTTCTGTGGCTGTTATAGGCTTCAGTACTTTTTAATGCTCTGTAACTTTTCCATACCATCTTTTTCTGCTCAAGTAATCTGGCAACTTCATTATTCATCCAACTTGGAATCCTCCTCATGGAGTATTTTTTTAATGGTATATAAGCATTCAAGACTTCTGTGATTAATGTTTTAAAGGTATGCCATAATTTAATTGTATTTGCTCTCTGTGAGATATCTCTCCAGTTAATAGAGGCCATGTAGCACCTTAAGCCATCGTAATTTCCTTTCCTGAAATTATAACCCATTCCTTTGCCTTTAACTACTTCTACCTCTTTCTTCATCGTTCACTGTAGAACTCAGTGATCACTTTTTGCTACAGGTTCCTATACTGTCAGCCCTATTATGTCATCTGGTTCATGGATGGTGATGAAGTGTAGAGTATTCTTTTCCCTAGTACTTTCCCTGACATGTTGATACAAATTTTGTCTCCCATGTGGAGTTTCCTTCCCATTTGCTCCAATCAATTATAGGCACATAATTAAAATCACCCATAATAAGACATTCATGTGCTTACTTACTCATTCCATTTGCATGTAGAGGCTCTCATCATAATCTTCACAATCACAGGCCTGTAGATTACTCCCACTCTCATTATACCTTTGCTTCCAGCTACCTCACACCATACAGATTCTATATTAGCATGCGAAACGCCTGAATCCGGAAAGGCTTTCATCACGCTCAGGCTGCTTTTTGATAAGAAGCATGATCCCCCCCACCATCCCTTCTGTCTTCCCTATCCTTTTACCCCCAGGGGGGCTCACATCTGGTGAGTATGGGCTTGGCACACCCAGGGTCCCAAGCTGGTTATCATCATTCTTCTCTTTCTTAGTGATTCCTTTCTACTTCTCTCTCTCTCTCAGGGTAATAGGGAAATTTTTTTTTTGGCCGGTGCAGCATAAGGCTCAGGCTTCCTTGCACCATATGGCTAATAATAATAATAATAAATACATTATACATATCGTACTGAAACTCATCATCATCCCCTATCTCTCGGTGGCACCACATTTCTGTAAGCCCTATTATGTCAGCATTACTTGCCTTAACCAGCAGTTCAAATTCACTCATTTTATTGAGGACACTTCTGGCATTACTGTATAAACAATTAAGACTTAGTGTTCTTGTATAGTGAACTACCCTGACACACCTCTTAAAGTTATTTATGCTTGCTTCCTTGGCATTAGCTGTCTGCTTATTTGAAATGTTTTTGCCCTCAGAACATCTTGCTATGTTCTGTTGTGGTAATAAACAAGAACTCTTGAGGTACGTGCAAGTGTTACTTTGAACAATATTATCAGATAAACGCATATCTATATTACCCTTATCCCCCCCCCAAACTAGCAGTTTCCCTGAACCTTTAAAGTATCCTCAATAATACTGACAAAAACTCTTGCACCACTTTTGTTTAAATGTATCCCGTCTCTACAAAACAGATTCCTTCTGCCTCATGTGCGGGTCAAGCTGATAGAAATTTCCTCCCAAAAGCCTTGCAGATTCCTTCAAGTCTTGAGTTAATCCACAAGGCTTTCAGCATATAATCCTTCTTCCTATTGTGCCTGGGCAGAATTGCAGACATAGACATTGTGACCTAACTCGCAGCACTTCTTCAGTATGGTCCTGTATTTGTCTAACAAACTCAGGTCATGTATGCTTAATGTCATTAGTCTCCAGATGAATAATAATATTCTCTTTGCCCCCTTAAAATGTGACAGTCTGTTGGTGACATTAATGGTTGCTCCCAGCAGCCATACCCTGGTTCTAGTCCACCTATCCTTATTACAAAAAAATTTCCCATTTACCTGAAAATTGAGTCTCCTAATAAAACTAAATCCCTTTGAACCAGAGTAGCTAGCACTTGGTTATTCTGTTCTGGGGCCCGAATCGAGAGTGCATCACTTGGTAGGTTGAGCTCCCAGTTCCATTATTCTTGAGGGCAAGCACCCATTTTTTTCAGTGACTCAAAGTAGTGTAGTTATGTCAGGAAAAATTTTTTGGTAATGGCTACTTTTTCTGTACAACTCCATCTCTTCTGCCAAATGTTCAGTAATAAATTCCAGCATCTGGTTCATTCAGTTTTAGGATCAGCCTGCGGATTAACAGCGATTCCCTGAAATTCCATAGAAATGCCTCAGCAGATGTAAAAACAAAGACCTCTAAATACAACATGCAGGTGGTAGATGACTCTCATCAACCGATGCAATATTTGCAGGATCGCCTATATCTGTAAAACGACCACTTTGCTTATTGGAGGCTTGAAGTGGTGAAACCCATGTTTAGTCTCTAGAGCAAAGTTTCCAGCATCCCCCCCCCATACTTCTCCTTCAACCCATGCACAGTACTAAGTACTATAGGTTTTGATACCTTTTGTGTTTGGGATTTTCATAAAAAAAAAAAAAGGTCAAGTGGTAAAGTGCCTGCAAGAATCTGTAGAGCTGGAGTTGATAGTGTTCGGCAAACGTGAAGAAGGCCAAGGAGAAAACAACATTGAATAGTGCATAACTTAGTTTGTACACTTTTAAGTGCAGTATATCTAAACCAGAACAAACATGATTTGGAATTTTGTCATTAAATGTGTTTAAATATGGTTACTCCAATATATCAAGTCCTTATCTCCACCCGTCGACATGGGCACCTGTATGTGGTGAGGGGACCTCCCAGTGATGCTGGATGCTGCTGGCTTTCCAGATTAGCATCACTGGGATATAACGTCCCATACCTTAGTTCCAGGGTTACATCATTGGAATCCGGCATGTGCAGCCGTGCGGCGCAACTCATGGAAACTTGGAAAGGGGAATCCTGGTGTTTGAGGGGGGCCCAGCCATAATACACCACTTCAGCCCCTGCTGCGACAAGACAGGTGGTCCTGGACTGGCCTAACTGGGATCAATCAGACGGTGATTCTTACTGCTAGGGGTCAACTGCTTTCCAATAAGTCTCCCTCCCTTTGGTCCTGAGATGGGTTTGTTGGTTGTTGGTTTGTATTTTATTGGCGCATTAGCATCTCAGGCTCCTGAGACGGGATCAAGGCTTATTGGAAACATGGATATGGTGCTCCTAAGCGAACTTGGCATCACATTCGTGTACACAGTACCTGCTAGTTCCCTCTTAGGGCTTCATGGTGGGTGAGGTACAGGGCATCTGAAATTTTTATTTTACTCCTATGAGTAATTTAAATCCTTCTCTTTCTTCTGGGATCCCAACAAGGTCCCTACCTAATCGAGATGATAACACCAAAAGTTTTCCTCAAAAGAATGAGGAAAAGTGCCACTTTTCCTCATTCTCCATTCCGCCAGAGAGCAGTCAATTGGGAAGATATCACCCTTCCACCCTTCTTTATCCAGAAAGGATTACAAAGGTTGCAGGATCGCCTAAATCTGTAAAATGACTGCATTCTGCCAACCTTTTTGGTCAAGCTTCAAACGGGAAACAGGTGGAAAAAATCCTGAAAGTCATATCAATAGATGGAATCCTATCACTGTAACCCCCCCCACAAAACTATGAACTCTTCATGAGGTGTCATTTCAGAGTGGGATCTTCTTCCTATCTCTGAAGAAGAGCTCTGCTCTGAACTAAAAGACCAAGGAGTGACGGCTGTCAAAAGAATATCAATGCAGAAGGATGTGAATCTCGTCCCTACCCAAGTTCTCATTCTAACATTCAACACACCACAGCCTCCATGTTCCATCAAGGCAGGCTACTTAAACTGCCCAGTGAGGATTTTCATTCCAAACCCACTGAGGTGTTTTAGATGTCAAAAATACGGCCACTCACAAACAGCTTGTCGTGGTAATCCTGCCTGTGCTCAATGTGGTGTGAAAGATCACGAGAGCAAGGAGTGTTCAGCTTCCAAACCGATCTGTATAAATTGCCAAGGAGAGCACCCTGCCTACTCCAGAGCATGCCAGAGGTGGAAAGACAAAAAAAAATTCAAAAAATGGAAACAGAACTGAACATATCCTATCAGGAGGCCAGAAAATGCATCCAACCAATAAATAATAGAAAGCCTTCATATGCCCAGAAGGTTTCTGCGAAGTGCACCATCAGTACATAAACTGATGACTGTAGCACCAAAAGAGTCGTTTTCTCTGATTGCACACTATTTATTGCATTCACAGAAGCCCACCCAAAAAACATAGTCAGCTGCCACTCCTATTTCCGTACCTTGTAGTGCTCCACCACTACCAAAACCAAGTGGTAAAGAAAGGTACAAATATCAGAAGAGCCACCTGCAATACAAGAAACAATGTAGAAGATAAGGAGGTACTGGATGAATCAGTCCTGAATGTTTTGCAACTGAAGAAGATATGGAGACAGGTGAACGTTCTTTCTTCCCAAAGAAAGATAAAGCTAGGACTGAGAAAACCAAGCCCTCAGCCCTTCGGAAGCCACCAGATGGACACAACAAACCTAAATAATGGATGCATTCAAATTTTTTTTTATCCAAGACAGTTCTACAACTGTTTTGGATTTCATCAAAATAGTGATGACATCAAAGCTCTTCTGCTTAAGCATGAGCCAACTTGCTTTTGATTGCAGGAAACATATTTAAAGGCAAATGAGGACCCATACTTGTGTAATTGTTCAGTTACTCACAAAGATAGAGCTGGGATTGGACCCTGGGATTGCCCATGGAGGAGTAGCCATCCTAGTCGGCAACCATACCCCCTTCCAAGCTTTGCTACTTACCACCACCACCACCTTAGAGGCCGTAACAATTTGTATTACAGTAGGGTTCCTCCTAACTGTTTGTTCCATAATGTTTCTGGAGCAATCGGGTATGGGACATGATATTGCCATGGGGGATGTCTTTGTGTGTGTGGATTGCAAGGAGTGTAACGAAATCAGGCGACAACTCAGCGTTGTTTTGGGCCTATGTGAGAGTTTGAAGGACGGGGTGGATGTCTTCGAAGGATCTAAAGTGAGGGGACCCATCAGGCTCTCAGCTGCCCACATCAATGCCAGAGCTTGCACTTGGTCATCATGCAACACAGCAGCAACCTCCAAGGCAGAATGCGCTGGTCCCACAGGAACTAGTAGTTGTTGGTGACTCTATTGTCAGGAAAACGGAGAACATGCTTTGTAAAAAGGATATGTGGAACAGGACCAGGGTATGTCTGCCAGGGGCAAAGGTTGATGACGTTGTAAAGCGGATATCATCTTTTAAGGGCACAAAAGGTGATATAGTTGTACACATTGGCACAAATGATATTAAGAGTAGGAGACTGGCAGAATTACTTAACAAGTACAGGTCACTGTTGAAAAAAAGCCGTGAATTCGAGTTGAATTTGAAAGTATCTGCAATTCTGCCCATACATGATAGGAGGGAGTATATGATGAGATCCTTGTCGATCAATTCGGCCCTGGAATGATTGTGAAAGGCTCAAGGGTAAAATTTTTTTCAGCCTGGTCTGTACTTGTTAACAGGAGAGACTGCTTCTACAGGGATGGGATACACTTAAATAGAAAGGGTGCAAGAATATTTGCTGATGCTATTGAGGCAGTGTTAGGTGGGTCGGAAAACTGCTAGCTTTGGGGGGGGGGGGATACAAGGACTAATAGATTAACAGTAGCCACTGGCAGAGGTAAAAGTGATTCTTGAACTGCTTCTATTGGAATGAGCAGCAGCCTGGAAAACAAGATGTAGGATATTTCAGAGACTGCTGAGAGTCATTGCAGTACAAGTAAACACATGGGTTGTGTTAAGGTAGCTAAGAATAGGAACAGGTGCATGTATACTTGTGTGTACACCAATGCTAGGAGTTTGATAAATAAATTTGATGAATTTGAGATACTGCTCAAAACATCAAAGGCAGATATTGTTGGGATATCAGAGACGTTGTGTCACACGGATATAAGGAATGCAGAACTGGAATTTGGGGAGTACAACGTCTACAGAAAGGATAGACAGGATAGGAAGGGAGCAGGGGTTATGCTATTAGTTAAGAAACACATAAAATCCAAGGAAGTGAAACCAGTCGACATCGCTGGACAGTGCAGTATTGAGTCAGTTTGGTGTGACATACGCATTGGGAGATCAAAATTGAGAGTAGGAGTGTGCTATGGGCCTAATGACTCTGATGAGAATAATAAGAAACTGTACAGGGAAATAGAGTGGGCCAGTAAATCAGACAGTCTTATAATGGGGGATTTTAATTTCCCAGATATTGACTGGAATTTGTGGGTTGGTCACTCACACAATAACAAGGCTTTTGTGGATTTATTGGATGATTGTTTTCTATATCAGCATGTTCAGGAGCCAACTAGAGGGAGTAATAATCTTGATTTGATTATCAGTAGTGATTCTTCATGCATTAAGAATCTGCAGATAGAGGAACCACTAGGTGGCAGTGATCACAGTGTGCTGAAGTGGGATTTACTCAAAGAGATAACTACCATCAGGGGTAAAGGGAAGGGTTATTGCTTTCGTAAAGGCGACTACGATGGTCTGAGACAGTATTTAAATTCTATACAGTGGGACCAACTGATGATGTTACCAACAGCAAATTCAATGGGAAGCATTCAAAGACCTTATCTTGGAAGCTAGTAGGCTTTACATACCAACTAAGAAATATTGTTCAAGGTTTAGGCCTAAATGGATATCAGATGAACTGATGACACATATGGCAGAGAAGAAAAATGCATGGAATACATATAAATTAACACGTGACACAGAAGCCTATGATAGATATAAGTTGATCTGTAACCAAGTTACAAAGGAGGTTAGGCAGGCAAAGGCAGATTACGAGAAATCTTTGGCAAGGGATGCAAAGAAAAACAACAAAGAGTTCTTTACTTATGTAAACTCTAGAAGGAAGGGGATGAATCAGATTGGTCCACTTGATATTGATGGTTCAACTGTTTATGATCCTGCTCAGGTAGCTAACAAACTAAATGAATATTTTGCATCGACATTCACACATGAGGATATATTCAGCGAGGGGAATGGCAGAGGTGTATTCAACATTGGCAGTAAGCTAGATAATCTTGTAATAACTGAGAGTAAAGTGGAGGAGAAATTGTTGAAGATAAACACAAGAAAAACACCTGGGGTGGATGGGATCTATCCAGTTATATTAAAGGAGGCAGCAAAGGAAGTAAGCAAACCCTTAGCCATAATTATGAGAGCTTCCTTGGACTCAGGGTACCCATAGACTGGAGATGTGCAAATGTGACCCCAATTCACAAAGGAGGATCAAAGGCTGACGCAAGTAATTATAGACCTGTGAGTTTAACTTCTGTTCCAATGAAAATTAATGGAGGCACTGCAGGATCATCTAGACAAGACTTCAATTATAGCTCGGACACAGCATGGTTTTGTTAAGGGGAAGTCTTGCCTGACCAATTTGATTGGATACTATGATGCAGTCACAAAAGAACTGGATGCAGGGAATAACTTTGATATTATATATTTGGATCTTAGAAAGGTTTTCGACACTGTTGCACATGGTAAACTGCTGCACAAATTGGAGCAATGTGGCATTGGAGGTAAACTGCTGCTATGGATAAAGGGGTGGTTGAGGGGGAGAAGACAGAGAGTTGTAATAAATGGACACTGCTCAACATGGACTAATGTTATTAGTGGAGTTCCTCAGAGTTTAGTGTTGGGGCCATTGTTGTTTTCTGTATTTATAAATGATATTGATGATGATGATATATCAAGCTTAATGTCCAAGTTTGCAGACGATACAAAGGTTGGCAGATTTGTTAAGGACACTACTGATTCTATGCTGCTGCAACAGGATCTGGAAAGGTTGAGCAGATGGGCTGAGAGGTGGCAAATGAAGTTTAACATTGACAGATGTAAAGTACTACTTATGGGAAACAGTAATCGCAGAGCAACGTATCAACTCTGTTGTACTACACTGACAGTGGTAGAGAATGAAAAGGACCTGGGGGTAATTGTGCAGGCAGATATGAAGTTCTCTGAGCAGTGCAGATGGGCTGCAAGAGTAGCTCATTGCGTCTTATCAATGATATACAGGAATTTTTCTAGCAGGGATAAGGAGGTGATTATCCCCTTGTATAAGGCAATGGTTAGGCCACACCTTGAGTACTGTATGCAGGTCTGGAGGCCTCATTTCAAGAAGGACGTAGAGCTGCTGGAATGAGTACAGAGAAGGGCAACAAGATTAGTGAATGGAAGAAAGGGTTGCTCTTACAAAGAAAGGCTTAAGTTTTGCAAATTACAGTGTCTGGAGACTAGGCATCTGTGTGGTGATCTGATTGAGGTGTAAATGGCCTTGAATGCGTTGAGCAAGCTGAATGCTGATGGGATTCTTCCTCTTGCTCAGATTAAGATCCTGAGGGGGCACAGATTCAAATTGAGGAGAGACAAATGTAGGATAGATGTGCAGAAATTTTCCTTTAGCCAGAGGGTAGTTGGTTAGTGGAAGAGACTTCCATCCCTTGTTGTGGAAGTTGATAGCCTAAATAAATTTAAGGCTCAGCTGGACAGGTCTTTTGAACGAACGGAGCGGTGAAGCGGAAGTTTTTTTTTTTTTTTTTTTTTTGGCTGTTGCTGCATAAGCTTGCTTTCTTGCTTCGAATGCCTCTACTGATGCTAATGCTAATATTTGCTTCCTGGGAATAACATCTCTCAGGCTGCCTTTGATGATCTCATTAAGCAATTTCCATCCCCCTTTTTTATTATTAGGAGATTTTAATGGATACAGTACTCTGTGGGGTAGCACTGACATCAATAGGAGGGGTCGGATATCGAGCATATGCTTGAAGATAATGATCCAGTGCTCCCAAATGTGGGTTCTAACACCTTCTTCCACATGTCTACCCATACATTTACTGCAATAGATCTGTCTATATACTCCCCGTCACTTCTTCCTCTTTGTATATAGGAAATGGATGACAACAGTTACGGTAGCGATCATTTCCCCATGTTATCCACCCTTTTCAATGGGAGACAGTGCCATCCATCTAGGTTACCACAGTGGAAGCTTGATCACACTGATTGGATTGCCTTCAGACATCTGGCAACATTTAATACCATCACAGTCAGCCAAGAACCTATAAATGATGCAGTTATGTACATCACGGAAAGAATCGTCCAAGCAGCAGCAATTGCAAATCCAAAGACTTAAACACAGTTTCCACAACTTCCAAAACCATGGTGGAATGGATATTGCACAGCAGCATGAAAGGCTCAAAACAAAGCATGGGATATATTTCGCCGTTACCCCACCACAAATAACTTAGCAGCCTTCAAATGTGCATGAGCCAGAGCACACTATGTCAGAGTCAGAAGGACTCTTAGATCTGCTTCACGTCTATTTCCCAGACATCACCAAAAGTCGTCTGGGATAAAGTCTGGAAAATAAAGAGCAGATACACATCATACAATACATCGATCCTAGAACATAATGGATGCACAATTACAGATCTGACCGCAATTGCGAACACTCTAGGGGAGGCATTTGCCAAAGTGTCTGCCAGAACATCATACACCCCCGAGTTCCTGGCCCTGAAACAAAAAACAGAAGTTGCTGTTGAAGTTATTTATCTTCAAAAAACTTTGAGGTCTACAAATTTAGCCCCAGGGGCTCACATTTGGTGAGTATGGGCTTGGCACACTCAGGGTCCCGAGCTGGATATCATCATTCTTCTCTTTCTTAGTGATTCCTTTCTACTTCTCTCTCTCTCTCTCTCTCTCTCCTCTCTCTCTCTCTCTCTCTCTCTCTCTCTCTCTCTCTCTCTCTCTCCCCCTCTCTCTCTCTCTCTCTCTCTCTCTCTCTCTTCTCTCTCTCTCTCTCTCTCTCGGGATAATCCAGAAATTTGTTTTGGCCAGTGCAACATAAGCCTCAGGCTTCCTTGCACTATATGGCTAGTAATAATAATAACCAACCATTTACAGAACATGAAGTTAAAGTGTAAATCTCTGTCCAAAGTGAGTGCCAATGGCATAAGGCAATCATTCTTGCCTTTCCTAAGCCAGGAAAGGATTCCAAAATTCTGAACAACTACCGTGCTATTGCTCTGACAAGCTGCTTGTGCAAGATCCTGGAAAGGATGGTCAATGCATGGCTCATATGGTATTTAGAAGCAAATGACCTCCTTTCCAAAGTACAGTGTGACTTCTGAAGGAACAGGTCAACCACTTGACCATCTAATAAGACTGGAAACATCCATTCCAGATGCTTTCTTGAAACGTGAGCACCAGGTGTCAATTTTCTTTGATATGCTGTATAACACGGCTTGGAGATTTGGAATTTTAAAAGATATCTATAATTTTGGTCGTAGGGGTCACCAGCCCTTTTTATTAAAAACGTTTTATTAAACCGCTTCTGCCAAGTTTGTGTCGGATCTGTTCTGTCTCTCTCTCTCTCTCTCGCTCTTTTTGCCAAGAAGATGGAGTCCCACAAAGATCAGTTTTGAGTGTTACATTTTTTGCTATCAAAGTTAATTCTATTACTGAACAACTTCCTCGAACCATAAACAGTGCCCTCTTCGTCAGTGACTTCACCAATTTTTCACAGTCGTGTAATATGAGGGTCGTAGAAATGCAATTGCAACATGCCATTAACCATGTCAGCTATTGGGCAATGGCTAATGGTTTCAGGTTCTCTCCTCAGAAGACTATCTGCATACACTTTTGTTGCAAACGGAACCTTCACCCTGAACCAGAAATCAAGTTCACATAAAACATTATTCCGGTAGCACCCATATTTCAACCAAATATCACCAGTAGATCGACACTGATGGAATTCATACTGGAGATCATTGATCAGATAGGAGTTTTCTAGATAGTTTAAGAGTTGGCAGTTAATTGATGTCTCCATTGCTTTAGAAAGAGTAGAAGTAATTGCAATGGGATGATAATTGGATGGGGGAGATTTGTCACCCTTTTTAGGAACTGACCGGATATGAGCAAATTTCCAAGCAGAAGGGAAAGCACCTTTAGAATAAGAAATGGAATAAAGGCGACACAGAACAGGAGTAAATTCAGGAGCACAGGTTTTGAGAATAAGTGGAGAAATACCATCAGGACCAGAAGCTTTCTTAGCATCAAGATTGTTCCAAGTTCTTCTGACATCTTTTTGGTGGAAGACCACAGGAGGCATGAATGCAGTGTACTGGGAATTGTAGGAGGTGGATTACCAAGATCATTAATACATGAGTTGGAAGAAAAGTAGGATGCTAGCAGATCAGCTTTATCTTTGTCTGCAGTAGCAATAGAACCATCTGGTTTTCACGGAGGTGGGAACACAGATGGGGAAAATTTGCAGCCAATAGTTTTGGCACGAGAATGCTTGACTATCATTTGAACAAGAAAAAAGTTTGTTTTATACTGTTGGCCTGTTCAAATTCTAGGTTAGACTGATTAATAACTGCTTTACAATTGTTACGAGTTTTGGTGTAGGCACAAAATGAACCTGGGGATTTGGATACAAGCCAATTACAGTATGCAACATTCTTATCTTGAACAGCCTAAGCACATTTATTGGAAAACCAAGATTTAGATAAATGACAAGATTTTAAGGTGCAGTGTGGAATAAAGGATTTTATTCCTTTAAGAATAATTTCACCAACACAATCTGAGCAAAAATTGATATCAGAAGATTTGAAACAGTAATCTAACCAAGGAAAAAAAAAAAAAATAAATAAATCTTGCAGATAATCCCATTTTGCATTCTTGTAATGCCAAAGAACATGAGGATGAGAATGGCTATGAGAGGTAGGCTCCATTGGCTCAGACCACCACCAAGTTGTGATCTGAGGTGCCTAGAGGTCCATTCACCTTGACTGTGCACTTAGAATGGTTGTTTGTGAGAAAAAGATCAAGTGTTGGCTGTGTGGTTAGGATTTTCTGGTATTCTGGTAGTTAAAGGAACAATCTGTGTGAGGTCATTAGTAATTGCAAAAGCCTCAGCATCTTGACCAGCTGGATCCATGTGACTAGAATATGGAAGCCACCTGGAGTTATGAACATTAAAATCACCAAGGAAAATTACCTGACTGTTAGGAAATTTGAAAATTAGGAAAATCAAATTTTAAATGAATTAGTGGATTTGCTAGAACAATAGAGGCAACAGATGAATTTGACAGAATGTGATTTTAAGCCAAAGAAGATTGAAAAGAGGAGATTTCAAATTACTTAGTCTCTGACAGAGAATATCATGATGGAAATATGCACAAGTTCTGTCCTTGAGGCTGCCACAGACATTCTGTCAGATATACCATGCTGTGCTTGCTACCTAATAGTCTAAAATGCTGATGGAACTGATATTTGGGTGACACTGAAGTCAAACATGGACATGTGTTTTTGTAAGGGCCAGCTCCTAGAATGTCTGTTCAACTCCACCTTGTATCTCTGTGAAGATCAGTGGTTCTGTTCTTCACCTTGTATCTCTGTGAAGAACAGAACCACTGAAAGAGAGCCAGAAATGCGAGTAGTGTAGGTTTGTGTGTGATTATGTGTTTGTGTGTGTTCTATTATGTTCTGGCTGCTTGGCTACCCAGAAGCATCAGTCAGAGCCAGCCCGAGGGGGGTGCGAACAGTGCGAGCGCACAAGGCCCTGTGCCACTGACTCATTTTGCAAAATAAAAATGGTTTCATTTTTTTTTTTGTTTTAATACCGTCATTTAATCGCCATTAAATGGCCATATGTTTAATATACATAAGAAATAAAATGTCAATAATCATGTTATTAACATCATCTTAAAGCCCGCCAAGAATTCTCCAAAGAGCACGGAAAAATATATTTTCTTTCAAATATATTCAAAATATCTCTCCTTACAAGTTGCTCAGACGTACGATTATATGTTGGCAGCGTTTGCAAAGTTATCTTACTCTAAAGGCTATATATACCACCGACTAAGCTATTCATTTTAAGCCTCTTTAGTAGGCTACTCATTAACTACGCTTCTTCAGTAGGCCATTTACTCATTTGATCCTAATCTAGGCTACCGCAATATTATTGAGTCTCTTAGAGACCTTATAAACAATTAGGCTGATCAAAGCCTACAAATAAAAATAATAATTATATAATAATTTATTGGAGTTTCATTTGAAATTATTGAATAAATATTCCCCACAAATACGAATATATATATATGTATATATATATATATATATATGACAGCTGATCGTACATCGTACATTTTTATCGCGATTCGCGAGGTGTGAAAATAAATAACATATTCGTATCTATTTCACAACATGACTAGTACAGACAGATGCAGGAAGAAAGTATATGTGTGGCTCTGATAAATTGAAGAAAAAAAAGAAAGAGAGAAGAAATTACGGAAAAACAGAGGAACTCTCTCGCAAAATTTTTAAGAGCCGAAGTTTGTTGCACATTTTGTGCAACAAACTGAAGAAATGCATAATTCACAGTTACTGGAAGATCAAACTCGCGGAAATGAAATTACGCCGTACAACATCCACGAAAACAATCCTGATCATCATAAAGCCAGCTCTCGTCCTAATGAAGAGGAAAGCGATGATAAGAAAACTGTAGAATGGGAAGATAATCACAAAGCAGAGGGAAACGTACAGACAGAGGATTTTTTGTCAGCGTTGAACAAAGAACAAGATGAATTATTCCGAGGACCGCAGCTTCAAGAGGATCAACAAAGCGACGAAGACGAAAATGTCGATATCAATGATCCTGGTACTTGGCCTGAAATTATAACTGATAAATTTAGAATGGCTATCGTACAAAATGGCGTGACACAAGTAAAAAAACTACGATTTTCCGAAAGTATAAAAATAACAGAAGTTTTTTTGAAAATTATTATGTAAGAAAATTAACGAATGGGGAACGTCAAGAATGAAGGTGATTGCTCTACTCAAAGTACAAAGATGCCACATTGTGTGTAAGCGTGTAAGTTATTCTCATCAATACCACTTCTCTGTGAACTGGGACTTAACGATTGGGGTACATTTAAGTTCGCGATTACAAAGTCATGAAAGATCAGAATGTCATTTACAAGCTATGTACAAATTGTTACAACTTGAAAAGAATTTGAAACTTGGAAACATTATTGACAAAGACACGAAAAAATAATTAAAAACGAAACACAGCATTTAAAATGTGTTTTGTGAATGAATAGTGGCTGCAATTTTATATTTATTAGAGCATAATTTGGCGTTCAGGGGCAGTAGCGATGCTTTATATAAACCGCACAATGGTAATTTCTTAGGTCTCGTAGAATTACTTGCAAGATTTAACCCAATCATGAAACAACATTTGAATCGGTGCGTAGAATCAGCATCGCATTCCTATTTACTCATAGAATACAAGATGAACTGATTTCTGCTTTGACTAAAAAAAGTTAGAAAGGAAATAATAAATACAGTTAAGTAAGCTAAGTATTTCACAATTTTATTAGATTGCACTCCAGACGTAAGCCATCAAGAACAATTATCTGTTATTTTAAGATATGTTAATGTAGATAACTGAAAGTGATGTGAGTATACAAGAACGATTTATTTGTTTTGAAACAGTAAAATACTCGACAGGAAAAGGGTTATCAGCCAAAATTGAAAGCATATTAGAAAAGGAGGAATTAGATTTAGGAAACTGTCGAGGACAGGGGTACGATAATGGAGCTCATATGAGAGGTTAATATAAAGGCGTGCAAGCACTTATCCTGCAAAAGAATTCCAAAGCACAGTATATGCCCTGCAGAAGTCAATTTGAATTTAGTTCTTGGAGACATTTCAAAATTATCTTCTCTTGCAAATTCATTTTTTGGGACTTTACAAATCATATATAATATTTTTGCAAGTTCTGTGATATGCTGGGATATATTAAAAGAGCGTGTCAAACATCTTACTCCTAAACTACTGTAAGAAATGAGGTGGGAATGTCGCCTCGAAAGTGTGAAATTGTGAGATACCAAGTACCATAATTTTCTCTAGCTTTGAAATACCTTTATGAACATACCAGTGACATGAAAATGAAATCCGATCAATTGAAAATAAACTTACTTCTCATTTGAATTTTTATTAAGTTTGCTCATTTGGTATGACATACTGAATGAAGTAAATATTGTGAGCAAGATATTTCAAAATTCAAATATAGATATCGGTACTGCAAATTCACATTTAAAAGGCCTTTTAAATTTTTTTGAACAGTATCATGAATCGGGATTCAAATCTTCTTTAATAACTGCAAAGGAAATAGCCGAAGAATTACAAGTGACATCTGAATTTAAGAATCAAATAACTGGACGAAAAACAAAGCAATTTTGTTATGAAGGAACTGATCAGCCTATTTCATCAGGTGAAGAATATTTCAGAATTCAATATTTTCTAGTCATAATCGATAGTGCGATTATTTCTTTTAAGAAAAGATTCGAAATTTATCACAAACATGAGACATCATATGGTTTTTTTATATAATTTGGATAATATTCAAAAACTGACTGAAAACGACCTTCTTAAATGTTGCTAAGACTTAAATGTGACCTTGCAAGATGATATTGATTGCATTGATTTATTTAATGAAATCAAAATTTGTCATCGAGTTTTACCTTCCAGGATCACAATATTACAAATATTACAATATTTACTGAAAAATAATTTATTTGAATTGTATCCAAATTTTGTTACTGTTCTGAAAATTATATTAACCTTACCAATTACCGTCACATCTGTAGAAAGATCTTTTCAAGATTGAAAATAATAAAAAATTACTTGAGATCTATTGCTTGCAATTACTTGCAAAGACTTAAATGCGACCTTGCAAGACGATATTGATTGCATTGATTTATTTCGTGAAATCAAACTTTGTTGTCGAATTTTGCCTTCCAGGATCACAATATTTACTGAAAAATAATTTATTTGAATTGTATCCAGATTTTGTTACTGTTCTGAAAATTATATTAACCTTACCAATTACCATCGCATATGCAGAAAGATCTTTCTCAAGATTGAAAATAATAAAAAATTAGCAGTGTCCTGAGCAGTCATCTGGCGTAAATAGCTAATCAAGGATGAGTCCTGCCAGTTGGAAGTCTCCCGGGAGTCTGCAATCACTGTGCTGTAGATGTTCAGGGTGTAGGTTTTGTCCCGCATTTTCTTGTAGACTAGGCCACAAGGATTCAACCTACCAGACTCTCTGACGAAGTCAGACCATGTTGCCTTCTGCCTCTCTGAAATGGCCTTTGTGTATTCATTTTTCTTGGCAATGTATTTGTTGTGTAGTCATGCAACTTCTGGGGCTGGCCAGTCATGGTGTCACTGGTAAAATCAGCGAGCTCGGTGGACAGACCGTTTAAGCAAGGGGAGTTCCCGAGTCTACCAGGGGCATACAGTTTGACAGAAGACTTTCTTCTTGGTGGATTTATAAGAGGCCTTCAGGATAGCTTGCTTCAGGGTGGTCACTAATTCATCTGCAGTGCAGATGCTACATTGGGTTGGATCTTTGAGAGAGAAATCTGATACAATAGATCATTTGAAAGATTCCCAGTCAACATTTCTGATGGAAAAACTGACAAAGTCCAGAATCCTAGTTTCGTTGGTATTTATAGTTGTAGTTAAGGTTATGGAGAACAGGATAAATTTGTGATTGCTAATTGTCCAGTTGGGGATGACTTCCCAATTGGAGACTAGAGGGCTAAATTTCCTTGTGGAAACGGTGAGATCAGTGTTTGACTCTCCAGTGGAGCTGCTGTAAGTTGTATGCTGACTAGGCCGATTGTGAATTGTTAGGTTCTTGCTGATGATAAAGTCCTCAACCAGCATTCCCCGGTGTCATTAGTCGAACTGAACCGGAATGACGATTTTGTGTTGGCATCAGTGATTATGAGGAATGATTCGGGGGCAAGGAAGTCTAGGGCGTACTCCAAGAAGTTAAGTGAATCGTTGATATCTGCTGGTGGGGGGCAGTAGAGTGACATCAGGTAGAGAGATTGTGACACTGAAGTCAAGTGGACCTTATTCCAGTCCACTTGACTTGAATCCTTTTCTTGGAAGTCTAGGGTTAGTGACCACAGTGCCTTTTCATAGTGATTATCTGGTATGATTTACTGTAAATACATTTCTCCCGAGTTTCACAAGTCCATTAACTCTCGAGTATTAGAATTAAATAGATCTATTCAAATAATGTAACCTGGAAAGGAAAGTATCTTTCTTTAACCCCCTTTTTTTTATTTTTAGTTCATACTAACCTTCTCTTCGCTTAGGTCACTAGGTGGCACCGCTCTTGCTTCCACATAGCAGGGCTGGTAACCTGGGAGGAAAAGACAATCTCCAAGGGCCAGAAAGAGCGCATCATGAGTAAACCAAACTCTGATCTATCTGGGTGCCAGACACATCCCGGACATCCAAAAAGAAAGACAGGTCCAATATAGGAACTGCCAAACGTCAAAAAACTGAGACAGAGATCTACCCTATTCCAACTTTCTTAATTATACACTCAACTGGTGAAAACACAGTTTGGAAACTCTCACCATTTAGAGTCCAAAAGGAATTAGAAAGTAGAGCAGGATCGCCCAAGTCTGTAAAAAGACTGAGGTCAGGAGACATTCACATTGAGCCCTCTAACACACAACATTCAGAGCAAATTTTGAACATTAAACTTTTTGCAGGACTACCAGTCACTGTGGCACCCCACAGATCACTGAACACCTCTAAAGGAGTGATCTCAGACTGGGATTTACTAGATGTGTCTGAAGAGGAGATGCTAGAAGAACTTAAAGAACAAGGAGTTATTCAAGTGAAGAAAATCTCCACCAGAAAAGATGACAATCTGACCTCAACACGTAATCTGATCTTGACATTTAACACGCTGCATCATCCAACATCCATTAAAGCCAGATATCTGGTATGCAATATCGGACCATTTATTCTAAACCCACTCTGGTGTTTCCAATGTAAGAAATATGGACATTCCCAGACAGCTTGTCGGGGAACCCCTACTTGTGCAAAAATGTGGGTCAGTAGAACACAACTGCGATGCCTGTATTGTCCCTCAACCAATGTGCTCAAATTGTAAAAAAGACTACCCTGCCTATGCTAAAACATGTAAATGCTGGAAAAGCAAAAATCTTATTCAGAAATATAAAGCAAACCATAATGTTTCTATCAAGAAGCAAAGCAAATCATCTCACCACCAACCCACCCAAACAGGCCTACATATGCCCAAATAACCAAAAAATACCAGTCAACAGCAATGCAAACTGAATTATCAGTACCCACAAAGGAGTCTTTCTCAAATTACCTCAAACCTCTGTACAGTGCAACTCAAACTGAAGCAGTGGGTATGCCAATATCTATACCACGCGACAAACTCCACTCCCCGGACCAAGAATGCAAAGAAAAACAAACCATAACTTCCAAACATCAACGGTAAATGATATTAATGAAAAGAAAAATCTGCAGATGATGCTGTCCTTGAAATTTTTGTTGAAGGAGACATGGACACGGGGAAAGCCTTTCTTTCCAAAAAAAGATAAAAACAAGAATGAAAAACAGAGAACGTCAACAACATGAAAACATTCTGATTCAGTGGAATTGTCATGGTTTCCGTGCTAATATTGATGGCCTGAATGATCTCACCTCTAAATATACACCAATATGTCTCTGCCTTCAAGAGACATTTAAAACCTCAAGATACACCAAAACTGTCTCAGTATAATATCTTTAGAAAAGGCAGGACCCACCAAGATATTGCACATGGTGATGTAGCTGTTTTAGTAAACCTGCATGTTCCTACCAAGCAGGTCCTACTGAATTCTCCACTTGAGGCAGTAGCGGTCCATATAGCTGCTGACATCCATATTACAATATGCTCCTTGTACATTCCACTTAGTTATAGCTTTCAACAAAATGATCTAGATAATATCATAGCTCAACTCCCTACTGCTTTCCTCATTCTGGGAGATTTAAATGGACATCACACACACACACACACACACACACACACACACACACACACACACACACACACACACACACACACACACACACTATGGGGCAACAACAATATTGATCAAAGAGGAAAAGTAATTGAAAAATGTTTAGATGATAACAACCTTCTCCTCCTAAATGATGGATCACCTACCTATATTCACCTTCCTGCTGGAACAAATACTGCAATAAACTTGTCTATCTGTTCAGCAGCCCTATATCCTACCCTAAAATGGACAATAAACAATGATCCACTGCACAGTGATAATTTTCCCATACAAATTGAATTGCTAAACAAGCCCTCTTATCATCCTACTAAAATTCTGCAGTGGCTCACTGATAAAGCAGATTGGCAGACATATAAAAAACTAGCTAAATTTGGAAATAATCCAAGAATTCCCAATTAATGAAGTCGTTGAACATGTCACAAAAACAATATTACACGCAACAGAAAAAACCATACCAAAATCCTCTTCAAAATCAAGAAACTCCTACACATAAAATTTGGAAGATAATTAAAAAAATTAATGGTAAATATCAGACGACTCCTGTACCTATCATGGAATGGGATAGAACGTTTCTGACCCTGCTAAAATTGCCAATGTCTTAGGGGAAACTTTTGCCAAACATCAGCAACAGAAATTTACACCTCATCCTTCAGAAGATTTAAAACAAATAAAGAAAAACAAAAATTAAATTTTTCATCAAAAGGGGAATGAAAAATATAACCTACAATTTACTATCCATGAACTGCGTAGAGCTCTGTCAACATCTAGACACAGCGCAGTAGGACCAGATAATATTCAGTATTCAATGATACAGGAACTAAGTGCTGAATCATTGCACTCACTCCTTGATCTGTTCAATAGAATTTACCTAGAGGATACATTCCCTAACAATGGCATCATGTTACAGTTCTTGCCTTCCTTAAACCAGATAGAGACCCAAAAAACCCCACTTGCTATGGACCCATTGCCTTGAACAGTTGCCTCTGCAAAATTCTTGAAAAGATGGTAAACCGTTGATTGTTATGGTACTTAGAAAATTTTAATCTCATACATGTTGCACAATTTGGTATCTGACAAAACAGATCAATATACTAGTACTAGTACGATTTGAGAACTCCATCCGAAATGCATTCCTTAGATTGGAACATCATGTCATGGTATGCTTTGATATCAGTAAGGCTTATGATTCCTCATGGAAGTATGGAATACTCTGCGAATTATATCAACATGGACTTCAGGGTCATCTCCCAATTTTAATACAAAACTTCCTGTACAAACGCACTTTTCAGGTTAGATTCAAAACTTCATTATCCCAATTATTCTTTCAAAAAGGAGTCCCCCAAGGCTCTGTACTAGTGCTACACTTTTTATAATTGCAATTAACACCATTGCCAAACAACTTCCAAACACTATTGATACAGCACTGTGTCTAGATGACCTTAGCATTTCATGTCATGCAAAAAACATGAATACTGTTGAAGGACAGTTACAAGGGGCAATAAATAAGATCAGTTCATGGACACAAATTAATGGCTTTCAACTTTACCCCCAAAAAATGTTGTGCATCCATTTTTTCCACCAACGTAAACTCCACCCACATCCGGAACTACAACTAAATGGTCAACCAATAGCAGTTTACCCCACCATATGATTCTTAGGAATCACATTAGATAATAAACTTATATTTTTAGAGCATATTAAAAAACTAAGAACATCCTGTCAGCAAAAGCTAAATATCATCTGGGTTCTCTCAGCAACTAAGTGGGGAACCGATTGCCTTACCTTGTTATGAATATATAGAGCCTTAATAAGATCAAAGCTCGACTACGGAGCACCAGTGTATAGCCCAGCAAGACCTAGTCCTTCGCAGGCTTGATGCTATCCACCATAGTGCAATACGCATGGCCCTAGGAGCATATTGCACATCTCCAATACATAGTTTATATGCCGAAGTGCATGAACTACCTTTCTCAATCAGAAGACACCAACTTATACTACACTATGCATATAAAATTAGATATATGCCAGAACACCCAAACTGGCCAGTACTTTTTGCATCCCAGCACAGCAGATTATACCAAAACTGCCCTGCTGCTAACTGTTCTTTGGGTATGCAAATAAAACACCTTTTAGAAGAACTCAATCTAACCTTAGACAATGTCGCACATACCTTTTCATTCCCCCTTGCTCCTTGGAGCACTCCACCTTTATGCGATTTATACCTTCGCAAATGGAATAAATTGACATTACATAGAGAAAATTTCTTGAAACTATACCATGCAGTAGTGGACCAGCCAACTTCAGTTGTAATACATACTGATCGAGCAAAAAACCATACCCTCATTCGAATCGCCGCAGTTTTTCCAAACATCACATTAGCCTATAAATTGTCATGTGAGTTCAGTATATTCTCTGCCAAACTAATAACAATTCATGTGGCACTGAAGTACACTGAGGTACTTGGTGAGAAAATGATGCTGTATTAAAAACAGCATCATTTTCTCAGATTCTTTAAGTGCACTTCAAGCACTAAAAAACACCATGAACATCACCCACCCAGTTGTAAATTTATTTATAGTATATAACTATTTTTCTTCATTCTTCTGAGGATATTATGTGTTTTTTGTAATTTTGACATATCAGGGATATACTAGCAATATTTTATTAGTCATTCCCGAGTTACAAAAAAATTGACTTACATAAGAAGTCCTGGAACGTATCTCTTACGTATATCGGGGACAGAATGTAATGTGTTCTTATTTTGACTTTACTGCTGAACATTAGAGTAAAATTATGTTTAAAAATCAAATCAGAATTTTTTAAAATTTGTAAATGAAGCCCATTGTTACTTTTTTGATGCAGTTTTATTATTATTTTTTATCAAATTCTTTATCTAAATTCCATGGATATTCTTTAATTTTTGCTTTTGTAAGCCAAAATCAGAGAACTTAGGTCAATAGGTATGATTTTCTCCTCCACTGTGGCCTTGAGAACTTAGATCCACATACATTCATGAGCCAAAACATTATGTATGATCACCTAACTAATAGTATGTAGGGCTGCCTTTCACTATGATTGCACTGGTGTGGCATCAATTCTACGAGATCACATGTGTGTTCTCAGGCATCCAGGACCAGCTGGACAGAACAATGTCGCAGATTTCAGCAACGAAGCATATATCTGCATGGATTGGTAAAAGCTATGTTCCATCATATCAAACAAATGTTCAGTATGATTGATGTCAAGGGAATTTGGTGGCCAGGGGAGCACTCAAAATGCTTGGACATGATCCTTGAACCATTTCTGCACATTGCAAGCCTTTTGACATGGAGTGCTCTCCTGTGAAAGGGTCAAGTGCTATCTTGATATTTGGTCATTAGCATTAGTAGAGGCATATGATGCAAGAAAGCAAGCTTATGCAGCATCAGCAGAAAAAAAAAAAAAAAAAAAAAAAACCACTCCCATTTCACCCCTCCGTTTGTTCAAAATACCTGTCCAGCTGAGCCTTAAATTTATTTAGGCTATCAACTTCCACAACAAGGGATGGAAGTCTGTTCCACCAACCAACTACCCGCTGGCTAAAGGCAAATTTCTGCACATCTATCCTACATCTGTCTTTCCTCAATTTGACTTTATGCCCTCTCAGGTGATTATTCTGAGCAAAAGAAAGAATCACATTGGCATTGAGCATGCTCAAACCATTCAAGCCGTTATACACCTCTATCAGAACACCTCGCCAGTGCCTAGTCTCCAGACAGTGTAATTTCCAAAACTTAAGCCTTTCTTTGTAAGAGCAACCCTTTGTTCCATTAACTAATCTTGTTGCCTTCTCTGTACTCGTTCCAGCAGCTCTACATCCTTCTTGAATTGAGGCCTCCAGACCTGTATACAGTACTCAAGGTGTGGCCTGACCATTGCCTTATACAAGGGAATAATCACCTCCTTATCCCTGCTAGAAAAATTCCTGTATATCATTGACAAAACACTATGAGCTACTCTTGCAGCCTGTCTGCATTGCTCAGAGAACTTCATATCTGCCTGCACAATTACCCCAATGTCAATGTTAAACTTCATTTGCCACCTCTCAGCCCATCTGCTCAACCTTTCCAGATCCGGTTGCAGCAGCATAGCGTCAGTAGTGTCCTTAACAACCCTGCCAACCTTTGTATCGTCTGCAAACTTGGACATTAAGCTTGATATACCATCATCAATATCATTTATAAATACAGAAAACAATAATAGACCCAACACTGAACCCTGAAGGACTCCACTAATAACATTAGTCCACAATGAGCAGTGTCCATTGATTACTACTCTCTGTCTTCTCCCACCTCAACCATCCCTTTATCCATAGCAGCAATTTGCCTCCAATGCCACACTTCTCCAATTTGTGCAGCAGTCTTCCATGTGCAACAGTATCGAAAGCCTTTCTAAGATCCAAATATATAATATCAAAGTTATTCCCTGCATCCAGTTCTTTTGTGAATGCATCATAGTATGCAATCAAATTGGTCATGCAAGACTTTCCCTTAACAAAACATGCTGTGTCCGAGCTATAACTGACCTCTTCTCTAGATGATCCTGCAGTGCTTCTTTAATCAGTGCCTCCATTAATTTTCCTGGAACAGAAGTTAAACTCACAGGTCTATAATTACTTGTGTCAGCCTTTGATCCTCCTTTGTGAATTGGGGTCACATCTGCACATCTTCAATCTATGGGTACCTCCCCTGAGTCCAAGGAAGCTCTCATAATTATGACTAAGGGTTTGCTTACTTCCTTTGCTGCCTCCTTTAATATAACTGGATAGATCCCACCCACCCCAGGTGCCTTTCTTGTTTTTTATCATCAAGAATTTCTCCTCCACTTTACTCTCAGTTATTACAAGATTATCTAGCTTACTGCCAGAGTTGTATACACCTCTGGCATTCCCCTCACTGAATAACTCCTCGTGTGTGAATGTCAATGCAAAATATTCATTTAGTTTGTTAGCTACCTGAGCAGGATCATCAACAGTTGAACCATCGATATCAAGTGGACCAATCTGATTCATCCCCTTCCTTCTAGAGTTTACATAAGTAAAGAACTCTTTGCTGTTTTTCTTTGCATCCTTTGCCAAAGATTTCTCATAATCTGCCATCACCTGCCTAACCTGCTTTGTAACTTGGATACAGATCAGCTTATATCTATCATAGGCTTCTGTGTCACATGTTAATTTGTATGTATCCCATGCATTTTTCTTCTCTGCCATATGTCTCATTAGTTCATCTAACATCCATTTAGACCTAAACCTTGAACAGTATTTCTTAGTTAGTATGTAAAGCCTAGTAGTTTCCAAGATAAGTTCTCTGAATGCTTCCCATTTTGAATTTTCTGTTGGTAACATCATCAGTTGGTCCCACTGTATAGAATTTAAATACTGTCTCAGACCATCGTAGTCACCTTTACGAAAGCAAAAACCCTTCACTTTACTCCCGATGGTAGTTACCTCTTTGAGTATATCCCACTTCAGCACACTGTGATCACTGCCACCTAGTGGTACCTTTATCTGCAGATTCTTAATGCATGAAGAATCACTACTGATAATCAGATCAAGAGTATTACTCCCTCTAGTTGCCTCCCGAACATGCTGATCTAGAAAACAATCATCCAATAAATCCACAAAAGCCTTGCTAGTGTGTGAGTGACCAACCCACAAATTCCAGTCAATATCTGGGAAATTAAAATCCCCCATTATAAGACTGTCTGATTTACTGGCTCACTCTATTTCCCTGTACAGTTTCTTCACAGTCCCTATACGCATCAGAGTCATTAGGCCTATAGCACACTGCTACTTTCAATTTTGATCTCCCAATGCTTATGTCACACCAAACTGACTCGACACTGCACTGTCCATCGATGTCGACTGGCTTCACTTCCTTTGATTTTATGTGTTTCTTAACTAATAGCATAACCACTCCTCCCTTCCTATCCTGTCTATCCTTTCTGTACACATTGTACTCCCCAAATTCCAGTTCTGCATTCCTTATATCCGTGTGACACAACGTCTCTGATATCCCAACAATATCTGCCTTTGATGTTTTGAGCAGTATCTCAAATTCATCAAATTTATTTTCCAAACTCCTTGCATTGGTGTGCACGCAAGTATACATGCACCTGTTCCTATTCTTAGCTACCCTAACACAACCCATGTGTTTACTTGTACTGCAATGACTCCCAGCAATCTCTGAAACATCCTGCATCTTGTTTTCCAGGCTGCTGCTCATTCCAATAAAAGCAGTTCAAGAATCACTTTTACTTCTGCCAGTGGCTACTGTTAATCTATTAGTCCTTGTATCCCCCCCCCAAAGCTAGCAGTTTTCCGACCCACCTAACACTGCCTCAATAGCATCAGCAAATATTCTTGCATCCTTTCTATTTAAGTGTATCCCATCCCTGTAGAAGCAGTCTCTCCTGTTAACAAGTACAGACTAGGCTGAAAAATTTTTACCCTTGAGCCTTTCTCAATCTTTCCAGGGCCGAATTGATCAACAAGGCTCACATCATATACATCATGGTATACAGGAAAATGTGGTCCAAAAACAAGGGAATTTGGTGGCCGGGTGAGCACCCAAAATGCTTCAACATGATCCTTGAACCATTTTTGCGCATTGCAAACTTTGTTACATGTCTTGGGAAAGGGCCAGCACTATCTGGATATTTGGTCACGGTATACAATAAAATGTGGTCATAAACAATGCTTAGGATGTGTTCGGTGGGGATGACGCCTGTGAAATGGGAGGGGTCAGTGATGTTTGTGAAAACATCCTCCAAGTTATGGTATCATCACCACCACTGGCAGCCTGTTTTTGTTCAACCTTGCAGTCTGGTTGCAGCTCTTCACCTGCTTGCTGTAAAATATACACTCGTCAGTTGAAATAATGGGGTAGGAACCTCGATTCATCAAACCAGGTGATTCAGTTGAGGTGAAATGTCTATCAATTGTGATTTCCCTGTTCTGGCATGTTCGTGGTTATGTGTCCCTCTTTGGACCATTCCCACCACACCTTCACTACGGTGGCCCTCAAACAGTTGACAATGCTTGTGGTTCCCAAGATGCTGGCTCCACCTTCCTAGTGCTGCAGATCATTCTCCATTCAAATTCCATCAGGTCCTTCCCTTTCCCTATTGTATGGGCTTCGTACTGACACTATATATGCTACACTGGTCTGTGGCATCACTCCTAGGTGCTGTGGGATGGACCATGGAGACCGATGGTCATAATGTTTTGTCTCAACAGTTTATATACTCTCCAAACCCACATAAAAAATGTAGATCTGACATACTCTTGAAACAGTTTAACGTTTATTAGAGCACTACTTGCAATCTTTCAGATGCATTTGAAGCAAAAGAAAGCTTATTCTATATACCAATAACATAGAATTAATTCCAGTATGCTTAGAGTAAACTGCTTCATTCATAATTGGATGGGCCTCACTGAAGCCTACAACTTAGAAAATAATAATACTTATTTTGGTAATTGAATTTGCCAAAATTGAATTTAGATAGAGATTTTGTAGGTTATTACTTAGTATCGGTAAGCGTATCAAATCCAGGTGTGGACAAGCTTTGCAGCTCCCGCAAACGAAAGGTTTTTAATTATACTTAGCTACTTTATTGACTTAATTGTTAGATTAAATTATTTTCTATAAGTAGCTTATAGACCTAGTCAAGCTCCATGGTTCATTTTGAATTTAGATAGCACAATTTGGAGAGTAAATAATCCGTAGATTATTTACAGATTAACTGTTTGTAACTTGCCGCCATTGTTATACAATACTTGTGCTAGCGTAAGATTTAACGGAAAACTAGATAGTGAGTATAATAGTATCAATTAATCAGTAAAATTTATTAATCTTATTAAATTTCATTGTCAATTGAACTGTATTTTTTTAACTAAATAAATATAGCGACCTAGTTATTACAAATGTAACATCATAAATTAATACATCAGTTGACATGGGATAAGAAAGTCATATAATGTAACTCAGAGATAATATTCAATACCGAAATATATATATATATAGTGTAATAACTGCATTAGGATATAGGTTAAGGATGTCATTTTGTATTTCATTGAACTTGAATAGAAATCATAACTCAGACCAGAGCAGCAAAGCAAAAAGCTCAAACTAGTGGAAGTGTGCCTCAGGGGAGAACTGAGAGGAGGATGGTTGTCCTCTGAATCACAGTCTATTGAAATGCACTGCTTGATTGATGTTTGTGGAGCAATCAGGAATGGGACATGATATTGCCAAGTGGAATGTCTTTGTGTGTGCGCAATGTAAGCAGTGCGAGGAAATCAGGCACAAACTCGGCATTGTTGTGGGCTTATATGAGAGCTTGAAGGACAGGGTAGATGCCCTCGAAGGATTTAAATTGAGGGCCCATCAAGCTCTCAGCTGCCCACATCAATGTCAGAGCTTGCACTTGAACATCAAGCAACACAGCAGTAACCCCCAAGGCAGAATGCGCTGGTCCCAAAGGAACTAGTTGTTGTCGGTGACCCTATTGTCAGGGAAACAGGAAACATATTGTGCAAAAAGGATAGATGGAACAGGACCAGGGTATGTCTGCCAGGGGCAAAGATTGATGACATAGGGCAGATATCATCCTTTAAGGGCACAAAGGGTGATATTGTTTACACGTATCATTGTTGCACTAATGATATTAAGAGTAGGAGACTGGCAGAATTACTAAACAAGTACAAGACAGTGCTCAAAAAAAGCCATAAATTAGGGTTGAATTTGAAAGTGTCTGCAATTCTGCCAGACACAATAGGAGGGAGTATATGATGAGAGCTTTGTCAATCAATTCTGCCCTGGAGAGATTGTGCAAGGCTGAAGGGGTAGAATTTTTCTTAGCCTGGTCTGTGCTTGTTAACAGGAGAGACTGCTCCTACAGGGATGGGATATACTTAAATAGAAAGGGTGCAAGAATATTTGCTGTTGCTATCGAGACAGAGTTAGGTGGGTCGGAAAACTGCTAGCTTGGGGGGGATACATGGACTAATAGATTAACAGTAGCCGGTGGCAGAGGTAAAAGTGATTCTTGCACTACTTCTATTGAAATGCAATTGAGCAGCAACCTGGAAAGCAAGGCAATGGGAATTTCCAAGACTGCTGGGAGTCATAGTGGAACATAGGCAGATATTGTTGGGATATCAGAGACATGGTGTCACACAGACATAAGCAGTGCAGAACTGGAATTTGGGGAATACAATGTGTACAGAAAGGATAGACAGGACAGGAAGGGAGACGAGGTTATGCTGTTAGTTAAAAAAGAAACACATAAAATCTAAGGAATCTAAGTGCATCCAATTGATGTGGGTGGACAATGCATTGTTGAGTCTGTTTATAAGCACTGTGAAAGGAAAAATGATGGTAGGTGTGTGTGTTATAGGCCTAATGAATCTGATGAGTATAATGAGCAATTGTGCAGAGAAATAGAGTGAGCCAGTAAATTAGTGTCTTATAATGGGTGATTGTAATTTCCTGGATATTGACTGGAATTTGTGGGTTGGTCACACACACTAGCAAGGCTTTTGTGGATTTATTGGATGATTGTTTTCTACAGCAGCATGTTCAGGAGGCAACTACAGGGAGTAATATTCTTGATCTGATTATCAGAAGTGATTCTTCATGCATCAAGAATCTTCAGATAAAGGAACCGCTAGGTGGCAGTGATCACAGTGTGCTGAAGTGGGATTTACTCGAAGAGGTAACTACCATCAAGGGTAAAGGGAAGGGTTTTTGCTTTCGTAAAGGTGACTGCCGTGGTCTGAGACAGTATTTAAATTCTATATGGTGGAACCAACTGATGATGTTACCAACAGCAAATTCAAAATGGGAAGCATTCAAAGAATTAATCTTGGAAGTTCCTAGGCTTTTCATATCAACAAAGAAATATTGTTCAAGATTTAGGCCTAAATAGATGTCAGAAGAACTAATTCGACATGTGACAGAGAAGAAAAATGCATGGGATACATATAAAGTAACATGTGACACAGAAGCCTATGATATATATAAGCTGGTCTGTAACCAAGTTACAAAGGAGGTTAGGCAGGCGAAGGCAGATTATGAGAAATCTTTGGCAAAGGATGCAAAAAAAAAAAAAAAGCAAAGAGTTCTTTACTTATGTAAACCCTAGAAGGAAGAGGATGAAGCAGATTGGTCCACTTGATATCGATGGTTCAACTGTTGATGATCCTGCTCATGCAGCTAACAAACTAAATGAATATTTTGCATCGACATTCACACATGAGGAGTTATTCAGCGAGGGGAATGGCAGAGGTGTATTCAACTCTGGCAGTAATCTAGATAATCTTGTAATAACTGAGAGTAAAGTGGAGGAGAAATTGTTGAAAATAAACACAAGGAAGGCACCTGGGGTGGATGGAATCAATCCAGTTATATTAAAGGAGGCAGAAAGGAAGTAAGCAAACCCTTAGCCATAATTATGAGAGCTCCCCTGGACCATCGGTACCTTTTCAGGGGAGGTTCCCATGTACTGGAGATGTGCAAATGTGACCCCAATCCACAAAGGAGGAGGATCAAAAGGAGACAAGAATAATTACAGATGTGTTAGTTTAACTTCTGTTCTAGGGAAATTAATGGAGGCATTGGTTAAAGAATCGTTGCAGGATCATCTAGACAAGATTTCAGTTATAGTTCGGACACAGCCTGGGTTTGTTAAGGGGAAGTCTTGTCTGACTAATTTGATTGGATACTATGATGTAGTCACAAAGGAACTGGATGCAAAGAATAACTTTGATATCATATATTTAGATCTTAGAAAAGCCTTTTATACTGTTGCACATGGAAGACTGCTGTGCAAATTGGAGCAGTGTGGCATTGGAGGCAAATTGCTGCTATGGATAAAGGGATGGTTGAGTGGGAGAAGGCAGAGAGTGGTAATCAATGGACAGAGCTCTTCGTGGACTAATGTTATTAATGGAGTCCCTCAGGGTTCAGTGTTGGGTCCGTTGTTATTTTCTGTATTTAAAAATGATATTGATGATGGTATATCGGCCTTAATGTTTGCAAACGATATGAAGGTTCGCAGGGTTGTTAATGACACTAATGACAGTATGTTGCTGCTGCAACAGGATCTAGAAAAGTTGAGCAGATGGGCTGAGAGGTGGAAAATGACATTTAACATTAACAAATGTAAAGTACTACATATGGGAAGCAGTAATCCCAGTGTAACGTATCAACTCTGTGGTATCACACTGACAGTGCTAGAGAATGAAAAAGATCTGGGGGTAATTGTGCAGGCAGATATGAAGTTTTCTGAGCAGTGCAGACTATCTGCAAGATTAGCTCATGGTGTCTGGTCAGTGATATACAGGAATTTTTCTAGCAGGGATAAGGAGGCGATTATCCCCTTGTATAAGGCAATGGTCGGGCCATACCTTGAGTACTGTATACAGATCTGGATCCCTCATTTTAAGAAGGATGTAGAGCTGTTGGAATGAGTACAGAGAAGGGCAACAAGATTAGTGAATGGAATAAAGGGTTGCTCTTACGAAGAAAGGCTTATATTTTGTAAATCGTAGTGTCTGGAGGCTAGGCACCTGCGAGGTGATCTGATTGAGGTGTAGAAAGCCTTGAATGATTTGAGCATGCTCAATGCGGATGAGATTCTTCCTCTTGCTCAGAATAATCACCTGAGAGGACATAAATTCAAATTGAGGAAAGACAGTTGTAGGATAGATGTGTGGAAGTTTGCCTTTATCCAGCAGGTGGTTTATTTGGTAGAACAAACGTTTCCATCTGTCATTGTAGAGGTTTATAGCTTAAATAGATTCAAGGCAGACTTGACAAACATTTGGAGTGAGTGGATGAGTGATATAAGGAGTTTTTTTTTTTTTTTTTTGGCTGATGCTATATAAGCTTGCTTTCTTGCATCATGTACCTTTCCTAATGCTAATGTGTTACTTGGTAATTTTGTATTTGTTGTTGGAATTATATGCATTACTACTCTAATATAGTTATGGAAGAACGTTATTTGGTTGTTTTCCATTAAGATTATAATTATATTTAATACCACTCTTACAGCACAGAAAATTAATAATATAGCTTATTATGCTATTTACCTAAACTACTATAAATTAACATATAGTAGTTTAGATAAATTTAGATAATATAGTAGTTTAGGTAACATTTCACGTATCTGACTGATACCCATCATCAAATATTATGATGCAAGAAAGCAAGCTTACACAGCATCAGCCAAAAAAAAAAAACCTCATTTCACCCATCCACTTACTCTGAATGTTTGTTTAGATCTGCCTTGAATCTATTTAAGCTATCAACTGCTAAAGGGCAGATGGAAGTTTGTTAAGCAATCAACCACCCACTGACTAAAGGCAAACTTCCACACATCTGTCCTATAACCGTCTTTCCTCAATTTGAATTTATGCCCTCTCAGGTGATTATTTTGAGCAAGAGAAAGAATCCCATCAGCATTGAGCATGCTCAAACCATTCAAGACCTTATACACCTCAATTAGATCACCTCATAGGTGCCTAGTCTTCAGACACTGTAATATGCAAAACTTAAGCCTTTCTTCGTGAGAGAAACCATTATTCCATTCACTAATCTTGTCACCCTTGTCTATACTCATTCCGGCAGCTCTACATCTTTCTTAAAATGAGGGCTACTGACCTGTATACAGTACTCAATGTGTGGCCTGACCATTGCCTTATACAAGAGGATAATCACCTCCTTATCCCTGCTAGAAACATTCCTGTATATCATTAAACAAGACACCATGAGCTACTCTTGCAGACCATCTGCACTGCTCAGAAAACTTCATATCTGCCTTCACAATTACCCCAAGGTCCTTTTCACTCTCTTCCACTGTCAGTGTAGTACCACACAGTTGATATGTTACTCTGGGGTTACTGCTTCTCATATGTAGTACTTAAGATTTGTCAATGTTAAACTTCAGTTGCCACCTCTCAGCCCACCTGCTCAACTTTTCTAGATCCTGTTGCAGCAACGTACTGTCATTAGTGTCATTAACAACTCTGCCGACCTTCGTATCATCTGCAAATTTGGACGTTAAGCCTGATATACTATCATCAGTATCATTAATAAATACAGAAAACAACAATGGGCCCAACATTGAACCCTTGGGGACTCCACTAATAACATTAGTCCATGTAGAGCAGTGTCCATTAATTACCACTCTCTGTCTTCTACTACTCAACCATCCCTTTATCCATAGCAACAATTTGCCTCCAATGCCACACTGCTTCAATTTATGCAACAGTATTAAAAGCCTTTCTAAGATCCAAATATATATCAAAATTATTCTTTTCATCCAGTTCTTTTATGACCACATCATGGTATCAAATCAAATTAGTCAGACAAGACTTCCCATTAACTAGGGTTACCATCTTCTGCACTCATAAAAAGAGGACATTTACATGTTTTGGGGCGAATAAAAGAGGACAAAAAGTTCATCTTGGATTAAAAAAAGAGGACAGAAAAGAGGACAAATATATTATGCAAATAATAAAATAAAGACAATGTAAACCACATTTACTGATGTTTAGGATTAGTACATTCATATTTGTCTTGAGAAATTATTTCTTTCAATAGCTCTGGATTGCCTCTCAAATATGTGTAAAAATCAACACATGGCATATGTTTGAAATTGTACTGCAAAAACAAAATACCTTTTACAGAATTGACATTTAACCTATTCCTTTCTTTCATCCACTGACTTTGCATTAGAGCGAATACTCTCTCTACATTTGCATTGTGAGGAGGATTTGCAAAGAAAAACTGGGCAATTTTCAACAATTCTGAATGGAATTCAATATTTTTTGAATTACTAAAATATTTGGCCCACTTTTCATGTATAAGCATGTTTTTAAAGTCTTTATCATTCATTTGACCCTTAAAAAATTTCTTCAAATTGTTAAATTGGTCAAAACACTTAACATCATCAGTTGTTACCCCTTTGTCAATCAAGTAGGAAATAGAACATTCTGCATCGTTCCAGCTTGGTACTGCATCCATTTCATCCACATAAAACAGGAAATGGATTCCATATGGTGAAGCCACTTATCTAAATATTCCATGCAATTTCTATACAGATTTTTTGTATCACTAGAAAATTTTTCACATTCAAGTACAAGTCCTTCATCATGTTTTTTGTATAGCATTTCCTTTACGCTTAATGGCATGAAGTTGTGATCCATCCGTTTTGAAATAATTTCTTTCACTGAGACTAAGACATCTAGCACGTCTGCAGCTGAGTTACTTTCCCTTTCAATTCGTTGTATGTGTGTATGGAATACACTCATAAGTGATTGCATGAACCAAAGATGAATTTCACTAAATCCATTTTCAAAGAACCTTTTAATCACAATGGGAGGTTTTTCCTGGGACAGAAAATAAGCCTGTAAAGCTGGAAACATATCTATGAGCCTTGTGATGCTTGGAAATAATGAAAGCCATCTCGTCTTGCTATGAGAAAGGAGCTATCTATATTCAATCTCAACAAACTCACAGTATTCCTTAAGCTTTTCAGTCCTGACTGTATAATTATGAAAATACTGGTAAATTTTAAAAACAATGTTCTCTACATCAACTTCCCAAAGTTCTGCGGCATTCTGAAGACAATTGTTCAAAATATGTGCAGGGCAGCCCACTCCAATCAAAGTCTTGTTATGCAACAATTTCTTTAATTTTTCAAAGACATTATTCCCTTCTTCATTTCGTCTCAGTCCTCCAAACATTGTATTGCAATTGTCCCCAGTGAATGCAATACATTTTTCACATAAGCCATTTTTTTCAAGAGTTTCTTTAACATACGTAGAAATAGTATCTGCAGTCTTGTTAGGCATCTTCTGTAATTCAATTAATTTTGTTTGTAACCCTCTTTCATTTACATCAAATTACTGAATAATTAATGGGAAGATTTTTCCCGAACCATGATTACTTCCATCAGTTGAGACCCCACAGTATGCAATTTTATTTTCTTTTAAAGTTTTTACAGTAACATTAAGAGAATGATTTGCAAGTACAAAGTTTACAATGGCTTCTGTCTTGGTTCTAGCGCAGGAAAATCTTTTTGCTATCTCAGAATTAAAAAATACATTTTTTAACATGACAGTTGTGCAATCCATTGATTTGTAACTACTATGATGTTTAACAGTGTGAAAAGCAAAGGTACCCTCTGCAGCAGCCAGATCATATTCTATTTTACCGACAGCTTTGACAAGAAAATCTGTAACCTTCCCCGAAGAGGCCTCACCTTGAACTGCTTTCTTGTGCTCAGTTTCAATGTGATGCTTCAAATCACCAACCCCTTTATTGGCTACTGAAACATATGTCCCCATTCTGCAAACTTTACATTCATCTTCCCATTCCTCTTGGCCAGATACAAAACATAGAAATTTGTTTTTCATCTCTTCTGTAAACATGCACTTCCTTTTAGGCATTTTAGAAGAAGTATAGTCTTCATAATATTAATTTTTATAATTGAAATAATAATAAATATTTTTTATTATAAGTAGTGAAGCATAAATTTTATTAAGGTTAGGTTATGTTTTACATTCACAACTAAACTACCCTAATTGCAGAAGAGTACCTATAGATATAAAGATGGATAATAAATATTTTTGTAATTAAAGTGAAAAACAGTATTTTAAAAAAGGTAAACTTTGGTATTAAATAAACTAGTGTCTGCCTCTTGATTGGATCATTGATAAGTATACCAAATTTAGTGGACAGTACGCAACCTTCGATTAATTTGGTGTGCACACAGCTTAAATTTTTTCATATGCTGCAATCAATTTCTAGAAAAAAAAAGTCCCTCTAACTGTCAATATTTATTTGACATGCTGGAATTCCTGTAATTTATATATCTTTTTCTAGCACACCATCTGATCTTCATGTGTTATCTACTCTCTAAACCAAAATATTGTATTGCTAGACTATATAAAATTTATGTGCATAAATTCTGAAGCAGGCGTGGATTGGTAACAATCTCAATGCACTAAACTGAGTGTCGTCAGGGTCTTCCGCCTAATTGTCAACACAGAAATTCGAATTGAAGAATCGTCTCCTATTCCGAAAAAGATTGTGTATAACGTAACTCGGTAGTTTTCGTCAAGCTTGCATAAAAAATGGCGTATAACATAAAAATCCGGACATTTAGACAAATTTATAAAAATCCACCTGGACAAAAATTTTAGACAAAAAATCCGGAAAAATCCAGTTAAAAGAGGACAGATGGTAACCCTACATTAACAAACTCATGCTGTGTCTGAGCTATAACTGAAGCCAGTCTTGTCCAGATGATCCTGCAATGCTTCTTTAACCGGCGCCTCCTTAGCCAGGTGGGAAGGAGCAGCAGTGTGTAGCACATGCTTCTTGATTAGACCGAGGTTCAAGCCCGTCACCACCAAATACGGAGGATGTGGAAAGGTCAGGGAATGACCACCGCATGTCCCGGAGCAATATGGCCTTAGTTGCTAATGCTCCTAAAAACCAAATAACAAACAAACAGCTTCTTTAACCAGTGCCTCCATTAATTTCCCTGGAACAGAAGTTGAACTAACAGGTCTGTAATTACTTGTGTTGCCTTTTGATCCTCCTTTGTGAATTGGAGTCACATCTTCAGTCCATGGGTACCTCCCCTGAGTCCAAAGAAGATCTCATAATTATGACTAAGGGTTTGCTTACTTCCTTTGCTGCCTCCTTTAATATAACTGGATAGATCCCATCCACCCCAGATGCCTTTCTTATGTTTATCTTCAACAATTTCCCCTCCACTTTGCTCTCAGTTATTACAAAACCATCTAGCTCACTGCCAAAGTTTAATACACCTCCGGCATTCCCCTCCCTGAATAACTCCTTGTCTGAAAGTAGATGCAAAATACTCATTTAGTTTGTTAGCTACCTCATCAGGATCATCAACAGTTGAACCATTGATATCAAGTGGACAAATCTGATTCATTGCCTTCCTTCTAGTGTTTGCATACAAAAAGAACTCTTTGCATCCTTTGCTAAAGATTTCTGGTAATCTGTTGTTGCCTGCCTAACCTCCTTTGTGACTTGGTTACAGAGTAGCTTATATCTATCTTAGGCTTCTGTATCACCTGTTAATTTATATGTATCCCATGCATTTTTCTTCTCTGTCACATGTCTCATTAGTTAATCTGCCATCCATTTAGGCCTAAACCTTGAACAATATTTCTTAGTTGGTATGAAAGCCTAGTAGCTTCCAAGATTAATTATTTGAATGCTTCACATTTTGAATTTGCTGTTTGTAACGTCATCAGTTGGTCTCACAGTATAGAATTTAAAAACTGTCTCAGACCGCCATAGTCACCCTTAAAAAAAAAAAACCCTTCCCTTTACCCCTAATTGTAGTTACCTCTTTGAGTAAATCCCACTTCAGCACAGGTTTCTTTATCTGCAGATTCTTAATGCATGAAGAATCTCTACTGATAATCAGATCAAGAATATTACTTCCTCTAGTTGCTTCCCAAACATGCTCCTGTAGAAAACAATCATCCAATAAATCCACAAAAGCTTTGCTAGTGTGTGTGAGTGTCCAACCCACAAATTCCAGTCATTATAACTCATCAGAGCCATTAGGCCTATAACACCCTCGTACTCTCAATTTTGCTTTCCCAGTGCTTATGTCACACCAAACTGACTCGACACTGCTCTGTCCATCCATGTTAACTAACTGTACTTCCTTGGATTATATGTGTTTCTGGCGAAGGTAAAGAAAGCCCACACACGAGAAGCATGCAAAAGTTCAATGAAATTTACCGGTAAAAAGTACTTTGCCGTAACGGCATTTGTATTGTTGCTCACTCAGTAAACATACAGTGGGTGTTACCGGTCAGGAGTAGAAATTTAATCCCATTGGAGATTGAAACCCTCCCGAAGTGGAGGAGTAACTTGACCTTTTTTCTTTAGAATCACTGGTGGACTAGTGGATAAATTGTATATTAAGAAAAAAAAGGCAAAGGTAAAAAAGGAAGCCCCGCACGAGAAGCATGGCAAACTTTAAAAAAGTTTACCAGCGAAACTATGTTATGAACATTTTTTACAATGCCAGAACTTCCAATATGACTCTATTCATTATTAAATTAGTGATTCTAAAGAAAAGAGGTCAGGTACCCCCCCCCTCCACTTTGGGAGGGTTTGAAGCTCCCGTGGGAATCAACTTCTACTCCAGACTGATAACACCCACCATCTGTTTACTGAGCGAGCAACAATACAAATACCCTGATACAGCAAAGTACTTTTACCTGTAAATTTCATCGAACTTTTGCATGCTTCTCGTGTGGGCTTTCTTTACCTTAGCTTTGTTTCTTAACTAATAGCATAACCCCTCCTCCCTTCATATCCAGCAGACCGTGCTGTTGGGGGACAAAAAATAGAAAGTATTTATACAAGGTATTTTTTTATAAATAAAAAATACCTTGTATAAATATGAACCATACCAGTATCAAATACGGGACCTTGTCACCTTTCGCTTATATTCAGCTTCAGGAGCATCCCTTTTCACCATCCAACAATAATCGGCTAACACGGCAGCACTCCATTTGCTTTTTTATCTTTGTTCCATCACTTTGATGTCTTGATGGAAATGCTTACCATGTTCGTCGCTGAGAGCACCACAGTTTGGCAGAAAGAAATTCATATTTAATGACATGTTTCACCCCAGTTTTTTGTAAGAAGTAATGAGATCTTCCACAAGCTGCCTGTAGTTGTTGCTGGCTCCAACATTTCCTAGAAAACCAGTTGAAACATTTTGAAAGGAGGCTCTCGGTCCTGATTTCTCGCTATCACTAAAGACACATTTGTACTGTTTGTCTTTGAAAGTTGCCCTATTTGTGGACCAATGAAAATGCCTGCCTTAATATTCTCTGTACAGGAATACAGTACTTTGCATAGCACAGTTTCGAACAGCACGGGTTTCGCTATACCTTGTTTTACAAATTGAAAAAAAATTAACTGCATTATGCACCAATACATTTGATATGTATGTATGTATTATAATGCCAGCACGTAGGCCAATGCATTATGGATTCAAGGCCACGTTGACTGTTGTCGCAACTCCCATTATATACGGACTCTGCTAGCATTCATACATTATTAAACAGTCTAGATTCTGAGCGGTGAGGTCGTTCACTGTGAGTAAGCTGTACAAATATTTTTCGCTGTGTATTTTTATTAAAGATTATTTTTTAAAAACGTTACATCTTTATACGCAAATATGAGTGGAAAGAAGAAATGTAATGGCGTCGAGAGTTCTTCTAGATCCAAACATTGAACAAGGTATGAAAGTAAGGCAGGCGTTGCAAAATGACATTCGATGTTATAAAGAGATGTATGCAAATAAAAAGAAGAAAAGAACTGTGCAAACCAAGCTGATCAGTTATTTTTCAAAATAAAAATACAGTACATACTTCACTTATATTCTTTTGGTATGTACTTATAAGTATTTTTCATTTTTATCATTTTAATTTCTTTTTTTTTTGCAAGAACTTCGTGTGCATCAATTTATAGTAAACAAACACCTGTATATTTTTGCAACTCGACCCATATAATCAAATTGTCGGAACGCATTACATTAAAATACATACTAATAATACCTCGATCAGTGCGGTTTCGCATAGCGAGGTATTTTTTTGGCATGAATTGACCGCACTATGTGAGGTATTCCTGTATTAAGTCTTGGGAATTTCTCTTGCAAGTATTGTGTATATGGCATTAAGATGTAGCTACGAACATGCCAGTATCAAACCATGGGACCTTTTCACCTTTCACTTGTATCATTATGTGGATGCAGGACTGTTCACTTCCAAAGCCTTCACGAAATTTTTCATGAGCCCCAGTTTGATGTGGAGTGGTGGAAGCAAAACTTTATTTGGATCTACCAGAGGTTCAAACATATGTTCTTCATTTCAGGTGTTAATGATTTTAGTTGAGGCCAACTCCTCTTCTCATAGTGCATGACCTTTGCACGACTATCCCACTCACAGAGAAAGCAACATTACTTAGTGTAACCCTTTTGTAGTCCTAATAAAATGCAATTACCTTTAAATCACATATCTGCCACTCATACTTCTGATAGTGTACACCTAACAGGATGTTCTCCATGTTTGCGTATGTTTCTTATTTTTGGAGGGCATGCGCAAAAGGTATTGAAGGCGGCATATTTTCATTGTAATAACACAGCCTTAGGCTAACCTTAGAAGTGTCTATAAATAGTCACCATTCTTTGGGAATACTCCATATTCATTGCTGCCAGACCATCAAAATCCTTACATACAGTGAGTTCACCTTCTGTTTGATAGAATTTATCATAGTCTTTACTTTGAGCATGAAATGTTGTCACTTTCACAGAATGATCTAGAAGATTCCACTGTTGTAGTCTCGAGGCCAAAAGCTCTGCTTTATTCTTTGGCAGTTTGAGATCCCTGATGAGGTCATTAAACTCACTTTCTGTGATCTTATGTGGTTCAGAAGGATAAAAGTTTGGACAAAATTGTGGATCCCTTGATATAGAGAACTGCTGTACTTCTTCGTGTGTATCAAGTTGATGTTCATCAATATCTTCATCGGAGTGTACAGAAAAATGGTCGGCTGGTTCAGAAGTTCAGAAATAAGTAATACAGTGGTACCTCGGTATAAGTCCGCTTTGGAATAAGTCCAACTTGATATACGTCCTGTTTGGACGCGAAAAATTTTGTTTGGTATACGACCTTTGTTTGGAATACGACTCGCATGCTTCAAAATGAGTCACAACACCGCGCGCTACCCTTGTTTACCTCTCTCAAGACAAAGCCACGACTGAGATGCCAGACCTTACCCCCCTCTCTAAAAACCGAATAAAAGCCGACCAAGGACAGACACTAGCAAAGTACACGCGCCCGTCCTCACTCGGCTTTCCGAATAAAACCGACCGAGGACGTATGCGCGCACGGTGCGCGTTTACGTCCTCGTTCGACTGAATTCGGTTTTTGGAGAGGGGGTAAGATCTGGCATCTCTGCCACGACTGCCCACGAGCGTCAGTACGACAGTTTCTACCATTCAGTGAACAGCCCGCGCTTTAGCTCTCTGTGAATTTTCACGTGATTTTGTGTTTTTTCACGTAAATGTTTTGTAAATTCATTAACCATAAGTTCTAAGAAAGTTAATGAGAAGAGCCAAGCAACGAAGAAAATGGGGCAGGATCACCACGGAGGTGAAAAAAGAGATTGTTGATAAGTATGAAGGTGGCATGCATATCCGGGACTTGGCTGCTGCATACCGTATGCCGAGAACGACGGTATCTACGATTGTGAAAAACAAAGACGTTATTAAATCTGCTAGCGTTGCGAAGGGGGTGAAATCGATTACCAAACAAAGATTAGGGACATTGTATAATATGCCAATAACAATAAGATTTTTTTTCATGGGAACGAATTAATCATTTTCCCTTTATTTCTTATGGGAAAAATTTGTTTGGTATACGCCCTGTTTGGTATAAGTCCAAGAATCTGGAATGGATTAAGGACATATACCGAGATACCACTGTACTTCACTATTGAGGCATGGGATGAATTGCAGATGGTATATTTGGGTAGGCACTGTCCACTTTTTCTTCATTGTCATTCCTTTTCTAATGGGAGGCACCATACAGAGGTAACAGTCTGTGATGTGATTGGTTGGCTCCCTCCATATCATGAGCACTGCAAAAAGGCATAAAATGTTCCTTTCGATTCACCCACTTGTTGAATTTTGATGAACAGGTTGTTCAGCTTATGTGTGGAGGCCAGTGCTTGTCCTGGTTGTACTAAGTCTACTACCTGGTTGTACTAAGTCTTGTACTTTACACCCAAAGTACAAGAAGTAGGCCTTTTTATGGCTTGAGTTAAGGGATGCTTTTTTGAAGCTAACGTGACTTCTCCACTTACATAACAGAAGTCGTCCTGACTATTCACACAATTATGGGGCATGTTAATCTTACATGACACAAATACTGTGCGAAAAGTAGGAATCTCATAGAGAACAACCCTTAACAGAAAACAAATCACCTAGTACCTAGCCATATTTGAAGATTACTGCAACAGAGTTGAAGACACATTTGAGGCAACAATTGCCGATCACGTGATAAGAGCATGGTGGTACTGAAACTGCAGTGTTGCCATGTGTTTTACCGAGAGCCGTAGTTGATAATGTAAAGTAACTCACTAATATGAGATCCCAACTGTAATTCGAAAACGAGAGCCAATAGACAAATTTTAATGTGATTTTCATGTTCAGCAGCAACCAAACAAACAACAACAATATAAGAATTTGCCTGCTTACACACGCAACACTAAAAGATACTTACAGACTCAACACTGAACAAAACACTTATTTTAATTTTATGCTTAGATTTTTTGATATAATAAATCATAGAATTATATTAAATCCTAAAAGTATATTAGATTTCATATGTAATGTAGAAAGCACTATTTTCAATTTTTAATTATATAATGCCGCTTCCAGTGTCATAATGTTTCCTTACATTTTTGTTTTAAATTTCATATTATTTCATGTTTTTTTTTTTTTGAAAATAAAGTGATGTACAGCATACAAAAAATTTCACAATATCTATTAGCAACAGAACCACTTAACTAATATTTTTATTCTCTGCTATGATCAAATATATTTTAAAAACTGAAATTGAAATTAAAAAAACACAAATGGCTGAATATTACAGTAATCAAAGCAATCTATTGTTTACCACATGGTTTGGATTATATTTTAAACATTTATTGAAATAATTGTGCTTCTGAATTTAAAAATAACATAATACTGTATATAATGTATTATTCATCGCCAGTTATTTTAATATTCTAATATTAATTTTTATATTTGTATTCTGAAAACAGTATTATTTGCATATGCCACATGTATTTTTTATAATTTTTGCAGTATGTCAAAATCAGCACTTTATTTAAAGAAAATATAAGATAACAGAAAATGCCAACCGGGCTAGCTGGGTGGGTCAAGTACCTACCTGGCAACCCAAAGGTCGCGGGTTCGAATCCTGCCTCGGGCTTTGGGATGTGCATTATGGCCACAGAAGCCGATGCACCAACAACTAACAAAAAAAAAAAAAAAAAAAAAAAAAAAATGGTAAAGATATTTGAAATTTTTTAATCCCCTCCCCATCAGTTTATCGAATAATTTACTGACAATGACTATGTCCATCTTGGATAAACAAAACACTGACCTGGGAGGACTGCAATCAGCAAGTACCTGTACTTATTAAAAAAAAAAACACTTTTCATTGTTATATATTATTGTATATACAGTATCTTGTAGATATTTATAAATAACAATGCCGACCGGGCTAGCCGGGTAGGTAAAGTGCCTGCCTGGCAACCCAAAGGTCGCGGGTTCGATTCCCGCCTCGGGCTGGATATCACGATGGTGCCGAACCAACCGGTTGGTTGGATATCCCGGCCATGATACACGAAGGAAGCAAGAAGAAACTGGTTCCTCCGTGTATTGATCACATCATGCGAAATAAATAAATAAATAAAATAACAATAAAATTCCCTCAAAATGTATTGAGGGAAATGTGCGTTAGATCTTCCATCTGAGGAGCTTTGCTGATTTATTAATAAAAACATCATGCATTTTTTGTCTAGGGTGTCAAGAGCATTCACGCAGAAAATTATTTATGAGGTATTTTGATTTTTACTTTTTCAGTTTTGCTCCTGCAACTCTGGAGCTTTTGGAATTGTCACTCATTCAAATCCCAAACTTGGGCATTCAGATAAAAAATGACATGGATTTATATACTGTTAGTGGTATGAAATAGTTTTAAAATAATGTTGTACTGTGCTTTAAGTTCTGCTTTTTTTAATAATAAAAATGATTATTTAATGGTTATTATTCAGTAATGTTTCTTATAAGTTTGTTTTTTTTTTCTATTCTGCATATATAAGTAATCTTGTTTTGCATTTTTTCTTAACATTTTTAATTTGGCTGGTATTTATATTATTGATTTCTTATAGCAGCAGAATGGAAAAATATTTCATGGTGTCATCAGAGTGCACATGAACTTATCCCGGCCAATTAATGTGATTGCTGGAACACGTCCGCCTTCTATTTATGATATCCTAAAGGAGGAAGATGACTGCAGAAAGACATTAACATCTTTCTATCTTCCTCGAGATACTGTAAAGGCCTTGCATATAACCAGGTAAAATATAAGACTTATTATCATAGAAAAAAAATGGTGAACTGCTTGTTAAAATGAAATGAATGTTAAGAGACACTAGCTAAACGTTGTAATAATATGCTATGTTATTATTTATTTTATTTTAGTGAATATACATCAAGGGAAGTAATTAATGCCTTGTTAAAAAAGTTTAAAGTGGCTGACAATCCTCACAAGTTTGCCTTATATGAACGCTCCCAAGAAAAGGATTCTGAACAAGGTGAATATGATAATTTTGATTTATACTTTTATTGGTTAACAAAACTGTTTTTTTTTTTTTTTCCCCAAATAACAGAATATTTGGAAAAACTGAAGTCATTTTCATTCTCAAGTCTTCAAAACATCAAAAATATGGTGAAAAAATTTTTTAATGTGGCAAGCTAGAGGCCGTTAGAGATTGACAGTAAAAAAATAGCAAAAATGGACAATAGTAATATAAAATGTATAAGAGGGAATTCAACAAGGAGGGGATTGGGGGAATGCAGTTTTTTTTTATTCTTTATTGAATTTTCAAGGGTTTTACAAATTTGAGATCTGGGGCCAAACCATATTTCAAATCACAAGAAACTGCAGAATTTTTAAAATAGCCATGTGATAAAAACATCAGTATTTACCTTACTTATGACAGATAACCTTAAAATTAAAGGGGTTCAAGGAGTTATGGAGTTTTTAATTAAGGATGAAATATATGCATCATCTGGACAGATATGAAATTTTTAGGGAATTGCAGCATGACTTTGTTAAGGACAGCCGCATCTTACTAATCTAATTAGCTACTGTGATGTTGTCAGTTAGGAACCAGATGGTAAGAATAACTTATATCAGTTACTTAAATTTCAGTAAAGTTTTTTAAAAACAAATAGTTACTGTATAAATTGGAACAATGTCCATTGAGGGAAAGTTACTATTATGGACAAGGAAATGGTTTAGTGGTAGAAGATAGTTGTAATAAATGGCCAGTTGTATGAAATTGCTCTCTGTTGACTAATGTTTTTGAATGGACCTCACAATGTTTGGTGATTGGTCCTTTGCTATTTCTGATGTTTATCAATGATATTAATGTAGGAATATAAAGTTTAATATTCCTGATAATACAATTATCAGGATGACTGATAATTGTATTATCAGGCTATGCTACTTCAACAAGGTCTATATAAATTATTTGTGTAGGCTCAAAAATGGCAGCTGAGATTTAACACTGGAAAATGCAAGGTCTTGCATCTGGGTAGCAGTAATCTTAGAATAATATATACCACTTGGATATTAACAAACTCAAGATTGGGAGTAACTGTAATGGCAAGTACTAGGAGTACCAGGAGTAACTGTTATGACATACAAGATCTGTCAATAATATGTAATCACTTTACCAGTAAAGATAAAGAAGTGATTATTCCATTATATAAAACAGTGGTTTGGTCACAGTTTGAGTATTATATGCAGGTTTGTAGACCTCACTTCAGAAATTATGTGGATTTGTTGGAGAGAATAAAGAGAAGAGTGGCAGAATTGTTTAAGGGCCCAAAGGAGTATTCTTATTCAATATGGGATGATTGAGATTTATAAGACATCAAAAGCTTTGAGTAAACTAAATGCCAAGGGAATTTTTATGTTTAATCACATGACATACACACGGGGTATACATTTTAATTGAAAAGATAATTGTAGATTAGGTGTAGATTAAGAGATAATTGTAGATTAGGTAAAGGGAAAAAAATATAAATTAACAGTCTTTTTTTCAGGCTATTTCTGCATTCCTCTCTATATCACCAAAATTTCTCATTTTCTCTAAACCTAAACCACCTCAGTGATACACCAAATTGTTGTACTCACTGAATTGTCTTAGCTGCTAATTGTTATACTCACCGAATTCTCTTAGCCACTAATTGTCATACTCACCAAATTGTCATAAATTAAATTTTCACATACAGCGAAACATCATTCACCTAATTGTCTCATACGCCGAACTGTCATAATGCTATACATTCCAAATCCGGTGTAATGTTTTAATGCCAAAAATTGGACATTCGCAGATGGCCTGCCATAGAGTGTCTGGCTGTGCTCAGTGTGGTGCAAAAGACAATGAAAACAATGCATATAAAGCCATCAAACTTGACAGTTGACACCCACTAGTGTCAACTGTCAAGGTGAGCACCCTACATATTCAAGAGCTTGTTTCCAGTAGTGGAAGCAAGAAAAGGAAAATAAAATGACACAAAGCAGAGCTGAATATTCCATATCAGGAGGCAAGAAAACTGGTAATGCCAATAAGTAGCAGTAAGTCCACATATGCTCAGAAGGCTGCAGGGAAGTATTCTGTTGGAACTCAAACTGATATTACAATCTCACCAAAAGATTCTTTTGCTCTCATTGCACTGTGCTTATTGAACACTCTAAAGCCAGTACAAAATAGTCAGTCAGCTACCACTCCAATATCAATACCCCTTACTGATCCGCCTCTAAGTCAAATAATATGGAGAACACCAAAAAAAAAACTTGACTCACTGCCCTCAACAAATGAAAAAAATGGAGATAAAGGTGAAGGAAGCAAATGAAGATGTGGTTTTGGAACTTTTTGCAGAGTATGATGCAGACAATGTCCATATTTCCCCAAAAAGGAAGCCCACAGACAGACCCAAAAAATCTAAGTAATATCCACATTCAAATTTCTGCAGTGGAGCTGCCATGGTTTCCATTGAAACAGTGAAGACATCAGGGCCCTCCTGCATAAGTATGAGTCAATTTGCTTTTGCTTCCAGGAGATAGAAGGGTAAATGAGGACCCTTACGTTCATGGCTGTACTAACAGTCACTTTGCCAAGAGGAGGGAGTTCCTCAAGGATCAGTCCTAAGTGTATTGCTTTTTTGTAGTCCAAATTAATTGTGTTACTGAACAACTTCTTCCAACCATGAACGGTGCCCTCGTTATTGATGACTTTAGCATCTTTTCACATTCATGCAACACGAGGGTTATCAAAGTGCAATTGCAGCATATTGTTGTTGATCATTTCAACTGTTGAGAAATAGCTAATGGGTCCAGGTTTTCAACCTACACTGGTGTTCAAATCTTAAGGACCAGTCAGGTTTTCCTGTAGCTTCTTGTAGGAGTGGCCTGGATATGGGAAAAGCATACCAAAGGAACCTTGTGTGGTATAGAAATTATGAAGGAAACAACACCGACACAACGGAAACAAAATGGTACAGAGGGACTTTATTCAAAAATGGCAACATAGCACTGGCTCTCATGATACAGATGAATCACTGCCAAAGATGGAAAAAAGGGAAGAGGTGGTTCTCAGCAGGAGATATGGCCACTCCTAATGTTGATGCGGGCTTTGCACCGCCTGTCCATACTTAGAACAATGTTGTTGATAAGTTCTTGTGGTAACATCGTCCATTCCTCTGTCAGCACCAACTTCAGCTGGTGAACATTTTCTGATGGGTGTGAATGTGCCGCTAGGCATCTTCCCAGAGTGTCCCATATGTGTTCAATGGGATTTAGATTGGAGGAATGGACAGGCCAATCCATATGAACAATGTCCTCACTTTCCAAAAGCATATCGACAGTTGCAGTGCGATGGAGTGTTGCATTATCATCCATAAACATGAACTCAGGGCCAATGGCACTTCAGAACAGATGCACGTGGGGAAGGATTACCTCAGTACAATAGCGTGCACCAGTTACAGTACCGCCTTCCAGTATCTGGAGTTGTGTACACCATTCAAGATAATGCTTTCCCAGACGAGAACACCTCGACTGCCATATCGATCCCTTTCAGTGATGTTTGTGGGGTGATACCGTGTGCCAACCTCTCACCCGATTAGCTGATGTCCAGAATCGCTGCTGAGACTGAATGTACTCTCATCGGTAAAGAGTACCTTACCACATTGCACTGCTGTCCCGTCCTTGTGTTCGCAGATGACTTGTCTGGATTATTGAAGATCAAGATGCTATAACACACCACCAATTTGGTTTTCACTATAACAGGTCTACAACTGATGTTCACATCAAAGTCGAAGATCACATTCGAAACGCTTTTGTCAAAAAACAGCACATGGTAATGATAACTTCTGATATTACCAAAGCATTCGACACAACTTGGAGATATGGAATCCTCCAAGACTTATACAACCTTGGACTGAGACGTAACCTGCCTAGATTCATTCAGAATTTTTTACACCTTTCAAGTAAGAGTCCAGAATGAGCTGTCCAAAATTTACACACAAGAAGGAGTACTTCAGGGATCGATTTTAAGTGCCACACTTTTTGCATTATGTACCAGACATCCTAACCATGGTGGAAACATATATATGCAGACGATCTTGCTATTTCCTGGCAATCATCAAACATGGCTACCATTGAAAGACAACTACAGTTAGCAATAACCAAAATTGAAACTTTGACAAAATTTCCGAGGGGAAAACAGCAGCAATACACTTCTGTAAATTATGATTGCTTCATCCTGAACATGTATTAAAACTGAAAAGCAGAGAAATACTAATGACCAACTCCATAAGACTATTGGGTTTGATTTTAGACACCAAACTCAATTTTCATAAGCATATAAATCTACCTGTGAACTACATGCCTTCAGAAATTAAACATCCTTCCTGCAGTATCCTCAACTTCTTTGGGTGCTAACAGGCAGTCAATGCTGAATTTATATCCTGCTCTAATCCAATCATGATTAGATTACAGAAATATAGTATATGCTTCAGCTAAAAACAGCATCTTATGGTCTCTGAACACCATCCAGCATAGTGTCCTGCGATCTGCACTAGGTGCCTACAGAACCTCGCCAATACAGAGCTTGTACATAGAAGCACATGACCCTCCACTTTATCTTAGAAGACAATGCCTACTCTGCCAATACGCTGCCAAAATAAGAAGCTTTCCAACTCACCCCTGTTGGGTATACCTCAGCGATCCTCTTTGGCCAACACTCTACAAATCCAAGCCTAATGAACCTAGGCCTGCTGGGATACATCTTCAAGAAGTAATACAGAAGTGGAAAATCGACCTCCATAAAATTGCGGAAAGTAGAAATATGCCTTTGCCTCCATGGGATAGACATGATATAGGCATTGATCTATACTTTGCTTAGTGGTCAAAAAATACCATTCCACCACTTTAATATTTGATAGTTACATGCTAACTATACTTCGGAACACACTAGGAAACTCATAGTCTATACGGATAGCTCTAAGTGCCAATCACGTGTACGGGCAGCAGCTATATTCCCTTCAAATGTAATCTCAAAATCCCTTCCAGTTGTGTGCAGCATACTTTCTGCAGAACTATATGCTATCCAGCTTGCATTAAATGAAATATGTCCACAGTTGTCACTCTCTGTCCTAATATATTCGTATTCGCTCAGTGCCATCTCAGCCATACAGGGGAAACAACATTCTCATCATCCTCTCCTACAAGAAATTGGCTTTCTAATCAATCTCTGTCAGACTGAAATAACTCTTTGCTGGATCCCAGGACACTGCGAAATAGAAAGCAATGAAAAAAGCAGACAATGAAGCTAAATCAGCATAAGAACTGCCAAACAGAATAATGATAGTCCCACATATGATTTTAGTCCAATCATTATTAGAGAAAGTGAAAATGAATGGGCCCAGATATGGAAAAATCAAGTCAACAATAAACTACAGGAAATAAAACCTAATCCACAATATGGCACTCCAGCATCAGAGGAAGTCACAGAGAAGTAATGCTTGCCAAACTGCATATTGGCCATGCTCATCTATTAGCAAATAAAAATCCCCACTCAGTGTTTAATGCCAAGTTCAGCTTTCAGTAAAACACATTCTTTTGGTATGCCCTCGATTCAGAAACTCCAGATTCCTTTGTTTTCAGAGTTTATTCAATAACCAGAATCCACTTAACAGAACTTCAATAGAACTTAGGCAATTCTGCGAATCTAGATGAACTATTTAATTTTATTTACAGATCGGAGAAAGATTATAATATGAAAAATTATATGAATTTGCACCAATGCTAAACATAAGAACTGAGTCTGCAAATTAGATGATGATTATTTAAAATGTTTTTTGTAAATATTGTACATGCACACTGACAGCCAAATTAAGTGATATTGAAAGGCATCGTAATTACAAATTAATCACAAGAAAGATGAAGAGCACGTTAGTTTTCAGCATCAGAGAGTATTGCCATTCAAGAAAATTGGCAATACAGAAGGTACAAAGGCAGAAAGCAGTGTAGCATTTTTCATAGCTGTGCATTGTGCAATTGATCATAGTTGATCATTGTGTAGTTGATCACAGCTGTGCATTGTGTAATTGATCATTTGAGTGACATTTGTGAATTTCGTTTTTCAGACAATAGGGTAAGTGAGGATTTCAAACTGCGAAGAACAAAATGTACTTCAATAATATGCAATGCTATAGCATCACATTTCGTGGATAATTTAAAACTTGATTTAGGAAATAGAAACTTCAGTTTAATTATCGATGAAAGTAATGACATTAGTGTTATAAAAATATTGAGAATTGTAATACGGTACTATTCGAATTTCAAGAATCAATTTGTGGTAACTTTTCTTGACATAATCAAACTCAGTGAATGCATTGCAGAAATATATGAATCTTTGAAATCATCACTGAGAAAAGATTAAGGTTGCACTGACTTATTATTGCACTTGTACTGACAATGCATTCATAACGGTTTAAATTAACAATGATGTATAAGTAATTAAAGGCTGAGATTCCCTGCCTGCTTCTTATCAAGTGTGTATATCATTTCACTCCAACAAGTGGTGTCAATGAGTGTCTACCACAAAACAGATTTTCTTATTGTTCTCACACCCAACTGTTAAACAGGCTAAATATAACAAGCTTTATAGTTTACTGAATGATGGAGTTCCACATTTCATCACTAATAAAGCACAAAGTGCAGTTATTTTATAAATTTCATTATTCTACAACAAGTAAATTGAAACAAAACATTCAAGAAAATTTTTTCTAATCGTCTGTTGCCTTATAATTTCTTTTTAGAATGTAAAAAAAGAATAAAGCACACAAAGAGAGTCCACAGAAGCACTATAAAAAAATTTTTCTAGTGCAATAAAATTCGCTCAGTATTTTGCTGTTATTCTTGATTGTACAACTGATATCGGCCATCAAGAACAGGGCCAGATTAAGGTATTCCTGTGCCCCAGGCAGAAACATTATTTCGGCATCCTTTGCATATCCTAGAAATCTGGGTAAAGGCGCCGACTCTGAGCTATAATCAGCTTCTAAAAAACAAACTATTATTTTTAGGCCTCCCGAATAATTAAATTCATCTGCCATGCTGTGTCTCTTATGTCTGTTAATTGTGTGTTCTATGGTCGATTTGTCTGTTTTACTGGACGAAAAACCCCAGATTCTGGGGAAATCTTGCTATCTATGCCTGAGACCGACTAACTCAGCCACAGATTGAAAAAAGCCCATTAAAGTTCCTCCCGTCATTGATGGGATTTGAACCCGGACCTTTTCCACCCAGTGTGGGGAAAGGATGGTGACGATGCTACCCGCACAGACTATAATCAGTTTCTGGAGCCCCTGTGTCTGCACGGATAGCACAGTCGTATCGTCACTGTCCTCCCCACACTGGGTGGAAAAGGCCCAGGTTCAAATCTCACCGATGACGTGAGGAACTTTAATGGGGGTTTTCTCACTCCATGGCTGAGTTAGTTGGCCTCAGGCATAATTGCAAGGTATTTTCCCCATTAGTTCATCCAGCAACAACAGGCAAATCAACCAGAGAACACACACAATTTATAGACACAAAAACACATGGGTGGATATAATCAATTACAGACACAAATATGGGTTTATGTAAAATAGAAATGTAAAAAATAGCATTTATAATTACAGGAGACCTTAATAAAAAAATTTTTTTTTCCAGAGCCCCTGTAAGAATGATGCCCCAGGCGACTGCCCAGTTAGCTCGTGCCTTAATCCGGCACTAATCAGGAACAAACATCCTGGACAACTATATATGTCTCTAACAGAATGTTTTGGGTCCCATTAGGGGCTCAGCGGCTAAATAACCAGAGGAACAATGGTACACGAAACTACATATATACAAAATCCATATACCTTTAAACCTCTGTCATTGACAGTGTTCTGTTTCGACCCACAATGTATATTATTCGGAGATGGGGGAAACCCCTGGTACCGTTTGACACTAAACAGCCTCTACATTCTACACTCTACTTCCCAATACACCAGTCGGTGTGTATAAACAGTTCATAAAAGTTATCAATGTAAAGAGCAGTACCAGTAAAAATTTGTACAATGTGGTGAAACAGGAATTCAAAATATTAGGATTAGACAAAACTAATATCCAAGGGCAAGGTTATGACAATGGAACTAATATGAAAGGAAAAGTTTCAGGTGTTCAGACAGGACTTTTACAGGAAAATTCAAGGACATTTTTTACACTATGTGCTTGTCACAGTTACAATCTAGTTCTAGGGGATATGGCCAAAACCTGTCCTGATGCAACGACCTTTTTTGGGACACTTCAATGTCTATATGTGCTCTTTTCAGCATCAACAAAGAAATGATCAAAAATATGTATTAGTAGTAGTAATGACAGTGGCACTTGATGCAAGAAAGCAAATGTATGAGCTTATGCAGCATCAGCCAAAAAAAAAAAAAAGTCACACCATTCCCTCCAAATGCCTGTCCAGTTCCTCCTTAAATTTATTTAACCTATCAACTTCCACAATGACAGATGGAAGTTTGTTCCAGCAATTAACTACCCGCTGGCTAAAGGCAAATTTCCGCACATCTATTCTACATCTGTCTTTTCTTAATTTGAATTTATGTTCCCTTAGGTTCGTAATCTGAACAAGTGGAAGGATCCCATCAGAATTTAGCGTGCTCAACCCGTTCAATGCCTCAATCAGATCACCGCACAGGTGCTTAATGAAGATCCTATGTGAAGGGTCTTTTTGTAAAGCCTCTCTGTGAAACAAGGTAGGAGTGTCGAATGTGGTGTAAGGTATCAAGTTGGTGATTTTATAAATAGCATTTATAAAAGTGCATCATCGAAATCACCAACTTGATACCTTATCAGAAGATGCCCAAGCAAGAAGTGAAGCTGAATCACTAACCAGATCAAGGAATATAAGTTTCTTGTTTCTTTAATATTTTGGCATGATTTTTTTGTTTCACATAAGTAAAGAACTGCAAAGTGATTCTACAGATCTTGCTACAGCTCTTACTTCTTCATTTAAAAACCTTCTGCACTGGACGTCAAAGTATAGGGAGACTGGCTTTAAACAAATCTTAGTTGGTGCCACAAAAAAAATTATATTTATTATTACCCGTAATTGAGTACATAAACCCATATTTGTGTCTGTAAATTGCATGTGTTCTCTGGTCAATTTGCCTGTTTTGCTGAACAAAAAAATCCCAGTTACTGGTGGAAAAAACCTTGCTATTTATACCTGAGACCAACTAACTCAGCAACAGAGTGAAAAAATTCCATTAAAGTTCCTCGCATCATCGGCAGGATTCGAACCCGGCCTTTTTCCACCCGGTGTGGTGAGGACAGTGTCGATATCACTGTGCTACCCATGCAGACTAGTTGATGCCACAGAACTTGCAACAGAATTGGAAATATCTCCACAATTTCGCACAAGAAGATTACAAAAAAGAAAGAGGCACTTCAATTACCAGCCTGCTGATGAACCTATAACAAATCCTAAGGAAGCTTATAAGTAAACTACTTTAATAAAATCGTAGACAAGGCTTTGCAGTCTCTAGAGTCATATTTCTAGCAGTTAATAAAATATACTAATCTTTTTGGTTTCTTGGGTAAATTTCTAAGAATTCCAAAGGACGAGTTAAGAAAACAGATTTAGAAATCACACTTTCAGATGCTAAAATCATTGAGAGCAACGAATTGGTCAAGTCTGTGAAGGTGGCAGATATTGATGGCCATATACTAGTGAAGGAAATGGAAGCACTGTAGCCAATTCTGGAAGAATTGGCTTCAGTGTACTACATATGGGAAGCAGTAAATCCCGGAGTAAAGTATCAACTCTGTGGTACCACACTGACAGTGGTAGAGAATGAAAAGGACCTGGGGATAATTGTGCAGGCAGATATGAAGTTTTCTGGGCAGTGCAGATGGTCTGCAAGAGCAGCTCATGGTGTCTTGTCAATGGTATATAGGAATTTTTCTAGCAGGGATAAGGAGGTGATTATCCCCTTGTATAAGGCAATGGTCAGACCACACCTTGAGTATACAGGTCTGGAGGCCTCATTTTAAGAAGGATGTAGAGCTGTTGGGACGAGTACAGAGAAGGGCAACAAGATTAGTTAATGGAACAAAGGGTTGCTCTTATGAAGAAAGGTATAGGTTTTGCAAATTACAGTGTCTGGAGACTAGGCACCTGCGAGGTGATCTGATTGAGGTGTATAAAGCCTTGAATGGTTTGAGCATGCTCAATGCTGATGGGATTCTTCCTCGTGCTCAGAATAATCGCCTGAGAGGGCATAAATTCAAATTGAGGAAAGACGGTTGTATAATAGATGTGCGGAAGTTTTCCTTTAGCCAGCGGGTGGTTGATTGCTGGAACAAACTTCCATCTGTTGTTGTAGAAGTTGATAGCTTAAATAGATTCAAGGCAGAACTTTGTTGTTGTTGTTGTTGTTTGGTTTTTAGGAGCATTAGCAACTAAGGCCATATTGCTCCGGAATATGCGGTGGTCATTCCTTGACCTTTCCGCATCCTCCATATTTGGTGGTGACGGGCTCGAACCCCGGTCTAATCAAGAAGCGTGTGGTACGCACTGCTGCTCCTTCCCACCTGGCTACGGAGACGCCAGGCAGAACTTGACAAACATTTGGAGCGAGTGGATGGGTGAAATAAAGGGGGTTTTTTTTTTTTTTTTTTTTTAGGTTATATAAGCTTGCTTTCGTGCATCATGTGCCTATGTTAATGCTAGAATCGTGCTTCAAAAATCCTTTAAATATTTTACAATTTCTCGCAACTAATTACAGAGCCACTGGATTTTCAAATCTATTGATATCGCTAAGAATATTTTTAACGATTCCAGTGACTGTAGCATTTGGGGAAAGCAGCTTTTCCCGATTAAAGTTTATTAAAACTTCATTAATTAAATAATAAATATTTAAATTATTAATTATACAAATTATTTAATTAATAAATTATTTAATTGAAACATATCTAAGGTCAACAACGCTTCAAGAGAGACTCACCAGCCTTGCTATTGTATCCATTGAAAGAGAAGAAGCAAGGAATTTAAATTTTGAGAAAGTCTTCAAATATTTTACCTATAAATATCCTTGTGATTAGTTTTGTTTATATTATCACCATTTCTGGTCAATTGTTAACAAATTGTAATAATATAAAAATTACGAACAATTATTAATAGTTTTAGTTTTTCATTTTTTCATTATTTCAAAATATTGAGGGATTAATATTGAATTTTTCAAGGTGGCCCCTCATTTGCTAAGGCTGACACTGTCCCATTAAATAAGGCTATTGTTAGACTACACTTGGAATACTGTGTTCAGGTTTGGAGACTGCACCTAAAAAAAAGACATTGAGCTTTTTGAAAGGGTCCAAAGATGGGTAACTTGCCTGGTGAGATTGGCAAAAGGGCATCCATATGAGGAAAGACTTTGAATATGTGGGTGTGCATAGCTTGGAGAATAGGCACCTTAGAGGAGACTCGAGTGAGGTGTTTAAGGTTCTGAGAGGCAAAAGTAAAATGAATGAGGACAAAATTTTCACAGCTATAAATGATTCTAGAACTAGGGTCTATAAATTCAAGTTACAGGGAGAGATGATTAGACTGGATTGCAGGAAGTTTTATTTTAGCTAGCAAGTTAAATTATGAAATAAGCTACCTGCATGGGGGGTAGAGGCCGACAGTTCATGGAAATTCAAAGGTCAGCTGGATGGTTACCTACAGAAGGAGAGAAACGTGGGTTGTTTATTTCCTTTTCTTTTATTATTTATTAATTATTTATTTTATGTAATTTTTTTTATTATTGTTATTTTACTTTTTTTTTTTTTTTTTCCCCTTTGGCTGTTTTCTTTTTATTTTTATGAAAACCCCACACACGAGAGGTATTAGAACCTATAGTACTTAGTACCATGCTTGGGTTGGAGGTTGAGAAAACAAAAGAAGATATCTGTTGTCATTAGACTTGAACTTCTGTAGACTGTAATTTTCCGGAAATACGTATGAAGGAAGGTTGTTCCAGAAAATGGCAGTTGAATGAATAAACGAGGAAGATAAAAAGTTGGTTCTGTGAATTTGAAGTTGGACAGTAAATGGATGTTGGCTGGTGCCAGCACGTGTTTGGACTGTTTTGAAGGAGAGAGCAGGAATTACAGAAGCCAATTCAGAAGAACAGTGCCCATGGAAGTATCTGTAGAAAAGGCATACAGCAGAAACAGTATGTCTATGAGACAGAGAGTGGAGAGACTCTGTTAGAGAGGAGTCATTAATTAACTCATTAATAGAAGCCTGAGAGAGGTTTTGGGGACACCGCCCCAGATGTGGGAACAGTATTCCATGGTAGGGCGGATTTGCGATTTGTACAGATTGAACTGCTGTTTCGAAGAAAAGTAACTCCGAGAGCAAAAGAGAAAACCAAGTTTTTTAGATGCAGAGCAAGCAATGTTTGTAATGTGCTTGTGCCAACAGACGTTAGAAGTCAGGGTAATCCCCAAAAGAGATATATCATTTTGCCTAGAAATCGGAGTGTCACAGAAGATAAGCATAGGAGCAGAAGAATCCTGTTTGCGAGTTATAAGACAAGACTGAGTTTTAGAAAGATTGAAATCAACTAAGTTGTCTTTGCCCCACTGGAGAATTACCTGGAGATCGGCATTTAAGGAATTGGTAGCGGATATTTGAGAAGTTGAAGCTGATTGAGCAGGGCAAGGTTTTTCAAAATGGAAAGTCGAATGCAATTTGCTATCATCGGCAAAACTATGGATAGGATTTCCAGTCAATGGAAGAAGTTCATTAATATACAAGAGGAAAAGAGTGGGAGAAAGAACTGAACCTTGGGGAAAACCAGCGTTAGTGGAGAAGTTAGAAGACAGAGAGCCATATACCATCAGCCTCAGTGAGCGATCAGAGAGAAAACTGGATAAACAATTACTAAAAACAGTTGGTAAACCATAAGATGGAAGCTTGACTTTATGCCAAACACGATCGAAAGCCTTTGAGCTGTCAAGAGCAACTGCTTGTGTTTCACCAAACTTTTCCATTGAATTAGTCCATAAATGGGTAACATAAGCCAGAATATCACCAGTGGATCGACACTGACAGAATCCATACTGGCGATCGTTGATCAGACAAAACGTTTCTAGGTAGTTTTAAGAGTTGGCAGTTAATTGATTTCTTGTTGATTTCTCATTACTTTAGAAAGAGTAGAAGTAATTGCAATGGGATGATAATTGGATGGGAGGGACTTGTCACCCTTTTTAGGAACTGGCTGGATATGAGCAAATTTCCAAGCAGATGGAAAAATGCCTTTGGAATAAGGTGAAAAAAGGCAGCAAAGAACAGGAGTAAGTTCAGGAGCACAGGTTTTGAGAACAAGTGGAGAAATACCATCAGGACCTGGAGCTTTCTTAGCATCAAGATTCGTCAAAATCCTTCTGACATCCTTTTGACGGAAGACCACAGGAGACATTGAATGGCGCATGTTGGGAATGGTGGGAGGTATTTTACCAAGATCATTAATATATGAGTTGGAAGAGAAATGGGATGCTAGCAAGTCAGCTTTATCCTTGCCTGAAGTGACAACAGAACCATCTGGTTCTGACAGAGGTGAGAGCAGAGATGGCCAAAAGTTGCAGCCAATAGCTTTGGCAAGAGACCAGAATGCTCGACTACCATTAGGGCAAGAAGCACGTTTTCTACTCTTAGCCTGTTCAAAATCTAGTTTGGACGGATTAATGACTACTTTACAATTGTGGGCTTTGGTATAGGCAGAAAATTAAACTGAAGAATTGGAAACAAGCCAATTACGATATAGAACATTCTTTTCTTGAGGCGCCTCCGTATCCAGGTGGGAAGGAGGAACAGTGTGTAGCACACGCTTCTTGATTAGACCGGGGTTCGGGCCCATCACCACCAAATACGGAGGATGCGGAAAGGTCAGGGAATGACCACTGCATATTCCCGGAGCAATATGGCCTTAGTTGCTAATGCTCCTAAAAAACCAAATAACAAACATCTTTTCTTGAACAGCCTTAGCACATTTATTGGAAAACCAAGGTTTAGATAAAGGACAAGATTTTAAAGTGGAGTGTGGGATAAAGGATTCCATTCCTACAAGAATAATTTCACTGACACAATCTGAGCAAGAACTGACATCAGAAGTTTTGAAACAGTAATCCAACCATGGAAAAGAAGAAAAGAATTCTCGCAGGTCATCCCATTTTGCATTCTTGTAATGCCAAACAATACGAGGTTGGGAATAGCCATGAGATAAAGGCTCCATCGGAGAAGAGACAATCACGAAGTTGTGATCTGAGGTACCTAAAGGACCACTGACTTCGACAGTGTACTTAAAAGGGTTGTTTGTGAGTAAAAGACCAAGCGTGTTGGCTGTATGGTTAGGATTGTCCGGTATTCTTGTAGGTAAATGAACAATCTGTGCAAGGTCATTAGCAATTGCAAAAGCCTCAGGATCTCAATCAGCTGGATCTGTGTGATTAGAAAACAGAAGCCAGCTGGAGTTGTGAACATTAAAATCACCAAAGAAAATTACCTCACTGTTAGGAAAGTAGGACAGGAGAAAGTCAAGTTGCAAAGAGAGGAAGTCAATGAGCTCCAAGTGATTAGTGGAGTTGGGAGAACGGTAGAGACACCAGATGAATTTGACACAATGAGGTAGAGAGATTTTAAGCCAGAAAAGATCAAAGAGAGGAGATTCCAAATTTCCAAGTCTCAGACAGGGAATATCAGAATGGACATATGCACAAGTACCACCTTTAAGGCGAAAGGAATAATTTGGGCACCTGAGAGGAGCAGTAGTTGAATCAACTGATAACTGTGATTCTGTGAGAAAAAGTACATGGGTTTGGCAGACTGCAAGTGGAAATGGACATCGTTGAGATTAGAATTGAGACCACGTATATTGTGAAATGAACTAGGAAATGTTTGGGAGGTTTAGATATTTTCGCAGATAAGCTTACCCTATTAGTTTGACAAATCATGTTGTATTTAATAGTAAAAAAAATTGGGGGGACATGTTGTATGAAGTAATGAAATTTTTGGATATGGTGTACACATGGTAAGAATATACCCAGATCCTTAACATAATATGGCCCCAACAATGCTCCCCACCAACACACTACTCGGACTCACTCCAGTCCCTATCTGGCAGAGTAGAGGTAGCAAGATTATACACTAGCTGATCCGGAAGCCTCCTAAAGAGTTACCAATAGGTTCGGTTCGGTGTACTAACTAGCAGCCGGCCTGCGAACACCATTTTAGAGCTGTACCTTCAAAATGTAAGGAAGATTGGATCTCGCCATGATGTTCATCATAACCTCAAAAGTCATCAGTCATACTGCATGATGGAAGAGATGGCGAAGGGTTGACCGGAACTTAGCTCTTGAGACTAAACATGGGTTCCACCACTTCAAGCCTCCAATCAGCAAAGTGGTGGTATTTCACCGGTTGAATAGAGTCATCTACCACCTAGGTGCAGCATAATAACCCTTAGGCTTCCTTGTACCATCTGGCCATTACTAATACTAAAATACCTATAACTAAAAATACCAAGAGCTTATTTTTAATTAATAATTTTTAATTATTAATACTAAAATTAAACCAAAAGCTGACCAGGCAATTAATACACCCATTATCAGCAGTGCAAATACCACCAAACCTGTTGGCAAAAACAGAAAAATATTGATACTATGGAATTCGATGAAAAGGAGCTAGAAGATGAACCAGTCCTGGAACTTTATTGAACTGATGATATGCATAGTTGTGGGTGACCATCTTTCCCTAGAAAAGAAAAAAAATCAAACAGATCGGTTCAAACAGGCAGTCCATCATAAATCATCTGAATAAATATCTAAGTCCAAACAGTGCATACTCCTCTTCAATGGAATTGTCATGGAATTTGAAGTAACCTTAAAAATATTAGCATTAGCATTAGTAGAGGCATATGATGCAAGAAAGCAAGCTTATGCAGCACCAGCCAGAAAAAAAAAACTTCCATTTCACCCCTCCATTCGTTTTTAAATACCTGTCCAGCTGAGCCTTAAATTTATTTAGGCTATCAACTTCCACAACAAGGGATGGAAATCTGTTCCACCAACCAACTACCCTCTGGGTAAAGGCAAATTTCTGCACATCTATCCTACATGTCTTTCCTCAATCTGAATTTATGCCCTCTCAGATGATTATTCTGAGCAAGAGGAAGATTCTCATCGGCATTGAGCATGCTCAAACCATTCAAGGATTTATACACCTCTATCAGATCACTTCGCCGGTGCCTAGTCTCCAGACACTGAAATTTGCAAAATTTAAGCCTTTCTTCATAAGAGCAACCCTTTGTTCCATTCACTAATCTTGTTGCCCTTCTCTGTACTCGTTCCAGCAGCTCTACATCCTTCTTGAAATGAGGCCTCCAGACCTGTATACAGTACTCAAGGTGTGGCCTGTATTCAAGGTGTGGCCTGACCATTGCCTTATACAAGGGAATAATTACCTCCTTATCCCTACTAGTATATCATTGACAAGACAACATGAGCTACTCTAGAGCCCATCTGCACTGCTCAGAGAACTTCATATCTGCCTGCACAATTACCCCCAGGTCCTTTTCATTCTCTACCGCTGTCAGTGTACTACCACAGAGTTGATACGTTGCTCTGGGGTTGCTGTTTCCCATATGTAGTACTTTACATTTGTCAATGTTAAACTTCATTTGCCACCTCTCAGCCCATCTGCTCAAACTTTCCAGATCCTGTTGCAGCAGCATAGCATCAGTAGTGTCCTTAATAACCCTGCTAACCTTCTTATCATCTGCAAACTTGGGCATTAAGCTTGATATACCATCATCAATATCATTTATAAATACAGAAAACAATAATGGACCCAACACTGAAACCTGAGGGACTCCACTAATAACATTAGTCCACGATGAGGATGGTCCATTGATTACCACTCTCTGTCTTCTCCCGCTCAACCATCCCTTTATCCATAGCAGCAATTTGCGTTCAATACCACACTGCTCCAATTTGTGCAGCAGTCTTCCATGTGCAACAGTATCAAAAGCCTTTCTAAGATCCAAATATATAATATCAAAGTTATTCCCTGCATCCAGTTCTTTTGTGATTGCATTATAGTATCCAATCAGATTCGTCAGGCAAGACTTCCCCTTAACAAAACCATGCTGTGTCCAAGCTATAACTAGATGATCCTGCAGTGATTCTTTAACCAATGCCTCCATTAATTTTCCTGGAACAGAAGTTAAACTCACAGGTCTATAATTACTTTTGTCAGCCTTTGATCCTCCTTTGTGAATTGGGGTCCCATTTGCACATCTCCAGTCTATGGGTACCTCCCCTGAGTACAAGGAAGCTCTTATAATTATGGCTAAGGGTTTGCTTACTTCCTTTGCTGCCTCCTTTAATATAACTGGATAGATCCCATCCACCCCAGGTGCTTTCTTTTGCTTATCTTCAACAATTTCTCCTCCACTTTACTCTCAGTTATTAAAAGATTATCTAGCTTACTGCCAGAGTTTACTTCACCTACGGCATTCCCCTCGCTGAATAACTCCTCATACGTGAATGTCGATGCAAAATATTCATTTAGTTTGTTAGCTACCTGAGCAGGATCATCAACATTTGAACCATCGATATCAACTGGACCAATCTGATTCATCCCCTTCCTTCTAGAGTTTACATAAGTAAAGAACTCTTTGCTGTTTTGCTTTGCATCCTTTGCCAAAAATTTCTCGTAATCTGCCTTCGCCTGCCTAATCTCCTTTGTAACTTGGTTACAGACCAGCTTATATGTATCATAGGCTTCTGTGTCACATGTTAATTTATATGTATCCCATGCATTTTTCTTCTCTGCCATATGTCTCATTAGTTCATCTGACATCCATTTAGGTCTAAACCTTGAACAATATTTCTTAGTTGGTATGTAAAGCCTAGTAGCTTCTAAGATAAGTTCTTTGAATGCTTCCCATTTTGAATTTGCTGTTGGTAACATCATCATCAGTTTGTCCCACTGAATAGAATTTAAATACTGTCTCAGACCATCGTAGTCGCCTTTATGAAAGCAAAAACCCTTCCCCTTACCCCTGATGGTAGTTACCTCTTTGAGTAAATCCCGCTTCAACACACTGTGATCACTGCCACCTAGTGGTTCCTTTATCTGTAGATTCTTAATGCATGAAGAATCACTACTGATATTCAGATCAAGAGTATTACTCCCTCTAGTTGCCTCCCGAACATGCTGACGTAGAAAACAATCATCCAATAAATCCACAAAAGCCTTTCTAGTGTGTGAGTGACCAACCCAAAATTTCCGTCAATATCTGGGAAATTAAAATCCCCCAATTTAAGACTCTCTGATTTACTGGCCCACTCTATTTCCCTGTACAGTTTCTTATCATACTCATTAGAGTCATTAGGCCTATAGCACACTCCTACTCTCAAATTTGGCACCTCCGTAGCCAGGTGGGAAGCAACAGCAGTGCATAGCACACGCTTCTTGATTAGACCAGGGTTCGAGCCTGTCTGTACCAAATACGGAGGATGCGGAAAGGTCAGGGAATGACCACCGTATATCCCTGAGCAATATGGCCTTATTTGCTAATGCTCCTAAAAACCAAATAACAAACAAACTCTCAATTTTGATCTTCCAATGCTTAAGTCACACCAAACTGACTCTACATTGCACTGTCTAGTGATGTCGACTGGCTTCACTTCCTTTGATTTTATGTGTTTCTTAACTAATAGCATAAGCCCTCCTCCCTTCCTATCCTGTCTATCCTTTCTGTACACATTGTACTCCCCAAATTCCAGTTCTGTATTCCTTATATCTGTGTGACACCACGTCTCTGATATCCCAACAATATCTGCCTTTGATGTTTGGAGCAATACCTCAAATTCATCAAATTTATTTTCCAAACTCCTAGCATTGGCGTACACACAAGTATACATGCACCTGTTCCTATTCTTAGCTACCCTAACACAACCCATGTGTTTACCTGTACCCCATTGACTTCCAGCAGTCTCTGAAATATCCTGCATCTTGTTTTCCAGGCTTCTGCTCATTCCAATAGAAGCAATGCAAGAATCACTTTCATCTCTGCCAATGACTACTGTTAATCTATTAGTCCTTGTACCCCCCCCCCCAAAGCTAGCAGTTTTCCAACCCTCCTAACACTGCCTCGACAGCCTCCGCAAATATTCTTGCACCGTTTCTATTTAAGTTTATCCCATCCCTGTAGAAGCAGTCTCTCCTGTTAACAAGTGCAGACCAGGCTGAAAAAAATTCTACCCCATATCAATGATCTGATTTCCATCTACAGTCCTACAAGTATTGGTTTACAAGAAACTCAACCTAACTCATAAGTATTTCACTCAAGCACTATAATATATATAGGCAAGGTCATAAAACCACAACAACTGCTCATGGAGGTGTCACCATTTTGGTCGACTCTAATATTCCATCTAAGCACATTCAGCTGCAAACACACCTTGAAGCATTTGTGGTGTGCATTGTGATTGGAATTACCTTTAATATGGTTTCATTCTATCTTCCACTCACATATACATTGCAAGACTTCCAGGATTTAGTTAACCAATTACCCTCTCCATTCTGTTTGATGGGGGACCTCAGTGGGCATCATGCCATTTTGGGTTCTCTTCATATAGATGAACGAGGACAGATGATAGAAAAACTTCTAGATATCAGGAACTTAACACTTATACTCAGGTACTCACATCCATGTCCATTTACTTACAGGAATTGCTTCTGTAATTGATCTCACCAGGGGCATTCCTAGGGTATGATACTCTTCCGTGCTTAGTGAAATTTGGTGCCTCCCCTTTAAAAATTTCTTAATATGTGTATGTAAGTTTCAGGTTTTCAGATGCCCCTTGAATGTTGGCGCCCAGGTGCAGTGTACCCCTTGCACCCTCGGGATAGCCTGCCTCTGGATCTCACCATCTGTTCCCTGGTTTTCTTTCCTATTCTTGACTGGTCTGTTTCAAATGATCCCAATAACAGTGATTATTACCCAGTTTTTGTTACCTATTAACAAGTGTTTGTTTGTTGTTGTTTTTTGGTTTTTAAGAGCATTAGCAACTAAGGCCATATTGCTCTGGGATATACGGTGGTCATTCCCTGACCTTTCCGCATCCTCCGTATTTGGTGGTGACGGGCTCGAACCCCAGTCTAATCAAGAAGCATGTGCTACGCACTGCTGCTCCTTCCCACCTGGCTGCGGAGGCGCCTTATTAACAAGTGACATATTGCAATCTAGTTTTCTAAGCAGTGCAGATACACTGCCAGAGCAGTCATGGGATTTGTCAATGATATACAGGAATTTTGCTAGTAGAAATAAGGAGGTGAAAGACTAGGCACCTGCGAGGTATCTAATTGATGTGTATAAAGCCTTGAATGGTTTGAGCAGGCTTGATGCTGATGGGATTCTTCCTCTTGCTCAGATTGTAAACCTGAGGGGGCAAAAATTCAAACTGAGGAAACAGTAGAATAGATGTGTGGAAATTTTCCTTTAGCCAGTGGGTAGTTGATTGCTGGAAAAACTTTCTTCTGTTGTTGTAGAAGTTGATAGCTTAAATAAATTCAAAGAAGAACTGGACAAACTTTTGAGCAAGTGGATGTGTGGAATAGGGTTTTTTTTTTGTTTTGTCTGATGCTGTTTAAGCTAAGCATAAGATGCAAGAAAGCATAATTTCCTCTGCTAATGCTAAGTCCACTACCATCGTATTCTGTCTCAAATATACAATCAAGAACAGGGTATACCCCAAGGCTTAGTCCTTAGTGCAACTCTTTTCGCAGTCACAACCAATCCTATCACAGAAGTTATTTCAGAAACAGTAGGGACCTATCTATACGCTGACAAACTCACAATTCATGTCACTCATAAAATGTGCGGACAGTCGAGAGACAGCTCCAATGTGCTATAAACAAAATAGAGTCATGGTCCATCTATAATGGATATCGACTCTCAGTACAGAAGACAGCGGCAATACACTTCTGCAGAAAATGAAAGATGCATCCTGATCCAGAACTAAGAATAAGCAATCAATAAATCCCACTCAAACATAGTATTCGACTTCTACGACCTAACCATGGGTGACAAATTAAATTTCTTAGAACACATAAAATGTCTATATACAGTGTGCGTAAACAAATTAAACATTCTCTGAGCAATCTGTACCATGACATGGGGAGCTGATCATTATTCACTTTTATACATTTAGCGTGCAATGATAAAATCTAGATTGGATTGCGGTTCTCCCATCTACTCCTCAGCTGAGAAATGTGTATTAAATTGGTTAAATCATATTCATCACAGTGCATTGTTGTTTCCAGAACATTTCTACCTCACCTGTGTACAGTTTATACACAGAGATCCATGAACTCCCACTCAGTCTTTGTTTACAAATCCTTCTGTTGAACTATGCTGGAAAAATGCAAAGCCTTCCCAGATATCCAACATGGCAATATCTGCATGCTCTAAAATGGGATACAATGGAACTTGAGTGTGGATAAAAATCTACCAAGATACCCCCATCCCTTCCACTATGGGAAATCAGTTCAGTCAACTGTGACATGGATCTTGCATAATGGAAACAAAACAACATCCCAAATCACCATGTGAAACAGTTACATTCTTCTTATGTAATTTAATTCTCTCATCTGCACACTGGTAGCTCAAAATAGATACGCACATTGTGCTGCAGTGGTCCTGCCAAACAGCATAATTTCTCAGTCTCTTCCAAAAGAATGTAGTCTATATATAGTGCTGAATTGTTTACAATAAGTCTTGCACTAGATTGCATTGACAAAATTTCCCTCGTAAAAAGTATAATTTTTTACAGACTCATTAAGTGCAATTTATGCTTTACAGCTAGAAGGTCATCCATATCTAAGAAAAATACTTTCCTGCTTATCGCATCTCAGGACAAAAAAAAAAAAAAAGGGTTAGATTCACTTGAATTTCTGGACATTCATGAATACTGGGAAATGAATGTGCAGATCAAGCTGCAAAACATCTCTCAGATGAAACTTCTCACATGCATAAAATTCCACACAATAACTTTACCAATGTCATTCAAAAAGCCTCTGAAAATATATGGACACAAACCTGGAAACTCAAACAAACAACAGCAGCCGAAATTATGGAAATAGTCTTCGATCAAACACACGAAAAGGTTATACTCATCCTGCTTCACATCAGACACACATTTAACACACTCTTATCTACTAATGAAAGATGATCCTTCACAATGCCCTCAGTGTCTGATCATACTAACAGTAAAGCTCGTCATCATAGAATGTCCACTTTACCAAATTCCCCACCAATCAGCTTTCAAATCACATGCAAATGAACCACTGACCCTTAAACTTATTATGAGAGACCAATCAGATGTAAATGAACTGTTTATCTACCTCAGTCTAATAAATTTTACCAGCTGCATCTAATATGCCAACATGAGTAACAACATAACCGGTAATAACAAAACTTGAACAGGTGCAATATAGCAGAAATAGCTTTTGCACCATAAAACCACAAACAACAACAATTTGAAAAAAAATGATCAGTGTTAAAAGGGCTTACAGAAGATGATTTTCAGAAATGTTTTTGTGCCTGGAAGAAACATATGAAACAGTGTGTGCAAGTCCAAGGCAATTATTTTGAATGGAATAACTTGTAAGGTATAAAATATTTTGTTATATTTACTTTATTGCAAGTATCACTATTTGATAGCCACACCTCATATTTCCCACAGATTTTTGTTTCTGCTTTGATTTCTTTTGTTGATGCCTTGGAGGCGAAATAGTCCGGATATATATGATTGCGGATAATAAGCTGCTGTTACTGAAGATACTATTTTTTCTTATTATCCATGTAGTGTTAAAAGTGCACCATTTTTAGGGCGCCTCCATAGCCAGGTGGGAAGGAACAGCAGTGCGCAGCACACACTTCTTGATTAGACCAGGGTTTGAGCCTGTCACCACCAAATACGGAGGATGCGGAAAGGTCAGGGAATGACCACCGCATATTCCCGGAGCAATATGGCCTTAGTTGCTAATGCTCCTAAAAACCAGATAACAACAACAGCACCATTTTTAATGATTTTTTACCTTTTATCCCAAAAATATTTAGTGTTACATGAAATTCAATAGTACACTGCTTGTATAACTTTTATTTATTTAATTTAATAATTTTTTTTTTTTTTTTTTGCCATGTCTAAGAGGATCAATGGCTGTATCATGAAATCTAAAACTAAAATGAATAGTGAATTTGTTTTGAGAAAATTCCAAATAGATCACCAAATTATTCATTATACCCTGCTACCATTTCACACACAATTTAAAAGAGACATTTTTTAATGATATTATTATATTGATATTTTTAACATGTGGAAAAACTGATTTCTTTATTTTGAAGCCAGTTGAATCCTATAAATTAAATTATTTTGTTGCACATGCAATGTATATATGCTTATCAAATACAATATATTATCAAATGTGAAGGGTGTCAGTCATAATCATAACATGCCATAACAGTCTGATCATTCCACAGCTAGATAAAGTTCATTATTGGCATCATTGATATCATCATATAAATTAAGTTTTTTATGGGAAATTAAAATTTGTTATGCTTTTGGAAATATGGAGACATGAGTGTGACAAAAATCCTGCTCTTCCACGTTGGACATGGTGCTCTTTTATCTTCTCTGTAATATGTGAATTCCCATACACCAGCCTTTAAAGTTTCAAGCACTTCTATCAGAACAATCTGACACTGCTTCTATCAAAGCAGTCATGGCAAAACAAGCTGGCAATGTCGTAAAAAATCTTCAGCTACTAGAATCTTTCAGTCATTATGCATTCACAAACTAGAAATGTGCACTCTTGGGGAAATTAGTTTTTAACTATTAAATAAGTTTTTATTTTACAGAATTCAACCACACACATTTTAAAGGTGTGTCTCACTATATAAAAACCAAGGTTTTTATATAACCTTAATGCATTAAACTCCCCACCTGAAACTTAAGGTTTATTGATCACAGAGTTAACTAACCTGTTGCAGCCGTTAAGCTTAGCTAGGAATTTCAAAATGAAACTGCTCCGTCAAAAATTAAGGAAAAAAAGGAAAAAATAATTTATTTAGAATATTTTAAAAAATTTATAAATACTTTTTAATATTTTAAATACAAAGCTATGTAGTGTTATAAAAACTAACTACATTATCATTCAAACTGTAATTTTAGTGAAACTTCGGAGAATCCAAGATCAAGAATATCCTTTAATCCGAGAATTAATGCATTGTCAAGATAAAAAGCAGTTTGTGTTACAAGAAAATGAAACAGGAGATATTATGGTAAGACAATCATTTCTATATATTAATTATTGATATTTAATTAGTGGTTAAATGTTCAGCTTTTATTTTTGGAACTGCTGTACATAGAAATCTCTGTCAGAAATTAGCAAATTATTTATAGCTGATATCATGTATAAATTACATTATTTTAATACTATATATATAGAAAAAGCTGGCTTTAACTTGCTATATACTTGCTATATATACACATTATGGCCTGTCTGCTAAATCCACTTGTCCATTGTATTCGCCATAGTTATTATTAGTAGTAGTAATCTCAGATGATGTGACAAGTATACAGTATAAAAAGTTGCAGAAATGTTATCACAAAAAAAAAAAGTGCTTTGAAATAAAAAAAGAGACATTAAACATTGTAATACTGTATTTTACTGCATTTATTGGTTCTACAGAGTAGAAAAGCTTTTGCCATGTTATAGAGTGGCAATGGAAACCGATTAAAGTATATTCAGAGTCTGAAGAGCCCACAGGTACTCTTGCTGGAGGTTCATGTGACCCACTACCAAAATCTAACATGCTGATGGAAAGTGCTGATGATGAGAAAAACCTTACACCCTTGCACTATCTATGATATGAGTCTTGTAAAGGATGCAGGATGTGAATTTTGTTTTTTCTATAATTTTTTCATCATAACAGCAGGGCTATAAGCACAGTTGAAAAACATCATTTCAACAAATTACTTCAGTGTCATAAAAGAGAACAAAAATGTGTTATATTGTATTTCAGTTTTTCATCTTATTTGATACTATAATAATAAATGAAATCAAGGTTGGCTTCCTCATTAGCTGAGAGTTAAATTTGCTCTATTGTTAATTAAAATGTTTTAACTGATGGTAAATACCACTATACTGTTACAGTTGTGTCACAAGAGCCAAAAAAGAAAAAAAAAAAGCTACACCTCCCATTTCACTTATTCATTCCCTCCAATAGTTTGTATTCCTTGAATTTATTTAATATATCAACTTGCACAACAACAACAGATCAACCACCTGCTGGCTAAAGACAAACTTTTGCACATCTATTCTGCAACTGTCCTTCCGCAATTTCAATTTGTGTTCCCTCTTGTGTGTGGTCTAAGCAAGAGGAAGGATCCCATCAGCATTGAGATTGCTCAATCCATTAAAAGCCTTAAACCCCTCAAGCAGATTACCTCACAGGCACTGCAGTTTACAGGACTGAAGTCTTGCTTGGTAAGAGCACCCATTTGTTGCCCTTCCCTGTATTTGTTCCAGCAACTCCACATCCTAAAGAGAGGCCTCCAGACCTGTATGCGGGTGCCTCCATAGCCAGGTGGGCAGAAGCAGCAGTGCATAGCACACGCTTCTTGATTAGACTGGTGTTCGAGCCCGTGACCACCAAATACGGAGGATGCGGAAAGGTCAGGGAATGACCACTGCATATCCCTGGAGCAATATGGCCTTAGTTGCTAATGCGCCTAGAAAAAAAATAAATAAAAATAAAAATAACCTGTATGCAGTGCTCAGGATGTGGCCTGAACATTGCTTTATGCAATGGGATAATCACATGCTTATCCCTGCTAGCAAAATTCTTGTATATCATTGACAAAATCCCATGAGCTGTCCTGTCAGCCTGTTTGCATTGTTTAGAGAACTTCATACCTGACTGCACAATGACCTCTGGGTCTTTTTCATTTTCCATTACCCTGAGTTGGTACATTACATGTTGGCACTGATGACAGGGCACAAAAAGGTGATATTGTTTTACACATTTGCACTAATGACATCAAGAGTAGGAAATCTGCAGACTTAACAAGCATATGGCAATGTTAAAAAAAAAAAAAAGAGTTAGAGTTAAATTTGAGTCTTTGAAATTCTGCCTGGACATGATAGAAGGGAGTATATAATGACAGCCTTGTCAATCGATTTGCCCTGGAGAGATTCTGCAATGCTCATGGAGTAGAATTTTTCTCAACGTGGTCTGTGCTTGTTAACAGGAGAGAATGCTTCTATAGGGATCTGATACAGCCACAGACAAGAGTGAAATTGATTCTTGCACTGCTTCTATTAGAACATGTAGCAGCCTGGAAAGTGAATATCATTTATGTGCTCAATAGCAATGTTCCTGGATGCAAGATCAGACAACACCAGTGATCGATAAATCACTGTTGCCAACTCTCGTTACTAATGAATCACCAAATACAGTCTACGTTTTCTCATAAAAAGTCACCAAATCAAATTTTATAACATTAAAAATATACAAAAGTTACTTATACAAAGAAACATTTCTTCTTCATCCACATTTCTTTCTTCTGCAACATGGGTCAGAGAATTGCACTGCTGCAGATGTAACAATAGCGGGTTATGAATCACTATTGGTCTAATCTTGTGCAGATCAGTTCCTGGTACTCGTATTTCATATGAACAGCAGTTTGTTTGCAAACTTCTTAAAGCATTTCTAACTGTTTGTCGTTAACTTGCTTTACAAATCCCCTATAATTTGGAATTTGTTGCCATAGTTGGAAATACTGCCAACTGTGGCAGCCCATCCCAGCCTGTACATATGAGAGCTCTACTTCTTCAATTTGAGAGACTGTTACCATGAAAATTTCAGAAAATTTTAACCCAAATATAACCCGACCATACCAGAACCAGAACATTATCTCTGCTACTCGGTCCAACCTGAGCCTTATTATGATTTGTGCTACCAGGCATAAACCTGGCCCTTGGCCAGGTCAGGCTTGAGACTAAGTGAGGAAGGATGTAGATTTGTATACAGTACTTAAGATATGGCCTTTTACAAAGGGCTAATCACCTCTTTATCCCTGCTAGCAAAGTTTCTCTATATCATTGAAAAAACCCCATGAGCTGTTCTGGCAGCATATCTGCACTGCTCACAGAATTTCATATCTGACTGCATAGTTATCCCCAGGAATTTTTCACTTTCCACCACACTGAGTGTAGTACCACACAGTGGATAAGTTACTCTGGGATTACTACTACCCATATGGTGCAATTTGGCCATAGTAGCCCAACTACAGTTAGCCTCAACTACCTATGAAGGCCACCTTTTCCACCTAGATTGTAGGAGGTTTTCTAAAAGAAACCTCCTACAATCTAGTCTAAACTTCTCCTGCAATTTGAATGTATGCCCCTAGTTCTAGAATTAGTAATAACAGTGAAAATAAAAATTCTGCCTCCATTCATCTTACTAAACCCTCTGAGGTGCCTGGTTGCCAAGCTCTGTAGTCCACATAATCAGAATCTTTCCTGGTATGGTTGCCCTTGTGCCAATCTCACCATGCGAGTTACCTGTTTTTGGATCCTTTCAAGAAGTTCAATGTCTTTTTTCAAATGAGGTCTTCATACCTGAAAACAATATTCAATATGTGTCTTACAATTGCCTGGTACAATGGGATTATGACCTCACTATCTCTATATGATAATGTTAATAACTCATCAATACGATGGGCTTTCCTGGCTGCCTGATTACACTACTCAGAAAACTTCATATCCGACCATATTATAATGCCCAGATCCGATCCATTTCTTTCTCACTGTTTTTAATTCGACACCACCAAATGAATAATTTATTTTGGGATTGTGTTACTCCTCAAGTGTAAGACCTTGCATTTTGCTGCATTAAAACATATCTGCCAATTTTCTGACCACTTTTGAAGTCTGTTCAAGCCATCCTGAAGGAGACTGATCATTAACTACTCTACCAATCTTTATGTTGTCTGCACATTTTGACATCTAGTGTTCTACTTCTTCATTGATGTTGTTTATGAAAACTAGAAACAGCAGTGGTCCAAGAACCAATATTTGGGGGACCCCTCACTTCTGACTTTAGACCAAGCTGAAGAATATCCATTAATCACAACTCTCTGCTTTCTGCCCTACAGCCACCCAGCAATCGATTTTAGAATTTTTCAGTAATCCCAACATGTTTCACCCAATAAAGTAACCTCTAATGATAGACTGAGTCAAATCCCTTGCTAAAATCCAAATAAATTATGTCGAAATTGTTCCCTACATCCAGCTCGTGAGTCACTTGTCAAAATAGCGTATCAAGTTAATTAAACATGATTTTCCCTTATAAAAAACCTGTTTTATTCAGAATGCCATATATATCTAAATTCCTCTAGATTGCACTCGTAATCATTGCCTCTAAGATTTTTCTTATTACTGAAGTCAGACTGACTGCTCTTTAGCTACTGACTTCTCTCTTACAACTGCCTTTACATATTATTGATACAGTGGCACCTCAATAATCCAAAGGATTCTTGGATTATAGTTCAAAAATGCCATCATAATTAACTTCAATGGTTCAATACACTCCATGGTGGCCTCCGTCAAAATTACTGGGTATATTCCATCATTTTGAATTTGCTGTTGATAACATCATCAGTTGGTCTCACTGTATAGAATTTAAATACTGTCTCAGACCATCATAGTCGCCTTTATGACTCACACACTAACAAGGCATTTGTGGATTTATTGGATGATCGTTTTCTACATCAGCATGTTCGGGAGGAAACTAGAAGGAGTAATACTCTTGATTTGATTATCAGTAGTGATTCTTCATGCATTAAGAATCTGCAGATAGAGGAACCACTAGGTGGCAGTGATCACAGTGTGCTGAAGTGGAATTTACTCAAAGAGGGTAAAGGGAAGGGTTATTGCTTTTTACCATCAGGGGTAAAGGGAAGGGTTATTGCTTTCTTAAAGGCGACTATGATGGTCTGAGAAGTATTTAAATTCTATACAGTGGGACCAACTGATGATGTTACCAACAGCAAATTCAAAATGGGAAGCATTCGAATAACTTATCTTGGAAGCTACTAGGACGTACCAACTAAGAAATACTGTTCAAGGTTTAGGCCTAAATGGATGTCAGATGAACTAATGAGACATATGGTAGAGAAGAAAAATGCTTGGGATACATGTGAATTAACACATGCCACAGAAGCCTATGATAGATATAAGTTGATCTGTAACCAAGTTACAAAGGAGGTTAGGCAGGCGAAGGCAGATTACGAGAAATCTTTGGCAAGGGATGCAAAGAAAAACAGCAAAGAGTTCTTTACTTATGTAAACTCTAGAAGGAAGGGGATGAATCAGATTGGTCCACTTGATATCGATGATTCAACTGTTGATGATCCTGCTCGAGTAGCTAACAAACTAAATGAATATTTTGCATCAACTTTCATACATGAGGAGTTATTCAGCGAGGGGAATGCCATAGGTGTATTCAACAATGGCAGTAAGCTTGATAATCTTGTAATAACTGAGAGCAAAGTAGAGGAGAAATTGTGGAAGATAAGCACAAGAAAGGCACCTGGGGTGGATGGGATCTATCCAGTTATATTAAACGAGGCAGCAAAGGAAGTAAGCAAACCCTTAGCCATAATTATGAGAGCTTCCTTGGACTCAGGGGAGGTACCCATAGACTGGAGATGTGCAAATGTGACCCCAATTCACAAAGGAGGATCAAAGGCTGACACAAGTAATTATAGACCTGTGAGTTTAACTTCTGTTCCAGGAAAATTAATGGAGGCACTGGTTAAAGAAGCACTGCAGGATCATCTAGACAAGACTTCAGTTATAGCTCGGACACAGCATGGTTTTGTTAAGGGGAAGTCTTGCCTGACCAATTTGATTGGATACTATGATGCAATCACAAAAGAACTGGATGCAGGGAATAACTTTGATATTATATACTTGGATCTTAGAAAGGCTTTTGATACTGTTGCACTTGGAAGACTGCTGCACAAATTGGAGCAGTGTGGCATTGGAGGCAAATTGCTGCTATGGATAAAGGGGTGGTTGAGGGGGAGAAGACAGAGAGTGGTAATCAATGGACACTGCTCATCATGGACCAATGTTATTAGTGGAGTCCCTCAGGATTCAGTGTTGGGTTCATTATTGTTTTCTGTATTTATAAATAATATTGATGATGCTATAACAAGCTGAATGTCCAAGTTTGCAGATGATAAGAAGGTTGGCAGGGTTGTTAAGGACACTACTGATGCTATGCTGCTGCAACAGGATCTGGAAAGGTTAAGCAGATGGGCTGAGAGGTGGCAAATGAAGTTTAACATTGACAGATGTAAAGTACTACATATGGGAAACAGCAACCCCAGAGCAACGTATCAACTCTGTGGTACTACACTGACAGTGGTAGAGAATGAAAAGGACCTGGGGGTAATTGTGCAGGCAGATATGAAGTTCTCTGAGCAGTGCAGATGGGCTACAAGAGTAGCTCATGGTGTCTTGTCAATGATATACAGGAATTTTTCTAGCAGGGATAAGGAGGTAATTATTCCCTTGTATAAGGCAATGGTCAGGCCACACCTTGAGTACTGTATACAGGTCTGGTGGCCTCATTTCAAGAAGGATGTAGAGCTGCTGGAACGAGTACAGAGAAGGGCAAATAAAGATTAGTGAATGGAACAAAGGATTGCTCTTAAGAAGAAAGGCTTAAGTTTTGCAAATTACAGTGTCTAGAGACTAGGCACTGGTGAGGTGATCTGATAGAGGTGTATAAAGCCTTGAATGGTTTGAGGATGCTCAATACTGATGGGATTCTGCCTCTTGCTCAGAATAATCACCTGAGAGGACATAAGTTCAAATTGAGGAAGGACGGATGTAGGTTAGATGTCCGGAAGTTTGCCTTTAGCCAGCTGGTGGTTGGTTGGTTGGTGGAACAGACTTCCATCCCTTGTTGTGGAAGTTGATAGCCTAAATAAATTTAAGGCTCAGCTGGACAGGTATTTCGAATGAACGGAGGGATGAAGTGGAAGGTTTTTTTTTTTGGCTGATGCTGCATAAGCTTGCTGTCTTGCATCATATGACTCTACTAATGCTAATGCTAATTCTGGGAGCCTTAGTTGCCTTTATGCTTGAAAGTTTTTCTAATAAATACTCATCTGTAATTTCGAAATCACTAATTTCATATGACTCAGTTTTATACACACAGCCTCCTTTCACCATGAAGGGTCTTTCTTCAGTAAAAACAGATGCAAAGTACCTGTTAAATTCATCTGTAACATCAGCTGAATTGTCTAAGAATATCCCACACCCAGTACACAAGTCTGATCTGGTTCGTTTTTTACTTCCTTGTATTCACATACATGAAAAACTCCTTCTCTCATTCTTTGTTCTCTTAGTCAGTGCTTTTTCCTATGCAGCCTTTGCCTTATCTGTTGTATTATTACATGTGTTATTGTTACGGGTAGCACCTAGAACGTTAGTTCAAATCCACCTGTAGTACTATTACAAATCAACAGGTACAACCTGTAGTACTATTACAAGTAGGGCAGAAAAATATATCATGGGACAGATGCAGAGCGATGAAAAGTACTGAAGCCTACAACAGCTAAAAGTTAATTTTTAGTACTATTACACACACATTTGAGACACCTTGATCAAAACCACTACCTAGGCCAAAGCCTATCCATGGATAGGATCTAAGTTTTTATAATGTCTGAGTTTCAAGTTCAAAATTATTAGTTGGTTAATATAACATAACATAACACAAAAATAAAAAAATAAAAAAACATTTTAAATAATAGCCTCATCTTAGAAGAATCAGGTCTTGATCTTTTACGTCCACTGATCTTAATAAGACGAGTTTCCACCCCTGTGACTAGAAGGCAGACTTCTACTATTGGCAATAACCACAGCATGCCTTCTAAATTCTGCACTTACATAGTTATTAAAATAAGTGAAAAGCCTTTTTTCTATGAACATAATCCAAAGTCGCTCTTTCTTCAGAGTACCAACAGACAACTTGGAGTTGTCTGTGATGAGATGAAGTTAAGATGATTTAAGATGGAGTTGTCTGTGATGAGATGAAGTTAAGATGGTTTAAGATGGAGTTGTCTACAACAGACAACTCCATCTTAAATCAGTATATAAGTTGCATTTCAGCATAATGTGTTCAGCTGTTTCATCCTCTCCACAAGTGCAGGTACCCAGATCCCTCAGTCCAAATTGATATAATCTTTAAGACAAGCCATGGCCAGTGATCAGGAAGGTAACACGTAGCCCAAACTGTAACCATGGCTTTTTACGAGTATCTGTAATCTCCACATTTGGAGAAAAAAAATGTGCAAGTTTTCCTACCTTTCTCTGATTCCCACCATTTGATTTGCCACAACTTTAAACTCATTACAAATCCTTTTCCTTTCATTCTGTTTGCCCACTCTTGTACAGACTCTTTCTTCATCAGGGCAAGATGTAACTCCCATAATAGTTCGCTTAATATTCCTCTTTGTAAAGTACAATAGGCCGGATAATAGGACTTTAAATTGTGCAGGAATCCTACCTGATATAATCTGCAAGACCTCTGTTGACACAGTTTAACAAGCACAAGTAATGCTTAACAAAGCAAATCTTTTCATCTGCAATAAGTACTTTTGTATAATAACGTTTTCTATATGATGCACCCAGGCTCCGGAGGCATAAGTCATGACTGGAACAAACAAGCACTCACATAGTAAATTCAAGGCATGGCCTTTTATGCCCCAATCCTTCCTCACAATCCTCCGGAGCTTAGCATATAATGTCCTAATCTTGGTTTTCAAGTACTTGTCATGCTCCGTAAAGAACAACCATTCTTCTAAAATGAAACCCAGATATTTTGCAACTCTTAACATATTGAGCTAGGTCACCCAGAAGCCTTACAATAGATGCCCTATTCATATATATCCCTTTTAATAACATTTGGACAGTTTTATCTTGGGATATCTGCAATTTGTAGAGCCTACTCCAGCTTTCTAATTTGATTAAAATCTCTTTGGATTTCTTTTTTATCTCAGAACGAGAATTTCCAAAAACAGAAAGACAGTGACCTGTCAAAGGCACCTTTAAAATCAATAAAAATGCCTAAAACATACCTAACCCCCACTACTCCCCACTGCTTGGATCAAGCTATGTATAGCATCCTTTGTCCCAACACCTTTCTTAAAACCAGATTGGTTTTCAGAGGACATAGCCTTTATATTATAACTAATCATTAAGTGATTAATGCATAACCATTCATAAGTTTTTCCCAATGCAGAAAGAAGAGCAATGGGGCAGTGTGATTCTGTTTTATTTAACAGTTTTTCAGTTCCTTTTAAAATTAGCTTCACTTGTGCCACCTTCCAAGCCTAGGGGAAAGCACCCTCCTCAAGACACTTATTAAACATATCTAAATAAATCTTTGGCATCAGTTTGTAAAACTTTTTTAAGACATCAACTTCAATTCTGTCAAGGCCCAGTGACCAGCCACTCTTGGCACAGTCAAATTGCCTTGGCTACTTCCTCAATAGTAAAATTTCCTCACCATTTACAGAATTATACAAGGCATTTTCATGTTTCGTAAGAATTTTTTCCAGTGTGTCCATAGAATTTATATCCTCCTGAAAGAGATCATCTGAGACCATGCTCACGGAATCAGCCCAACTTAAAGTTTGATTATTCTCGTTGCCAATAGTACATGAGACATCAGCGAAGTACCTTTTGTTAGTCAATATTTTAAATGCTGAACTCCATGAATCTCCAGATCCCCGCTCCTCTACGAAACATCTCCAACTGTTTATTTTAGCACTGCTGATGGCACCAACATACAACCTCCTATGCTACCTATACAAATTGCCATAATAATTAAGATCTATATCACCTAACCACAAGATCTATATCACCTAACCACAAGATCTATATCACCTAACCTCATATATCTTTGACACTTTCTTCTCAAATGCATAGTCTCTTTCTGCATCTGTGTCAGTCCTTGATTCCACCAGAAAACAGGCTTGCTAACAAAACACGTTATCTTCATTGATACTTTACAAGATTTTAACAACACATCAGTAAGTGTCCTTACATATTCTTAAGAAGTCAAACTTGTCCAATCACCAGATATTAATCCTAAGTACTTATCATTAAACTTATTCCACATAGCATTTTTAACAAGAAATCTACTATCATCATACAACTCTCGAATTCTATCTTGTGTGATGCTGTGATCATCTATCTTGAAAGATGCTGTGATGGTCACTAGTTGTATATCCGCCTAGTACTTCCCAATTTCTAATCTTATTTTTAACTGCGCCAGTAGCAATTGTAAGATCTATATACGACTGCCCATGCACAGTCGAATATGTGGGTGGATGTCCTTCTACATTAACCACTTCCATTGTAAAAGCAGCAGGAAATTCCCCTAGCATTATTCCTCTTTCATCAAAAACCTCACTGCCCCATAACGGAGAATTAGCATTGGAGTCTAAAGCAACTACCAACTCACTGGAGCCAAACATTTGTTGCAGCCTCTCAAGATAATCCACATGTAGATCTATCTCTTCAGAATACTGACAATACATTGTCACAAGATACAGTCGGCCAAAGCTGCCAATTATCTCACAACATACAACATTTCTATTACAAACGGTCATCACCTTAGTAACAACTAATTCTTGTGAATGCATGATAATGGCAGCCATTGGCTCATCTCCTTCTGATATTATCTTATATCCACATACTTGTCCGCAAACTACATAAGGCTCCTGTAAGAGGGTAACTGCAATATTATCTTGCTCCATTAAATAATTAAGTCGAGATGCTACATTTTTCACACATTGAGCATTCATTTGCAATACTTTTAATTCACTACCCATAATTGATTTTTTTCTTATAAATCCCCAATGCTTTCTTATATTCAGGACATACTTTATCAACAGGTGCATGAGCAGCCTCAACTTTGTTTCTTTTACAGTTACAGCATACAGGTTGCTGATTTTGATCAGGACATTTCTTATAAGAGCCCTATCTTAGCACAGTGCCCACACAGGATCTCCCTCTTGCAATATTTTGCCATGTGTCCAAATGATAAACACTTATAACACTGAGTTACGGTATATATTTCTCTAAATCTACATGATGACCAGCCTATAAACAGTCTTGACATATTCTTAATTTTCAACCATAAGACAGGTTCCAACTGCAGAACCCAGTTCTCTGCAAATTTTTAGTTTTATTCACAGATAAAATTTCAATACTGTCCATATATTTCTTTTCTGTCACATTAATGTCCTTAAAGTTGTTTACCCAAACATGCTTTAGAAAGTCCTCTTTAGTTATACCCTGCTGAACATCAAATACAACCACTTTAAGCATAATACGTTTAGGCACAGAGTATATTTTAAACCCATACTTTGTATTTTCAAATATCCCTTTAGTTTTGCTAGGTTGCCGTCAGTCTCAGCCTCCACAACTACACCACAATCCCTTACGGGCCTAACATTTCTCATTCTCACAGATGACAACATTGGCCTAACCTCTTTCAAGATATGGTCCTGGGTGCCAAGCGATTGTGATCAAGTGTTTTCTCTGTGCTTAAAGTGCGACTGTCAAAAAGTAATTTATAGTTATTTTACTTTTCTGTCCTTAAGAAATTTATTTATTTAATAACAGATCTTGTTACAGAAGTACTTGTTCAGAGCAAGACAAGCCACCTTTCTTTATTTCTCATATTTTTATTACTAACCCTTACTACTATACGCTTGATCACACCAGGCACTGACCCTACCTCCCCGTGGTAGAGCCAGAAACCTTGGCAGAACATTTAATTTGCCAATGGCCAAAAGGAGCAAATATGGATCGCAATGTGTTTCTGCCTCTAGAGCCAACAAGCTCTCAGCCAGAGATAGATACTGAACATGACACATCGCAACCAAGGGGTTTAAAACCAACTCCTCAGTGACAGAGTTTTCTGCATTTCTCATAATGCACTCTCTTACAGATCAGCATCTCAGTAAGCTGCCTCTGTTTCTTATCCAGAAACACCTGGAAAGTCTGGCAGGATCTCCTAAGACAGTCAAGAGACTGCAATCAAAGGACCTGCTAGTGGAAACAATAAACCACAGACATCCTGAGAAACTGCTAAAACTTACAAACTTTGCTGGAATTCCAGTAAGAGTTTCTCCCCATGCAACCCTAAATACATCTAAGAGTGTTATATCCAGCTGAGATCTATTGAATGTCTCAGAGGAGGAGATAAGTCAAGAGCTTCAGGAGCAAAATGTAATTGCAGTGAAAAGAATCATGATTAAAAAGGACAACACACTCACACCTACAAGGAATATTATCCTCACTTTTAATACCTCAAATCTACCTTAATCCATAAAAGCAGGTTATCTTCTTTGCTACATTCGACCCTACATTCCTAATCCCTTGAGATGTTACAAGTGCCAAAAGTATGGCCACTCTCAAACGGCATGCAGAGGAAACGCAGTTTGTCCCAACTGTGGGGATCCTCCCATCACACTCAAAGTGATTGTTCAGCAACAGAAATGACCTGCCCTAACTGTATCTTGCTTATTCAAGGACATGGCACAGATGGAAAACTGAAAAAAAAATTGTGAAATATAAGATCGAAAATAAAGTGTTTTCAAGAAGCAAGGAAATTTATTGCTTCCAGTATGACTAAACGTTCATATGCCAGTATTTCAAAAAAATATCAATCAGTGGCCACCCAAACTGATGTTACAGTCCCTTCAAACACTTCAATCCCTTACTGGGCTCAGACTGTTCTCTCTTAGCAATAGTCCAATATCGCTAAGCAGTCTAACCAGGCAAACAATACTGCACTTACAGTACCAGCTACATCTCCTTCTCCTCCAGTGATTGCTTCTACATTGAATAATCGAAGCTCAAATTTAAAATTAAAAAAGAATATCCAAGAAACATCTATGGATACAATTGACTCTTCCAAACAGGAAGAACCGATCTTAGAAATATATGCAGAAGAAGATATGGACACAGGTCGGCCATTCTTCTCAAAAAAAGACAAACCAAAGCCTGAATGCCACAAGCCAGTCACATTAAAAAAAAAACACTCAGATACAGCTTCTTCTACTAAACACCAGTAATGTCTTATATTCTACAGTGGAATTGTAGAGGATTTCATAGCAACTTTAATGATATTCAAGACTTAATTAACCATTACTCTCCAGTTGGTTTTTGTCTACAGAAAACCTATCTAACTTCTCAAATTTCTACCAACATAAACTATGCCATCTATCAACAAGATCGTAATACTTCAAATTCCACCCATGGGGGTGTGGCCATCTTGGTCAGCTTAAAGACCCTGACCAAGCAAATTGTTTTGAAAACTGAAATTGATGTTGTTGCTCTATGTTTGATAATTCAGATTGCATAACATTAGTATCAGTCTATCTCCCACCAAGTCATACCTTCTCTTACCAAAATCATGAAAACCTGCTAAAGCAGTTACCTTCCCCTGTCTCTTGGGGAATTTCAATGGCCACCACCAATTATGGGGATCAACTAATTAGAAAGACAATTGGCCGACTAATTGAAACCTTTCTTGATAAGCAAAACCTTACTGTTCTTAAATTTGGCACACCCATTCACATACAATTACCAACTGGACAAACTGGGCAATTGATCTATCAATATACTCCCCGATTCTGTTTCCGATCATAGAATGGTCTGTTATGGACAATCTTATGGGCAGTGACCATTTTCCAATTATTTGTGATCTGCTCACTGCACAACCACCATTAGCCCAACCCTGCAGGAAATGGAAGTTCTCTCAAGCCAACTAGGTCAAATTTCAGTCAGTTGTCACCTTGGATGAGCAGTTTATACGAACACAGTCGATCAATTAAGCCACAGATTATATCACTTCACACCTACTATCTGCAGCTGAATGTTCAATTCCATTGTCAAATCCCCAGTCCCAATGGCACCTTAACTATTGGTGGAATGAAGACTGCACAAAAGCAAAGAAGTTAAAAAATAAAGCATGGAATTTATTTCATAGATTCCCAACCACAGCTAATCTTATCAACTACAAGAAGCTAACGGCAAAAGCATATCTCATTCAAAGGCAAGCCAAGAAAAATTCTTGGGTTCAGTTTGCATCTACCATAAACAGAAACACTAACTCCAGGTTAATATGGAAGAAAATTAGGCAGATTTCCGGCAAATTTCCAACCACCCCTTCACCAATTCTTTCATGGAATGGGCAAGAACTCTCTGCTCCTGAGTATATAGCAAATGCCTTTGGGCAAAACCTTTGCCCAGTTTTCAGTGGCATCAACTCATTCTCCTGATTTTCAGAAAATAAAGACCAAGACTGAACAATGAGCCATCAACTTTTGAACCTCAATTTTCCTTCCGTATAACCAGCCTCTTCAATATTCTGAACTTCTACATACCATTAAAAAAACATGCAACAGTGCCACTGGGCCAGATGGAATATCTTGTATCATGTTACAAAACCTTGGTGACAAAAATTAAAAAATTTACAAATACTGCTGGTCTGCTATAACCAAATATACCTGGAAAAGATCCTACCAGTCTGTACAGTTACAGACAGACCAATTTCCCTCTCCAGTTGCCTCAGTAAATTACTTGAAAAAATGATCCATAATCTTCTAGTTTGGATCGTTGAAACCAACAACTAATGAGTAATAATCAGCATGGCTTTCGCCAGAACAGGTCCTCCTTAGATCTCATGATCAAAGCTGAGTCTGCAATTCATAATGCCTTTGTAAAAAATTAACATCTTGTTATGGTTTCCATAGACGTAGAGAAGACATTTGATACCACCTGGCATCATGGCATTCTCAGTGACCTCCATGCTCTTGGTCTATGAGGCAATCTTCCTATATTCATCAGGAACTTTCTTCAGAATCATTCATTCCAAGTTCGATTCCACAACTTGCTTTAGGCGCATTATAGCCAAAGTAGCTTATGCGCCCTGAAACCCCCATAATAACAACAACAACTCACTTTCTACAACATTTTTACAGGAAAAAGGAGTGCCAGAATTGTCTGTACTGAGTGCAGCCCTTTTGCCCTTAGAATCAATTCCATCACAAAAGAATTTCCAAATACTGTTGAGTCCTACCTTTATGCCGATGATCTCTCTATTTCTTGCCATTCTCAGAACATGAAATCCATTGAACAGCATCTGCAGATATCGCCGAATAAAGTCCAAAGGTGGACGGGTTAAATGGCTATCCATCTATCATAGCAGAAAACTGTTGCAATCCACTTTTTCAATCAATGGAAAATGCATACAGATCCTGAACTTCAGATATCAAACTTTACCATCCCAGTGACTAACAACATCAGATTCTTGTGATTAATCCTTGACAGGAAATTAAATTTCTTTGAGCACATTAAATTTGTGCATACTTCCTGCCTCAAAAAGCTAAACATACTAAGAGCTTTATCTGTCTTGTCTTGGGGAGCAGACTGTACATCTTTGCTGCTCTTACATAGAACATTGATCAGATCCCTTTTGGATTATGGCACTCCAATCTACGACTCTGCCTGAAAGAGTACACTAAGATGGCTGGATCCTATACAGCATAATGCATTTCAGATAGCGCTTGGTGCTTTCGGGACATCTCCTACTCATAGTTTATATATATTGAAGCTAATGAGCCCCCTCTTTACCTCTGCAGAAAAATGCTGCTTCTTAAGTATGCAGCCCAAATACAAAGTTGCTGGCAGCATCCTATTGAGCCATACCTCTTTAATCCACCACTGAAAAATCTCTATAGAAACAAACCCACTAAAATAAGACCATCAGGCTTATGCCTTATTGAATTACAACAGAGTTGGAATGTTCCTATTGTCAACGGGCAAGAAGTAATGAATTATTCTCAACCACCTTGGACTCCCTCTCCGCAATTAACCTGCGATACTTATCTTCACAAGTGGGGAAAGAATCATCTGCCGATAATCAATGTGAAACAACTCCATGCAATCCATATTCAGAAATATGCTGATTTTTTGTCAATATATACTGATGACTCCAAATCACATTCAGCCTTGGAGCAGTGGTACTATTTCCTTCTACTATGGCGCCTCCGTAGCCAGGTGGGAAGGAGCAGCAGTGCGTAGCACACGCTTCTTGATTAGACCGGGGTTCGAGCCCGTCACCGCCAAATATGGAGGATGCGGAAAGGTCAGGGAATGACCACCGCATATCCCGGAGCAATATGGCCTTAGTTGCTAATGCTCCTATAAACCCAAATAACAACAACAACCTTCTACTATCATTTTGGGTGCTCTTCCACCTAAGTATAGCAGTTTTCAGCAGAACTCAATGTAATAAAATTAATCTTAGAAAACCTGAGTCACTACCCTTCTGTAAAATACATAGTATACATGGACTCGCTCAGCTCAATTACAGCAATGCAAAATTCCTCCTACAAAGTTCACCCTGTGTTAAATGAAATCAGAAGTCTCCTATTGCAAATTGAAGAACGTCATCAATCAGTGACCTTTTGCTGGATCCCAGCACATTCGGCGATAAAGGGGAACGAACTTGCTCACAAAACTGCTAAAAATTCATCAACTTTTGATTTAATCTCTGTCTATGTTCCAGCCTCTGACTACAATCACATCATACAAACAACATGCCTTGCAGAGTGGAAATATCTATAGCACACACTTGCACAGGCACAAATAGGACATACGTATCTGACTCATCTCATCCATCTGCTCACAGGCGAGGATCCTCCTCAGTGTCCACACTATTCAGCACATTTATCAGTGAAACATATCCTGATTGACTGCCCACAGTATCAACAGGACAGAACATCCCTCCTGACTTCCCTGACAACTCTGCAAGAACTGATGACATTAAAGCATATTATTGGTGACGAAGCAAATATCAATGAATTTTTTTCTTTTCTGAAAAAATTGGAATGTATCATAAATTCTGAAAGACCTCTGTAATAAAAATGAAGTCATTACAACTGAATTTTGTTTTTTAGCATTTCACTATGAATACATGCACTGTAGCCCCAGAAGCTTATGCAACATTAAACTTCCGTAACACACACACACACACGCACACACACACACGCACACACACACACACACACACACACACACACACACACACACACACACACACACACACACACACACACACACACACACACACACACACCTTCAAGATATCAGCCTTTAGTTCCTCACAAGTTTTATACTGATCTGTAGTGGCTGGTGCAGCATAAGCCTGAGGCTTATGCTGCACCAGCTAAATATGGTTAATAATAATAACACACAAGACTTTCAGCATATAAACCTGCTTCTCGTGTCTGGGCAGAATTGCAGACATATACACATTCTGACCTAATTCACAGCATTTTTTTTGGCATGATCTTAAATATATGGTAATTTTTCATTAATTAAAATTGTTTTCCTTGAAATTTATTCTCTTTTCAAAATTTATATGATTTTCTTATTTTTATGTACTGTACTGTACAATATGCAGATAGAAAATACTGTAATTATACAGTACATACTGTACTTCGTTTAAGGTGCCTGTCTGCAGGATGACCTGATTGAAGTGTTTAATACCCTTAGGGTTGAGTAAACTAAATGCCGAGGAAATATTTATACTTATTCATGTGACATACATAAAGGAGCATTTTTTTTTTTTTTATGAAAACCCCAAACATGAGAGGTATTAGAAACTATAGAACTTAGTACCGTGATTGGATTGGAGGTTGAGAAGATGAAAGAAGATATTTGTTGACATTAGACTTGAACTTCTGTTGACTGTAATTTTCAGGAAATACATATGAAGGAAGGTTGTTCCAGAAAACGGCAGTTGAATGAATAAACGAGGAAGATGAAAAGTTGGTTCTGTGAGTTTGAAGTTGTACAGTAAATGGGGGCGCCTCCGTAGCCAGGTGGGAAGGAGCAGCAGTGCATAGCACATGCTTCTTGATTAGACCGGGGTTCGAGCCCGTCACCACCAAATACGAGGATGCGGAAAGGTCAGGGAATGACCATCGCAGAGCAATATGGCCTTAGTTGCTAATGCTCCTAAAAAAAACCAAATAACAAAATAACAGTAAATGGATGTTGGTAGTGGCGGCATGTGTTTGGACTGTTTTGAAAGAGAGAGTGGGAATTATAGAAGCCAATTCAGAAGAACAGTGCCCATGGAAGTATCTGTAGAAAAGGCATGGCAGAAACAGAATGTCTATGACACAGAGAATGGAGAGACTCTGTTAGAGATGAGTCATTAATTAACCTAACTGCTGTCTTCTGAATGGAATCTAGAAGCCTAGGAGAGAGGTTTTGGAGGCACTGCCCCCAGATGTGGGAACAATATTCCATGGTAGGGTGGATTTGCAATTTGTACAGAGTGAGCAGCTGTTTGGAAGAAAAAGTAACCCTGTGAGTGAAAGAGAAAACCCAAGTTTTTTAGATGCAGAGCAAGCAATATTTGTAATGTGCTTGTGCCAAGAGAGATTATAAGTCAGGGTAATCCCCAAAAGAGATATATCATCTTGCCTAGAAATTGGAGTGTCACCAAAGATAAGCATAGGAGCAGAAGAATCCTTTTTGCGAGATATAAGACAAGACACGACTGAGTTTTAGAAGGATTGAAATCAACTAAGTTGTCTTTGCTCCACTGGAGAATTACCTGGAGATTGGCATTTAAGGAATTGGTAGTGGATATTCGAAAAGTTGAAGCTGATAGAGCAGGACAAGGTTTCTCAAAATGGAAAGTGGAATTTCTGAAAATGGAAAGTGTGTTATCATCGGCAAAACTATGGATAGGATTTCCAGTCAATGGAAGAAGTTCATTAATATACAAGAGGAAAAGAGTGGGGGAAAGAACTGAACCATAGGGAACACCAGCATTAGTGGAGAAGTTAAAAGACAGAGAGCCATCTACCATCACCCTCAGTGAGTGATCAGAGAAGAAAACTGGATAACCAATTACAAAAAACAGTTGTCAAACCATAAGATGGAAGCTTATTTAGAAGACCTTTATGCCAAATACAATCGAAAGCCTTTGAGATGTCAAGAGCAACTACTTGTGTTTCACTGATCCTTTCCATTGAATTAGTCCATAAGTGGGTAACATAAGCCAGGATATCACCAGTGGATCGACACTGACAGAATCCATACTGGCGATCATTGATTAGGCGGAAGGTTTCTAGGTAGTTTAAGAGTTGGTGGTTAATTGATTTCTCTATTACTTTAGAAAGAGTAGAAGTAATTGCAATGTGACGATAATTGGATGGGAGGGACTTGTCACCCTTTTTAGGAACTGGCTGGATATGAGCAAATTTCCAAGCAGAAGGAAAAACGCCTTTGGAATAAGAAAGTGAAAAAAAGGCAGCAAAGAACAGGAGTAAGTTCAGGAGCACAGGTTTTGAGAACAAGTGGAGAAATACCATCAGGACCTGGAGCTTTCTTAGCATCATGATTCATCAAAATCCTTCTGACAGAAGACCACAGGAGGCATTGAATGGAGCATATTGGGAATGATGGGAGATATTTTACCAAGATCATTAATACATGAGTTGGAAGAAAAATGGGATGTAGCAGGTCAACTTTATCCTTTGCTGAAGTGACAACAGAACCATCTGGTTTTGACAGAAGTGGGATCAGGGATGGGCAAAAGTTGCGGCAAATAGCTTTGGCAAGAGAACAGAATGCTCGGCTACCATTAGGACAAGAAGCAAGTTTTCTACTCTTGGCCTGTTCAAAATCTAGTTTGGACTGATTAATAACTGCTTTAAAATTCTTGCAAGCTTTGGTGTAGGCAGCAAATGAAACTGAAGAGTTGGAAACAAGCCAATTATGATACAACATTCTTATCTTCAACAGCCTTAGCACATTTATTGGAAAACCAAGGTTTAGATAAAGGACGAGATTTTAAAGTGGAGTGTGGATAAAGGATTCCATTCCTACAAGAATAATTTCACTGACACAATCTGAGCAAGAATTGACATCAGAAGTTTTGAAACAGTAATCCAACCATGGAAAAGAAGAAAAGAAATCTCGCAGGTCACCCCATTTTGCATTCTTGTAATGCTAAACAACACGAGGTTGGGAATCACCAAGTTTTGATCTGAGGTGCCTAAAGGACCACTCACTTCGACCATGTACTTAGAAGGGTTGTTTGTGAGAAAAAGATCAAATGTGTTGGCTGTATGGTTAGGATTGTCCAGTATTCTTGTAAGTAAATGAACAATCTGTGCAAAGTCAGTAGTAATTGCAAATGCCTCAGCATCTGGACCAGCTGGGTCAGTGTGACTAAAAATCAGAAGCCAGCTGGAGTTGTGAACATTAAAATCACCAAGGAAAATTACTTCACTGTTAGGAAAGCAGGACTGTTGAAAGTCAAGTTGCAAAGAGAGGAAGTCAAAGAGCTCCAAGTGATTAGTGGAGTTGGGAGAACGGTAGAGACAACAGCCAAATTTGACAGAATGGGGTAGAGAGATTTTAAGCCAGAGAAGGTCAAAAAGAGGAGATTCCAAATTACCAATTCTCTGATTGGGAATATCAGAATGGACATATGCACAAGTACCACCTTTGAGGCAAAAGGAATCATACAGCGAATAATTTGGGCAACTGAGATGAGCAGTAGTTGAATCAACCAATAACTGCAATTCTGTCAGAAAAAGTACATGGGGTCTGGCAGACTGCAAGTGTTAATGGACATTGTTGAGATTAGAATTGAGACCACATATATTGTGAAATGAACTAGGAAGTGTTTGACAGGTTTAGATCTTTTCTCAGATAAGCTTATCCTATTAGTTTGACAATTCATGGTGTATTCAATAGTAAGAAAAAGTGGGGGAGAGACACATGCTGTATGAAGTAATGAAAATTTTGGATATGGCATACACATGGTAAGAATATACCCAGATCCTTGACATAATGTGGCCTCAACAATGCCCCAGCATACACACTACTCGGACTCTCTCCAGTCACTACCTGGCAGAATAGAGGTAGCAAAATTATACACTGGCTGATCCAGAAGTCTGCTGTACCAGTAGGTTCTGTTCGGTGTACTAACTAGGAGTCAGCCTGCAAACACCGTTTTAGAGCTGTACCCTCGAAATGTAAGGAAGATTGGATCTCACCATGATGTACATCATAGCCTCAAAAGTCATCAGTCGTACTGCATGATGGAAGAGATGGGGAAAGGGTTGACTGGAACTTAACTCTGTAAACTAAACATGAATTCCTCCAATAAGCAAAGTGGTGGTATTGCACCGGTTGATGAGAGTCATCTACTAGTATTGCCTGGTAACACAGAGGGGTTGCATTCCTCCATGTGGTGTGGGCACCACACCTCGACCCCTGCTTACATTAGTTCACACCTGGGTGGTCAGGTCACCCACAGTGTGCTCATGCATGGGGGTTATACCCAGTATTACTAACAGTCCCACCATTGTGAAGGTGCAAGCAGAGGATTTGGCTGTCACAGATGTCCGGACTTTGCTGTAATTGGGGCCTATTGATTTGAGTGTCACCCATATATCAGTTCCATCAGCGTTTTAGATGCCCAGGTATGACTGATAACTTTTGAGGCTATGATGTACATCATGGTGAGATCCATGTACAGCTTGTCTAGCATATCTGAGAGAATGTCTATGAAACCCTATAAAGTCCAAAATTTTCCCATTCAGCTCTAACAAAAAAAAAAACTAGTTGATATTATGATGTTCAAAAACTGTTTATTTTTGGTTTTACATGAGCCTAATATATAAAACAGCACAACGAAATATTTTAAAAACAGTAATGGGCAAAGGTAAAGAAAGCCAACATGAGAACGACGAGAAATGTCGGATAGCTTATGCGGAAAATTAGTTTCCCGATATGGCACTCTAGCACTGCTCGCTCGGTAAACAGACTGTAAGTGTTATCGATCTGGAGCAAAGTCGAGAATGATATACTGATTGACAGGTAGGCGTAGGCATAGCAAACGATGTGCAAACACAACACATGATAACATTGGATAACAGTAGCATTCATGATAACAGCAGCATTCAGAAGCACTAATGGTAGCTTGCCCTAATGAACACTTTCCATAATGGTGAAAAAAGGTCAGGTTACCTCCACTTGAATCCCATAGGAGCTTGACCCCTTCCCGAAGTTGAGGGAGTAACATAACCTTTTTTCTTTAGAATCCATCATATTTAGAAATACATTCATAAAAAAATTAATTTTTTATGACTGTATTTTTATTTTCTTGTTCAATAATATTCCCTAATGGTGAAAAAAGTTCAGGTTACCTCCACTTGAATCCCATGGGAGCTTGAACCCCTCCCGAAATGGAGGGGGAACATAATCTTTTTTCTTTAGAATCATGGGTGGACTAGTGCATAAATTGTTTATTAACAAAATATTAATTTTTTATTACTGTACTTTTATTTTTAATGTCAGGTTATGAAATATAACGAAAAATAAAGAAACCTTTTTCCTTTTTTCGTAACCAAACTTAAATCAACAGTATAGTAAAAACACTCATGAACTCCAAAAATCTGCTTTTAATAATGAGAAAAAAACATAATGAAGAACATAAAAATGAAAAGAACCAAACTTTTATTAATTTAGCTTTCATCAAAAAATCAACAAAGGTTTTATTTTCCTTTCAAATTTTTTCCATCTTTAAAAGATTCATCCCTACTATTACCTGTTTACCGTTCATCACAAAACTATTATGCACCATTCTTTACTCTCATAAATACACATTATAATGCCAATCAATGTCTAGTCGTAGCTTGTCGTCTGTCGTGCCCACCATCAATCATTTCATCGTTTGCCATGCCTACCTGTCAATCAATATATCCTTCTCGATTTCAGCTCCAGACCGATAACACCTTACTGTCTGTTTACCGAGCGAGCAGTGCTAGAGTCCGGTATCGGGAAACTAATTTTCTGTGTAAGTTATCCGACATTTCTTGTCATTCTCGTGTTGGCTTTCTTTACCTTAGCCCAGTCATGCAGTTTCTTCTATAAGAAAATATTTGCAAAACTTTCCATCCAGATAAGTGAAAATATTTTTTACTCTAAGAGCACCTTGAATTCCTTTTATTTGTCCTTTTGTTGGTGTGCAGAAATGCAACATCTAAAATACCTGCATAAATCTCTTTGTGGTAAATATAATCGTGTAAAACTGAATTCTGTCTATCCATTCTTCAGACAAATATTTTTTATATCAGTTATTTTCATTAGTTCCAATTTGATAAAAATTGAAGCCACAACCCATCACACTGTATTGAATGGTTGAAACTTTTCTTTTATTTACTTTTTCTGAGTTTCCTCTTATTTCCCTCAATTTTTTCAAAGAGGTCTAAAGTTTCTCAGATTCACCATCAAAAAAGACTTATAGCATGTCTAAATACTTCACGCTAACAGAGTACAGCTATCCCTCAATTTGTGCAGTTTCAATTTAGTGCTTTTTATAATTTGACACCACATTTCAGGTAACATAGGTCCAAATTCAATTTAGTGCAGTTTTCCCACACTTGTACAATGGATGCACAAGTGTGGCTGTGTCGAACAAACTAGGACAGATGCAGCCAAATCGGTGTGCTCTGCCTGTCCTAGTGCAAGCATGTGCTTGCCTATTGTTTCCCACCATATTAGAAGAAAAATTTGAAATATAAATGTGATAGCAAAGCAAAAATTGATCCAGACTGGAATAAATGAGTCAACATTTCACAATATTTTGAGCAAAGCAGATCAGTATAAGTAAAAGGCATTGCATCAAATTCAGTAGAAATGCATCATATAGGAATAAAGGAATAAATACCATAACTAGGAATAAAGCATTGCAATGACTGAGATGGAGCATCTTTGTTAACTTAATATCATTAGTGCCGACGTGCATAACAGTATCACCTTTTGTGCCCTTAAAAGATGATATCTGCTCTACAACGTCATCTACTTTTGCCTTTTGCAGACATACATTGGTCGTATTCTACCTATCCTTCTTGCACAATATATTTCCTATTTCCCTGACAATACAGTCACCGACAATAATCACCTCCTGTGGGATCAGCACATCCTTCTTTGGGGATTGACGCTATTTTTTCTAATCAACTGTATTTATACACATCCTGTGAATTTTTTTTGACTAAAATGATGTTTGATAATTGAAGGGAATTCTAAATATAGATTTTTATTCTCTTGGCCCATAATTTTTAGAAGATATGTTTCAGAATTTCTGTTAATATGATTTCTAGAAGATATTTTTATTTCCAGTAGCATTTTCATTAATAGTTATGTGTATTTGTGATAACTGTGTATTACATTAAATATTATATGAAAAAAATTAACATTTACAGTGGGAAGCTTTTGCCTTGCCAGAACTGAATAATTTTCTGAAAATTCTTGATCGAGAAGAAGAAGAATACTTGAATCAAGTAAGAACAAAATATCGTCTTCTGCAAGAAAAGATTAGAGAGGCCATGGACAGATTACAGCCACCATCTCCATTGAATACGTGAAATTTATTGAGGATAAACTAACTCATTTTAGCCTGCTCTTTCAGCTGATCACCATGCTGTGTGGGTCACCAAAGATTACCTAAATCTTGCAGTAAAGTACTGCCAACAGCTGTCATGATGCCTCTAGAATGTAGAAAGGTGGTGCCATGCCCTTTTACTTCAGAAAGGTTTGTAGAAGGTAGACATTCACTATATTGTGAAATTAGTTTTAGTATGCTTACCTGTATTATACATTGCATACTCAGTAAATACAAAACTATTTTAATAAAATAGTGAGCCTACTTTTGGCAATGGCATCGAAGATGACATATTCATATATCCTTTGAATAGAAAAAATATTTTACTTTCAAATAGAGTGAATTCTGATTTTTATCCCATTTACTGAAAAGCCACTCTTTGAAGTGTGATCAATGTGTACATATCTTATTAGATATAAGCATTATCCTGAGTTCTCTCATGGTTTTGCAACATGAGCAAGTATGTTAACTTTAGTAAAGTATTACTATAATGACACTTTCATACTTTCTTTGGAAAGAACGAATATGTGATATTAGTGTATGATAAGCATACACTAATGATATGTGCTTTTTCTCCCCACAAATCTTCATTGAAATAATGAGGATGAACTTTGAAAATGTTTTTATGCTGTTGATTTAGTAAAAAAATTAATTTTTTATGGTATTATAATATATTATGTTATAATAGTAGGTTAATTTTTTCCAACTCAGTTTTAAAACAAAGAAGTTCTTGTCACTTGCATTTGAAAATATTTTTTAAAGATTTTAAGTTTTTTTGTATTTTTTTATTTATTAATGAACATTTTGTTTTTGAAACAATGGGTGGGAGGGAATCATTTATAATGAGTTTCATTCAAAACCAGTATTTGGGATGAATGTTCATTGAATGATTGGTGTCACACCTGTTTACAGTAATAAAAATTTCAGGATACACGGCATATTCTTTCACTCAATATTTATGATATTTTTATTTCTTTTTTATTACTGGATAAGAATACTAGTTTTCGCTTTACAAAAAATAAAAAAAATAATAATTATAAATGTAATTTGAGTAATTTAATTTTTTTTTATATATTTAGGGCATGGACTGAAATTTTTATATTTTGTAAACGACATCATGCTCACAGTACTTTTATACTTTGCACCATGGTTATTATTTATTTACTATTACATCAATTTATTTCTAGTACACCTAAACGCTCAGTTTACAAATTAAAATCACATAAATCGAGACTAAGACCCATTTGTATAGAAAATGGGGGATAAGTTCCAATAAATCCTAATTAAATACAGTACATCAATATAATTCAGTAGAACCTGGATAAGAAATTCCTGCATAAGAAGTTTTTCCCTCTTACTAGGTTTGGTTTCTTAATTCCCATTATCAACCCTGTATATTGTAATGTATTATTTTCCTGCATAAGAAGTTTCCCGGGTAAAAAGCTATCCCGTATAAAAAGTACTTGATAAAGAATAAACAGTGTATTGTTATAATGACATTTTCCCACTTAATATGTTTTTTAAATATAGAAATTCTTTATTTTTATATTAAAAAAATATTAAACAATATAAACATTTTGGTAATTGAAAAAGTTGGTGCATAGCATCATTTTAGTTCATAGTAAATCACCAAATTAGGTTAAATAGTATCATTTTTGTTGCATCTTATATTATGAATGCTTTCACAACAAGTTGCTCTGATATTGCGCTACCTCAAATTAGTTATACCGATTATATTATATTATACTGATTATATTATATTTTTCTAATTTGAAGGATGAACTCCTTTGGAGTTCATACTTCCAACTATAACCCTTCTTTATAACCCTTATAACCCAAGTTGAAAGGATGAACTCCAAAGGAGTTCATCCATTCAACTTGGTAATGAGTATTTGGTAATAAGTTTAATGAACAGAATGTTAAGCAATTAGAAATCCTCAGCTTAAAAATGTTTCCCATAGGCATAGTAAAATATTTATAAATTCTGAAATAGTACTTAAAAATCATCTCTAACTTATGTATGTGTACCTTTTCATTTTTATTTGTGTAGTTAATATTTCATACCCTTAGGTCATTTTCCCTTCTAAGAAGTTTTCCCTCATAAGAAGTTCTAAACCTCCACTCCCTTGGAAAACTTCTTAATAGGGTTCTATTAATGTTTATTAATATTATTAATGTTTAAAAATAAACATTATTAATGTTTATTAATAATGTTCTATTAATTAAGCTTTAGCTTAATTAACATGTAATTATAGTAAGAATAATAAATGAGGCACGACAGACCCACAACATTCCAGCACAACAATGTTACATGAATTTCTTAAAAAGGATAAAAATGCAAGATCTTCAAAATTTATGAAAATTTAATTTTGTACTAATAGTAATAGTCATATAGTGCAAGGAAGCCACAGGCTTTTGCTGCACCGACCGGAAAAAAAAAATAAATAAAATAAACAGTAGACAAGAAAATACAAATACATATGCTTCCCTCCTGACACAGGTAACTATCCAATTGACCTTTAAATTTATTCAACTTTGAAACTCTATGTGCAAGGGCAACTTGTTCCAGCAATAACGATTCGCTGGCTAAAAGAAAACTTCCTACAATCTAATCTAAACTTCAACCCCTATAATTTTAATTTATGACCTCTAGTTCTAGAATAACAGTAAAAATTTTGCCTTCATTCATCTTACTAAACTCTCTCAAAGCCATATAATCCTCTATCAAGTCATCTCTGAGGTGCCTGGTTGCCAAGCTCTGTAGACCCCATAATTGGAATCTTTCTTCATACGGTCGTCCTTCTGCCAAACCAACCATTTGAGTTTGGACCCTTTCAAGAAGATCAATGTCTTTTTTTATGAGGTCTCCATATTTGAACACAATATTCCAAATGTGGTCTTACAATAGCCTTATAAAGTGGGATTATGACCTCCCTGTCTCTACAGGATAACTTCAATAAATCATTGATAGGACACTATGGGCTTTCTTGGCTGCTAGTTTACACTGCTCAGAAAACTTCATATCTTCCCTGTTATAACTCCCAGATCCCTGTCTTCTTTTACTGTTTTTAATTCAACCCCACTAAGCATATAATTTACTTTGGGATTGCTATTCCCCAAGTGTAAGTGACCTATATAACTTTTATCTCATGTAAGTGACCAAGTGACCTTGCATTTTCAGCATTAAAACATAGGTGCCACTTTTCTGACCATTCTTGCAACCTGTTCAAGTCATCCTGAAGGAGTGCTGCTTCATGCTGATCTTTAACTACTCTACCAATCTTTACATTGTCTGCAAATTTGGACATAAAGCCTTCTATCCCAAAGTCAATGTTGTTTATGAACATCAAATATGAACAGTCCAAGAACTGATCCTTGGGGGACCCCACTTCTGACTTTACACCAATCTGAAGAATATCCATTAATCACAAACCTCTGCCTTCTGCCCTGCATCCACCCAGCAATTCATCTTAGAATTTTTACGGTAATCCCAACACGTTTCAGCTTATACAGTAACCTCTCATGAGGGACTAAGTCAAATGCCTTGCTAAAATCCAAATAAACTATTTCGAAATTGTTCCCTTCATCCAACTCGTAACTTTGTCGAAATAGCCTACTAAGTTAGTTAAACATGATTTTTCCTTAACAAAACCATGTGTTATTCAGAATGCCATATCTATCTAAATGTCCCTGGATTGTACTCTTAATCTTTGCCTCTAAGATTTTCTTCACCACTGTAGTCAGACTTCAGTGGTAGGGCAAGTCAGACTAACTGGCCTGTAGTTACCAACTTGACTCTTAGAACAACCACCTTTATTTATGTATTGGTGATACATTGGCACCTTTCCAATCCAAAAGAATCTCTCCTGAGTCCAAAGATGCTCTCATAATTAACTTCAATGGTTTAAGTTACATGCGATCAACTCCAGGAGCCCTACTTGCCTTTATGCTCAAAAGTTTTCTCAATGAACAGTCACCTGTAATTTTGAAATCACTAATCATGTATGACTCAGTCTCAATCACACAGCCTCTTCTCAGCAGGAATGGTCTTTCTTCAGTAAAGACAAATGCAGAGTACCTGTTCAATTCATCCACATCAGCTGGGTTGTCTAAGACTATTCTGCACCCAATGCACAAAGGTCCAATCTAATTTGCTTTTTTCTTCTTTGTATTCATACACATGAAAAATTCCTTGTCCCCATTCTTTGCTCTCTTAGCAAATGCTTTCTCATATGCAGCCTTAACCTCTCTAACCTTATCTGTAGTACTATTACAAGTCAATTTGCAGCTATTGTAGGCCTCAGTACTTTGTATTGCCCTGTAACTGCCCATGCTGTCTTTTTCTGCTCTAGTAGACTGCCAGCTCAGTATTCATCCATCCCGCATCCTCTTTGTGCTGTATTTTCTTAATGGCATTTATGCATTCATGGCTTCCGTGATTATTGTTTAGAAGGTGATTCTAATGTATTTATCCTCCCTCTGCAATCCACCCAATTAATAGATGCCGCATAGTGCCTTAAACTGCCATAGTCCCCTTTGCTAAAATTAAAACCTGTGCCTTAAACTGCCATAGTCCCCTTTTCTGAAATTAAAACCTGTGCCTTTACCTTTAACTACTACAACATCTTTCTTCATTTCCCAGCTAACATGATCACTACCTGCCAATGATTCCTGTATTTTAAGCTCTGTGATTTCATCAAATTCATGAGTAATGATGAATTCAAGAATATTCTCACCCTTAACATACTGGTACAAATAATAATAATCTAGTTTGTTTTAAAAAAATTTTCCCCAAAGTGAGTTTCCCTCTCACTTATTCCAATCAATCTGGGGCAGATTGAAGTTATCCATAATAAGACATTTATGCTTGCTTACCCATTTCATCTGCATGTAAAGACTCTCATCATACTGTTCACAATCTTTTGGTCTGTAGATTACTCCCACTCTCATTATATCTTTGCTTCCAACTAACTAACTAACTAACTCACACAACACAGATTCTATGCTGGGTGATGTAACTAACTTCAGACTCATCAGAAGCTCTTTTCGTGCTCAGGCTGCTTTTGATAAGAAGCACCACCACCACTCCTATCTTCTCTATCTTTCCTAAATACATTATACATACCATAGTGGAACTTGCTTCCCCAATCCATGTGGCACCACGTTTCTGTTAACCCTATTATGTCAGCATTAGTTGTCCTAACCAGGAGTTCAAATCCAGCCATTTTATTGACAACATTCCTGATATTACTGTAGACACAGTTAAGTATTTTTCTATAGTTTACTACCCTGATACACCCATGAAGTTATTTAGGCTTGTTTCCCTTTCTTTCTCATACTGCTCATCTGCAACGTTGCTACCCTCGGAACATTTTGCCAACATCAGATGTTGTGGCAACAAACAAGAATGTCTGAGGTGAGTGCAAGCATTACTTTGACCTATATCATCAGATAAACATGGATCTAAATTACCATCCCCCCCTAACTAGCAGTTTCCCCAATCTCTTAAGGTATCCTCAATGATACTGGCAGAAATCCTTGCACTACCTTTGTTCAAATAAATACCATCTCTAAAAAATAGATTCCTTATACCTATGGATATGGATCATGCTGATAAAAATCCCCCCTCCCAGTGTCTTGCAAATTCCCTCAAGTGTTGAGTTAATCCACAAGGCTTTCGGCATATAATCTGAGCAGAATTGCAGACACATACACATTCCGACCTAACTTGTGGTATTTTTCATTATGGCCTTATATTTATCCAACAAATGGGCAGGTTGTGACCTGACCATTTGTTGGATTTTATTCCATATCTTCTTTGCCTGTTAATATAGAAACAATTTTCTTCTTCCTTCTCAGTTGAAAGTTGTCACTATTGCTACTGCCTTCAACCCCAGAATTTTTTAAAATTTGTTTTCCAAAGACATTGTGGACATTGTTTCAGTAAAATCCATTATCAAAGTTTGTTTTTATTTTTACTCAGTTCCTTTTAAACTTCCGGGTATTGAGTTAAGCAGTTTCATAATTGCCTGTGAAATCTTAAACTCCAATTTATGTTTGAATCATTGTTGAGAAAATAATTTTCCAGTTCTCTAGCCATTTTTCATTCTTTACTTATTGTGTTCATAGTGAATGGAATTGATAACCATGTCTACCAATTCATCATTGTTCAGATCTCTTTCTGCCACCAATTCTTCAATTTCGTGAGCAGCCAAATCATCAAATCCTTCACCTCCCACTAAATGTGCAAAATCTGTAATCTGAGAATATGCATTCTCTACTGGTAGAATGCCATTACCACTTAAAACCACCATGATCCAGATAGCTTTCCAATATGCATTTAAAGTTGATTATTTTATTTCATGAATTGCCAGTGCTATTATTTTTACAAAATCTAAAATTGTAATTTTTTTCCAAACTTGGCTGACCCTAAACATATTGTCAGAATCCAGTTCATCCAAAATTTTTTGAAATACACATTTTATGTTATATGCCTTAAATGTAAAAATAGAACTATCCTTTGCTTCCTGAAAACTCAGTTTTTGGATTTGTAGATGACTGTTGTGTGGCTTTGATGTTATTAAAAATTCATACAGCTTTGTCTTTTTGCGTATTCTCTTTTGGATGTTTTCCTCTATCTAAATCATTAATGCTTTCTCCATTCCTGTGTCTTGTATGTAATATGTCTTTTGAACTTATGAAAGATCCTGCTGCCATGCTTTCTCTGTAATTTTTAATTTTTTTTTAAGTTCCATTGACCACAACAAACAAAGAAAAATAAATTTGAATTACAATATGTATGTTGTAAGAATTGTTTCAATAATCATGTAGACCACGACCAGTACTAATTAATTTACATTTATTAACACAACTGCTTAGTTATGCATCAAAGAGCTATTTAATCACAGAAATCAATAAAAAGTAGATGATGTGACTTTAAAACAGCATTTTTTATAATATCACTATTGTTTATTTGAAGTTAAAATGAATTTTCCACTAATGCAGATAAGAAAAAATTTTAACTTAAAATTTTTTTAATCAAAAATATTTACTTTTATGTTCTTAAAAATGTTTACTTTTATGTTCTTAAAATGTTCATCCTGAATAGGATGGAACATTTTGAGTGAAGTACAAAATTCTCAATTTCATGTAAATAATAAGAAATTTTTAAATTCAGATTTTTAAATTCAGATAACATTCAATATCTTCTGCTTCCACAATAATGATATATTTTTAAAAAATTAAATTTTAGTTTAAATGATAATCCAATGCAGTAGTGGTTATTTTAAAATATATAATATTCAATTTATCAATAAAAACAAAGAATACAGTGACAGTAATGGCCAAGATCTGTGTTATTACTACAGCAGCTAGTAACGAACTGTCAGTTTTCCAGCTCATCTGCTATGCATATACGATTACAAAGACTTTTTTCTTATCTCAAAAAATATAGTGACATAGATCAATTGTAATTTAGTCATAGTTGCCGGCTTTGATGTGCTTGCCAATTGCGAGGACAAAGCTGACATTGTGTTGCGAAATAATTACATATGTACATAAAAGACAAAGTAATACCTCAATGGCCATGAAAGTGTTAACAATTTTGTATTTTTTTTTTATTTTTTAATCAATGAATAATTAAAAAAAAATACTGTGTTAAACTGAAATTGGGCAATTTGAGTACCATGTAAATCGATGGGCTTCTGTAGTAATAACACAGATCTCGGCCATTACTGTCACTGTATTCTTTGTTTTTATTGATTTTGTAAATTTTAATAGCAATTTTTACACTTTAATGTCAGATAAATAATTATCTAATATACTTTTAGATTATATAATTAGTTTGTATGATTAATTTATTAATAAAGGTAATTAGATTAGATTAAAAATATTTGTCAGTGGTCTCCATCATGGAGTACATCCTGAGTTAAGAAATAAAGTAAAAAATTAAGCATAGTTATGCCAATATGTATATATTTGTTTAATTTTTTCTAGGAAAAATGTTTAATTTTTAATTTTTAATGTTTAATTCTATGTTTAATGTTCTATGTTTAATTTTTTAAAAAAGTTCTATGTTTAATTTTTTCCTAGAAAACACAACACTATGGCAAGTGTTGTGTTTTCTAGGAACTACTGTTACCTGTATGTATCCAAAAATAAAAAATAAAAATAAAGTTCTTACTTAATTGCTAAAAACAAAGAATATAACAAGAAATAGAAAAATAAAGTTAGAGATCCTACTTACTGCAGGAAAGGAAGTATCCCACAGTATTTCATCATAATGGCTCTACTGCTCCTTGTGTTCAAGTAAAAAGACCCTGAGAGAAAGTAAAAGCTAAAAAATGAAAGTTCATTATTTTTATGAGGTGAATTCAGCCACCTCTTAAAAAATAATGAAAAAAACTAAGAGAAAGATAAGGGAACCACAGGTTGATTTCATCTAGGGAACACATGTACCTGTAAATCCAAAACATCTACACGTTTGGGTGCTGCTTCTCGGTAGTTCACTATGGAAATAGTAAACTGCCTCGGAATGAGTTTGATTTCCATTATTTTGAATACAGGCAGCAGTAGCACCATTATAGCAAAATGTTGTGGGCTACTTCTTGTGGAAAAGATAGACAGTAATTGTGCAGTCAGATATGAAGTTCTCTGAGCAATGCAGACAGGCTGCCAGGGCAGGTCATGGGGTTTTGTCAGTGATATATAGGAATTTTGCTAGCAGGGAAAAGGAGGTGATTATCCCTCTGTATGAGGCAATGGTCAGGCCACACCTTGAGTACTGCGTACAGGTCTGGAGGCCTCATTTTAGGAAGGATGTAGATTTACTTGAGCGTGTACAGAGAAGGGCAACAAGATTGGTGAGGGGAATGAAGGGATCCTCTTACCAAGAGAGGCTTAAGTTCTGCAAATTGCAGTGGCTGGAGACTAGGCACCTGTGCGGTGATCTGATTGAGGTATATAAGGCCTTGAATGGGTTGAGCACGCTGAATTCTGATGGGATCCTTCCACTTGTTCAGATTACGAACCTAAGGGGGCATAAATTCAAGTTAAGAAAAGACAGATGTAGAATAGACGTGCGGAAATTTGCCTTTAGCCAGCGGGTGGTTAATTGCTGGAACAAACTTCCATCTGTCGTTGTGGAAGTTGATAGGTTGAATAAATTTAAGGAGGAACTGGACAGGCATTTGGAGGGAATGGTGTGATTTTTTTTTTTTTTTTGGCTGATGCTGCATAAGCTCATACATTTGCTTTCTTGCATCAGATGCCACTACTACTACTACTACTACATTAACTTTCTAATTTTCTATTTTTTCTTATAATATTTGCTTTAGCAATTAATTAAGAACTTTATTTTTGGTTGCATATAGGTAACATGTGGTAAAACAGTATTCAATTTTTAATTTGAAATTATTGTATAACAATATGACATATGTTTCTGTCTCCTTTTTGTCTTATTTTTTACGTAAGAACTTTTAGTAACCCATTATATACCCCCCACTTGATTGAAACTTCGATCAGAAATGGTGGAATGAAGGTACCTAGTCAAAAGTTTTTTTATGTGGGAGTGTGGTAGAGGCACAAACTGTACTACTTGCGTAGAAATTGGCTGAACCAATGGCTGAGCTTGAAAGTGATTGTGTATCCAAAATAAGTATATTGCTGCTGAAAAAATATTATAAAGCACATACCAAAAGCCACAACTTTTAGTGAGACTTTCTTATCTACAGTGGGTTATGAACAGATGAAGCTTGTGAAACTGATAAACTAGCGCTGAATGAAATGCCTGATGAATCAGCAGAAGCATTTAAGTAGTACCTTCTGCTGGTTCCTGGGAAGCACTTGATAAGCAAGTTTTTTCGTTTTTTTTACTCTCTTCCACCACTTTGTTTTATTTAAAATTAAATAAATCAGCTGTTTTTGTGATGTCACTGTGCTATCATTGAACTATACAGATAATGGCTACTACAATAATGGTTACTTGTGGTCATGTTTGCCAGTCATTGCATTTACATTGTTGTCCTGGAACTTAAATAATTGAAGCTGGTAAATGTGGTCTACAAAATAGTGAAATTAAACACAAATTTAACCTCCTTCCTTATATGGTGTTTATAACAAAACAAATTGCAAATTATAGATCCAAAAAATAATAGGTTCCACTTAAAGTCTGAATCTGCTTTGTGATAATAAGCTAAAAAAACATCCATGAATAGTGGACTAACAGAATATTCACAAACCTGTTGAATTATTCGATTTCAATTATTAGTTATGCAGGAAACACTCAAAAGTGCAAATTGAATGAGAGAGAATATGTAAAATTACCTATAGAATTATAAATGGAATGAACCATTTCTAATTCTATAGGTAATTAGAAATGGTACACTAATTGGCTTAACTATTTCTTGTGCAAGTAGCTGAATTATTTTACTAGGAATGCTTCACATATCTTATATTACAGGTATGGCCTACCTCTGTGATTAGATGCTTTTATTACAGCATTTGTGATGGCAGCTTCTTCAGAAGGATGCAATCTGGAACTGTTAAATGTTTATTTCTAGGCTTTAAGCTTTATTTCCTTAAGGATTATCATTAAAAAGAAGAGAAACTAGAAAACCATTTGAGTTACTTTTGAGTAAAATTTACTGTGCTAAAAAATTCAGTGTGCTAAAGCACAGTAAATGTGCTTTCTTTAGCACATTTACTGTGCTAAAGAAATTCCAGTATGTGAATGTACATTCATGTACCCTGTTGGAATTTCTAGTAGTGCTGGAGTAAAGATATACATTTAGATATACAACACTATTAGAACCTTTACATGGAGTAAAGGTTATAAAAAATATACATTTATGTATATCCCTACTCCAACACATAGCCATATTTAACAATTTGGCAATATTTCTAGATTCCTTCAGGTTCCTTTATTATAATTAAATTATAATAAATTAATAATAATTTAATTACAGAAGTTTTAATTGACATTATGTTTACATTATAATGTAGCACTTATTCTGTCAGTGAGGCAAATTGTTCTCTTAGTCACTTAATTATAATTCATATATAATGTATTCTTCCTTCATGTTGTTCCCGGTTGTTTTCATATAGTAGTACTCTTTCTTTCATGTCTGATGACAAGAGTCTGCAAAAATTCTACATAACTTCCAACTCTCTGGGTTTATGATGGAGAATCTGTCTTTTAGACCCAATTTGGCCCTTCTCCATCTCACCACTGTAACATGAAGGCCGCTGTAGCCTAGTGGTCAGGCGCGCGGGTGCCTAAGTACACATGCCTTGAGTGACCAGGGTTCAAGCCCGTGACTACTGAATATGCTGCTGTTTCTTGTATTCAATCTATCATGCGAACTCCTCTGACCGTTTGGTCGTCCCAGAGTATAAACAGAATATTTATATTTATTTATTTATTATTTATTTAGTTCATAAAAATAGTCTTCTCTGTCTTTTTGAAATTATATAGTTTTCTCCATCTTTTATTTTTTGAAAAAAAAATAGTAAATACATTAAAATTAATTTATTTTTAAAATTCTGTGGGTTTCCTCTTACTTTATGTAATAAATACAACATGATAAACACTTGAAATTAGTTTGCCATAAAAAAAAAAAGAAGCAAACTTTATTTTGCAGGTTTTTCATTTCCAGTGCAATACATACAATAGCTCCCTCTCACTACTACCCTCTCTCAGTTTAGAAAGCAGTAAAGATTAATAAAAGAACTGTAAAGTTTATTAAAACATGATATCATTAAAGATTTATTTCCAAAGAAAATAAATGTGTGGGATGACAACTCCTCTAATTCATGTTGCTGATAGTGCGGAAGGTTAAGCCAAAAAAGTATTACCCTCTCCTGTCAATAAATCTTCTTTTCTTGTCAATCACAATTGTAAAAGACTAATGAGATATGAGTACAGAGACAATAGTTCATTAATTTCAAAACAGTTTGATGAATGATTAAATAATCAGTAATATGTTACAGCATTCATCGCATATTACTGATATGCCTGTACATATAGTAAAAAAAAAGCATTAGTGCAGTTCTATTAGTGTTATGTCATTGAGGTAATTTGTGTGCTGATAGCATCCAGTGAACTGTTACAACTTAAAATATTATAACTTAAATTTGTTATAATAAAACAAAACACTTATAGCATGAGCTTTATGAGTATGAATAAAGTTGGTAAATGTGGACTTAGTTTGACAGCCAGCTGACTTTCTATCCTGAATTCCTAAGACTAAAGGGAGAGGATGGCAATTGAAAGTGTGCTGACTACAAACTGAATTCATAGATAGCAAGTTGATAACTTAGTTTTTGGGATCATTAAGTTAAATATTATTTAGTTTTAACTATATTTAAACTGTATTTGAAGATATTCTTCAAATTATATTTAAACTATATTTGAAGAACCAATCATTTAACTAATCTATAATCATATTTTGAAAACCAATCCATCATACAATAGCACTATTCAGAATATAAATTTTTTGTACTCTGTACAAAAATAGAGTACCAAATTGAAATTGATTGATTTTACAAAAAAAAAAGGAAAAATCGAAAGTTTCCAATACTCTCAGTATCACTGAAAATAAAGAAGTAAATATTTTAAGTATCACTCTGTTCTTCTTTTGTAATAGTGAAAGCAGAAAAAATTCATGTTCAGCACTCCTTATTTGAAGAGCTGACAAGTTCCTGAGGAAACTTGAAATATAAATTATCCCATCATGCTTGGCATTTTAACAATTTGTTACTGCACTGCCAAGTGTGACAGAATATTCAGCCTAATGGGAAAAAACAATTGAATACAGTCTTCTCTTTCTGCTGAAACTTTGGAAATGCTCTTGAAGAGGCAAAACTAATGATAGTATCTTTCTTGAAACAGTCATAATCAGTTGGCATCCAAGAGACAATTCAAACAGAAATTAACAGACAAAAAATCCTAGGTAAGCTAATGTTTAAAAGCATACTTTATAAACTGGTAAACAATTCTTGTGGCTTTTTTATATATATATAAAATGTGTATATTGCCAGTGAATTTTAATTTTTAGTGCAGTGTGGACATAGCTGTTTTTTTTTTTTTTTTTTTTTTTATGTCTGTTTCAGCCAAAAAAACCTGTTTCCTTCTGCTTACAGTTACCTTATCTTCAGCTTTTCAAGATTTGGCACTATGAATCTGAAAGTTGTGTTGAAGTAGATGCATACATGAATGCACACTTTTGGAATTTCTCTAACCTCATTTTTTAACATAATAAATTCTACTTAAAGGTAATCTTTGTAGTTTGCTAGTATTTCATCTTTATAACTTAATTCTTTGAGAAATAATACCACATAATGTCCTTCTTGCAATACATTTCTTTTTTTTTAGGTCTTGATGCAATAAATACTTCACAGTGGAGGTTGGTACAGCCTTTTGGCCTATCTCTGTAGTTTAGGAGTTATGGAAATGCTGTGCTCTTCATTTCTTTCATTCACCTAGATTTTGTTGTCTGGCAAGATCGAGTCCTGTTAGAAGAAATCCTTCTTTATAGAGTTTTCAGGATATTCATGTTTGGCTTTTATACTGAACAGTGACAGTATCAAAACTTGAATTTGCAAGTTTTGTTACTACCAACTGCAGAGGAGATAAAATAGTCTTGCTCAGCATGTGTATTTTCCAAATACAGTGTTCACACCGCTTATTGTGATCATAGATAATGTTATCATATGTATAAAGTTATCGCTCTTATGAAGTCCTGCAACAAGACAAAAAAAGCAGTACCATAAACTGAAACATTGATTACAATAAATGTCAATTTTAATATGTATTAGTCACAGCTTACACATATGCAGTGGAAGTGATTATGTAACATTCAAATTTGTTCTTGAGCTCCGACACACCACATGTCCAGTTTCTACTATTGCTTTGTAAAATTCATATGGTTTGTCGGTTTCATTACTCTATGAAAGTACTGTATCTGTACTCTTATGATGGTTTTACGGATTTCCATAAACATTGACAGTTTCATTTTTATTGATGACTTTCTCGAAGAAATAGTGGACAATCAAATTAAAAAAGTATTTATACTGCTTGATTTTAATGTTTTCTTTCTGTCCTCTTCCACCTTTTTATGTACACATTTCTGCTATCAATAAACAATGTTGAACAGCTTCATTTTTGACCTTTTGGTTATTGATATCAATTAAGCTGTGTCCTGAAGTAATCATAATAAGTAGTGTCCACTGTATTTCAAAATATTCTCTCAAATTCAATACAATATAGTATAAAACATATCCATTTGTAATTTCTGTGTTTACCACCCATCACCTCTTAATTTCATATAAATACATTTTTATATTTGCTTGGTTTCTTTAATATACCATATTTTTGTTGTAATACTTTGTTTTGGTACCGTAGCCAAACCACTCAGCACTCCAGCTCCTGAGTGGTCAGGAGCGGGAGTGCTGTAGCACACACTCTTTGTAGACTCTGACTGCTAAATACGGTCATCTCCCAACCCATGCTGGACCAGCGTGACAGATTATGGTCCATTTTTCTCAACATGAATTGTTGAGGAGGCTTCCATGCTGCAGTGGATTGGTAATGGCTGCAGTTTACCTTTTTTTTTTTTTTTTTTTTACTTTGTTTTGGATTTACTATTGTTGGTCATTCTGGATAGTTGTTCTGATATCATAACTTTGATGAATTTAAAAATCCTCATATTTATTTGGAAATAAATAATGTAATATTTTTAAAAGCATTGAATAACTGCTGCAACTATTGATTTTTTGCAAGCCAATGGTCCATAGCTGTTGAATTCCCATGAGCCCATTGTCAAGTGTGTGAGGATTAAAGTAATCCCCAGTGTTTTCAGAGCATTTGCACACAAAGAAAGAATGGTTCTAGCCTGCTGAGTGCTTGTTAACCTTCAAGTTAAACTGTAATATTTGTTTCGATATTACAGTACAGTCAGATAGTACAGTCTCTTTACATGCTGTCACAGTGAAAAAAAAATTGTGAAAAATATGAGGAGATTGTTTCTGTTAAGTCCCAGAAATTTTTAAAGATTCTACTTCATAACTCCTATAATTATTCCAAAGCCCGTGCAGAAACTACAAAAAGCTGCACACAAAAAGCAGCCAAGTTTGCATCAGATCGTTGGAAGTAATCTTCTATTACTTGGTTTGCATTATCATATGGTGCTTAAATCAATTTACAGAAACACAATGTAGTGTAAAAATGTTCTACTTTTGTTTCTACAGAGAGAAGATGGCCCTTTGTATTAAAGTTAGAATGGCTGTTTTTATTTGTTTATGTTATAGCTTGTCCTTCACTAGATACTGTTGAAGGATTTGATTTTTATAAATTTTAATGAAATAAAATGGCATGATTTTACACAACAAACATTTAAAAAATACTATATGCAGTTAGATTAATTGCATATAGCACTTCACTCCACATAAACTGATGTGGAGTGAAGTGTTTTAATTTATAGGTTTCCTAATTAATCTAATTATACAATAACTATGTATGTGCTTTTACACAAACTGTTGTACTTATGTTAACATTTTAGGAGAAAAATTAATGAAAAATATTCATATGCTGCCTTGTTATAAATATTATGAGTTATATTTTTAAAATTTCATTAAAAAATAAATTATCATAGTTGCCATTGCTTCCTAAATGGATTCCTTGGACTGAATAATCTCAACGGTAATGGATTGTTTCTAATTCCTGTGGTGTCATGTTTGATTAGATTCCCCCTTGGGTACTATGTTGGGCTTTTAGTGGATTTTGGCTTTGGCTAAGATTTTCTCTCAGAACAGTTTGTTGTATTCACTGTTAAATTTCAGTTGTAGACCTGAAACATATGATGAAATACGCTTCTTTGAATAATAAGAATTGTCATTTGATAACCAAAGCAATTTTTTAATACCAAACAAATCTCCTTTGTAATGTAGGGAAGGTCCAACTTTTCTGTCCTTTCATATTGTAAATTTATGGTGTGTGTGTGTGTGTTTTATTCTGATGTCTAGTTTCTTGTAGAATTCCTCAATATAGATACTTTTTCACCTGCATTTCAGGTGGTAGATGGAGCTTCTCAGATTACCAGAAACCACCTAAAGGTGGATGCAATTCTACTTTAAAAATTTGAAAAGAATTTACTGGTTACCCTGCTTTCTTTCACTGATAACTGGTGTGCATGGAATTGATGGTATTATTTGATCGTTGGCTGAGGAATTTCCCATGTGAGATACACATTTCTAGTTCCTATGGCTTTAATGTTATAAATTATAAGAGATTTCATGTATATAATCACAGTTCACATTATCATATCAAAATAAGAAAATGTGTAGTTAATATGGAACTCATCTTAACATGAGTTCCGTGTTTACTTATGTTCAAGTGAATTCTGATAAACAAATTCTCAAAAGGTAATATTTTCAGTTTAGAAGTTCTTAAATCAAAGATTAATTTGGCCTTTCAATAATGGTATTATTTCCAATGTAGAATATTTTGCCATCTCTGTTTTGTTTATCTTATGAGTTTTATTCATCTGAAGCTTTAAAATGCAAAATATTGTTTAAAAAAAATTCTAATTTAGACTAAGGCGCATTTAGGGCTAGAGCCTCAAGCTGCGAACAAATTTAGACTATGTATATAAAGTGCTTAGCATCATAATACACAGCCATTTCTGAATAAACAGAAAATTTTTAAGGTGGCATCGTTTTAGGTTATATCTCATATTGTGAATACCTTCACAACGAGTTGCCATGATATTGCACTACTTCGAATAAGTAACGCTTCACCTAAGGAGAAGACTAGTGTTACTTATTCTCAGATAGGTACCACCACCCAGACAGCACTGTTTCAGGGCTATTTGGCCCTTCGTCAGTGAGTGGGTAGGTACCCAAGTGATGCAATGATGGCAAAAACAGTTATGAAGTATAACTCCACAATATGAGAGATGCCTGATGGTGTATGATGTATTTAGACTAAGGCGCATTTAGGGCTAGAGCCTCAAGCTGCGAACAAATTTAGACTATGTATATAAAGTGCTTAGCATCATAATACACAGCCATTTCTGAATAAACAGAAAATTTTTAAGGTGGCATCGTTTTAGGTTATATCTCATATTGTGAATACCTTCACAACGAGTTGCCATGATATTGCACTACTTCGAATAAGTAACGCTTCACCTAAGGAGAAGACTAGTGTTACTTATTCTCAGATAGGTACCACCACCCAGACAGCACTGTTTCAGGGCTATTTGGCCCTTCGTCAGTGAGTACCTACTTGGGTACCTACCCACTCACTATCTGAGAATAAGTAACACTAGTCTTCTCCTTAGGTGAAGCGTTACTTATTCGAAGTAGTGCAATATCATGGCAACTCGTTGTGAAGGTATTCACAATATGAGATATAACCTAAAACGATGCCACCTTAAAAATTTTCTGTTTATTCAGAAATGGCTGTGTATTATGATGCTAAGCACTTTATATACATAGTCTAAATTTGTTCGCAGCTTGAGGCTCTAGCCCTAAATGCGCCTTAGTCTAAATACATCATACACCATCAGGCATCTCTCATATTGTGGAGTTATACTTCATAACTGTTTTTGCCATCATTGCATCACTTGGGTACCTACCCACTCACTGACGAAGGGCCAAATAGCCCTGAAACAGTGCTGTCTGGGTGGTGGTACCTATCTGAGAATAAGTAACACTAGTCTTCTCCTTAGGTGAAGCGTTACTTATTCGAAGTAGTGCAATATCATGGCAACTCGTTGTGAAGGTATTCACAATATGAGATATAACCTAAAACGATGCCACCTTAAAAATTTTCTGTTTATTCAGAAATGGCTGTGTATTATGATGCTAAGCACTTTATATACATAGAAAAAATTCTAATTTATTTTGAAAACTTTAATATCACTCAATAACCCACAGATCAGCTCCCATTAATCTTGAAATTCATCTTATTAATACGCTGTGTTCTGTTGATTAAAAAAAAAAAAAAAGAGCTAATTGGCAGACTCATTTGTGTAAACTCTCCTTCACTAGACAACCTTTTTTTATTCATTAATACTTATATTTTGTCTATTATTGTAGAACGAAATGATGGAAATATTCATGAATAACCCAGAAAACCTCTTGAATTTTCATAACTTGACTATGTCATTTGAAAATTATCAATTTAAAAAAAAATAATAATAATTCTGCAATTATTTTCACAGTGTCTCATTGTGATTTACAGGACAATGTATATTTTGATTGTGTTCCTATATATATCTTGAAAGGGAAAAGAAAGAGAGAGAATGAATTTCCAGGAAAGTTGAATTGTTCATGACTTTTTTTTTTTTCCATTATTTAATGAGTAGAACACATTATTATTATTATTATTATTATTATTATTATTATTAGCCATATGGTGCAAGGAAGCCTGAGGCTTATGCTGCATCAGGCAAAAAAAAAAAAAAAAAAAATCCGAATTACCCAGAGAGAGAGAGAGAGAGAGAAGTAGAAGGGAATAATCAAAAAAAAAGAAGAATGATGATGATATCCAGCTCAGGACCCTGGGTGTGCCAGGCCCATACTCACCAGATGTTGAGCCCCTGGGGCAAAATGTTAATGGTTTGGCATCAGTCTAAAATGTTAAAGATATTTTCATAATTATTTATTTTTTTTTACTGACTCACAATAAATATACTGAAAAAATTATAGTCAGCCACATTCTTTTTGCCTTCATTGGGCATACCGTTTAACTGTTCTTAGTTTGTTCAGATTTGATATTGTTTCATACTTTCTAATAAATATCTTCTCCAGCAATAGTGTTTTTTAGCATTAGGAGTGGTGTATGATACAAGAAAGCAAGCTTATAGAGCATCAGCCAAAAAAATAAACTAAAAATACAACACTTCCCATTTCACCTATTCATTACCTCCAATAGTTTATCTAGTTCTTTGCTGGATTCATGTACGCTACCAACTTCTGCAACAACAGATGGAAGTTTGCTCCAGCAATCAACCACCTGCTAGCTAAAGGCAAACTTCTGCACATCTATTCTCCAACCGTTATTCCTCAATTTGAATTTGTGCTTCTGTGTGAGCAAGAGGAAGATTCCCATCAGCATTGAGCTTGCTCAATCCATTCAAAGCATTAAACACCTCAATCAATTCACCTAGGAGGTGCCTAGTCTCCAGATGCTGCAGTTTGCAGAACTAAAGCCTTTCTTAGTAAGAGCACCCCCTTTGTTCCCCTAACCAATCTCGTTTCCCTTCTCTGCACCAGTTCCAGTGGACCAACATCCTTTCTAAATGAGACCTCCTGACCTGTATGCAGTACTGAAGTTGTGGCCTGACCATTGCCTTATACAATGGGATAATCACCTCCTTATCCCTGCTCTAAAACTTTCTGTATATCAGACAAAACCCCGTGAGCTTTCCTGGCAGTCTGAATTGCCTCAGAGAACTTCATATCTGACTGCACAATTATACCCGGGTCTTTTTCAATTTCCACTACCCTGAGTGTAGTACCATACAGTTGGTACATTACTCTGGGGTTACTGCTATTCATATGCTATGGAAGACTGTGTTGCACATGGAAGACTGCTACACAAATTGGAGCAGTGTGACATTGGAGGCAAATTGCTGCTATGGATAAAGGGGTGGTTGAGGGGGAGAAGACAGAGAGTGGTAATCAATGGACACTGCTCATCGTGGACTGATGTTATTAGTGGAGTCCCTCAGGGCTCAGTGTTGGGTCCATTATTGTTTTCTGTATTTATAAATGATATTGATGATGGTATATCGGGATTAATGTCCAAGTTTGCAGACGATACAAAGGTTGGCAGGGTTGTCAAGGACACTACTGACACTATGCTTCTGCAACAGGATCTGGAAAGGTTGAGCAGATGGGCTGAGAGGTGGCAAATGAAGTTTAACATTGACAAATGTAAAGTACTACACATGGGAAACAGCAACCCCAGAGCAATGTATCAACTCTATGGTACAACACTGACAGTGGTAGAGAATGAAAGGGACTTGGGGGTGATTGTGCAGGCAGATATGAAGTTCTCTGAGCAGTGCAGACGGGCTGCAAGAGTAGCTCATGGAGTATTGTCAATGATATACAGGAATTTTTCCAGCAGGGATAAGGAGGTGATTATTCCATTGTATAAGGCGATGGTCAGGCCACACCTAGAGTACTGTATACAGGTCTGGAGGCCTCATTTCAAGAAGGATGTAGAGCTGCTGGAACGAGTACAGAGAAGGGCAACAAGATTAGTGAATGGAACAAAGGGGTGCTCTTACGAAGAAAGGCTTAAGTTTTGCAAATTACAGTGTCTGGAGACTAGGCACCAGCGAGGTGATCTGATAGAGGTGTATAAAGCCTTGAATGGTTTAAGCATGCTCAATGCTGATGGGATTCTTCCTCTAGCTCAGAATAATCACCTGAGAGGGCATAAATTCAAATTGAGGAAAGACAGATGTAGGATAGACGTGCGGAAATTTGCCTTTAGCCAGCGGGTGGTTGGTTGGTGGAACAGACTTCCATCCCTTGTGGTGGAGGTTGATAGCCTAAATAAGTTTAAGGCTCAGCTGGACAGGTATTTTGAACGAACAGAGGGGTGAAGTGGAAGTGGTTTTTTTTTTTTTTTTGGCTGATGCTGCATAAGCTTGCTTTCTTGCATCAAATGCCTCTACTAATGCTAATGCTAATGCTAATGCTATCCTTTACATTTATCAACGTTAAACTTCAATTGTCATGTCTCAGTCAATCTGCCAAAATTTTCTAGATCTGTTGCAGTAGCTTACCATCATTTCTGTTATTTAACAACCCTCCCAACCTTTGTATCATCTGCAAACTTGGACATTAAGTCTGATATGCCTTCATCAGCATCATTAATAAATATAGAAAACAACAATTGGCCCAACACTGAACCCTGAGGGAATCCATTAATAATATTAGTCCACAAAAAGCACTGTCCATTGATTACTACTCTCTGTCTTCTCCCACTGAACCATCCCTTTATCCTTAGCAGTAACTTGCCCTTAATGCCATACTTCTCCAATTTGCACAGTAGTCTTCCATGTGAAACTGTGTGAAAAGCTTTCCTGAAATCCAAATATATGATATCAAAATTATTTTTTTCATCCCTTTGTGACCACATCATAATATCCAATCAAACTGGTCAGACGGGATTCCCCCTTAACAAAAATGCTTTGTCTAAAGTATAATTGTAGCCTTGTCTAGATGATCCTGCAGTACTTCTTTTACCAGTGACTCCATTATTTTCCCTGGAACAGAAGTTAAACTAACATATCTGTAATCACCTATGTCACCCTTGATTCCCCTGTTTGAATTGGTGATATATTTGCACATCTCCAGGCTGTGGGACTTCCTCTAAATCTAATTCTTAAAACTGTTTGGATTAACCAGCTGCTCTTGCCTTGTCAAATCTTAATACCAATTCCTTCTAACAAAAGTAAGCAACTGGAGTCCCTAATATTTAATATCCTTATTGAAAATAAATGATAATTATTCAGAATCCTTAGTTTTTATTACTTATTTTGTGATTTAATCAGTTCTTGTCATAGTACAGTTCAAGACTTCGCTTGATATTATGGTTAAAGCCTTCAAGTTAAGATACTGTTTTAATCGCTTTTAAAAGTTTGAAAACATTTGTCAAATGATTTCTGTTGGTATACTTTGTAAAACACCATAAGGCCCTTTTATCCAATCTAGATTAGCATCAATGAAAAATAAGTTGGGTCATTCACCGACATGTCAAGGAATGTGTGCTAATTGTGAATCTTGTGATCACTGTAGTCAAAATCCAAATTGACCAAATTGTAAGAGAGAACACCTTACAGGTTTGTCATTGTGGTTTAAGGTAGAATACCCTCAGTCTCTGGAGATAAACCCTCTCCAGGGATTCTGAGAAGAAGAAATCTAGCAATGTAGCACTGTATAACTTATAAAGAAGTCAGAAAAACTTTCATCCATCATTAAAAAAACATCCTATGCACAAATCACATCGGTGAGATGCACAATTGAGACTCAAGAGGTGGTTATTGCAGACTGTTCCTTAAATTACTACTCAGCACTGCCTTTTCTTTTCAAGCTGCAGAATTTTGCTAAAAGCTCACTTAC